>NW_024881329.1:17463246-17900746 GCF_018691265.1 Tyto alba
CTCAAGTATATTTTGTAAGATACCTCTATTTTTTCCAAAGTTTCGATGTAAAAAAAAAAAAAAGGTCTGTATTGTCTCCTAATATATCTGCCTTCTTATAAATAGAAGTCCAAACCCTGAGGATGCTGAACTGTCATGGGAACAGACGCTCCAATCAAGAGCATTAACAAAGAGTGATCAATAGGTATGTGACAGGCCCTGATTCATTAGGGTCATTTGTGGGGGTGTGGCTGATCACAAGTTCAAGTGCCCTCTGAAGAGAAGCAGTGAGTGATTGCCTTACCAGTTTAAGGCTGGTTATACTTAAATACAAGAAAGATATGGACTGAGGTTAGCTTGCCACACAAATGACTGCTCTGTTGGTCTATGTGGTAGGCAAGATGGGTAGCCATGGTTGGGTAACTAGTTTTTATGGGACAACCAAGGAAGTGTAATGCAAAAGAGTGGGGTTTACTTCAAAAGCTCAGTAAGCAGCACATGTGGGCAGCACACTTTCTGTTGGCAAGGCAGCAAGGGCTGCTCAGTGTTGTCTGACACAGGAGGGGCAAGGATGGGGATTGGGCAGTTTCTAGCACCATGCACACCTCTCACCCCAGCTGACCATCATCCCCTCCCCAGGAGCACAACTGGTGGCTACTTACAGATCCGTAGAGTTTGCCTTTGCTATTCATGGCCACGAAGAGTCCACTTCTAACACCAAATATGCTAACCACTCCTCTTTCCACTGGGGAGATTTCCAGCAGACCTACAGAAGGAGACAGAGGAATCAGGAGAACAAAGGGCTGTGCCTTGAAGGAGTGTGTTGTGTCAGTGCTGTGCTCACCCAAAGGCTCCTGTCACCAGTGTGGTGTGGATCCCTGTGCCCCAACACTGCTGTGCGTGGCCACAGAACCCCAGCCTCATGCTCCACATGCTGCCCCATGCCCCATGCTGGGAACTCTCTTCTTTTGGCTAAGTATCTATTTTTACTTTGCCCCCAGGCATCCTCCTGTGTAGAAGAGGTTAAAATAAACCAGTGTGCTTGGGGCGAATGAAACATTTGTCATCATGCAGCTTATATCCCCCCTCCCAGATCTTATTGTTTCAGTTGGCTATCAGAGCCGTGGGGCCACGGGGTTAAGTCCCCAGCAGATGCTTTTCAAGTTTGGGGGAGAGCCTGGCTCCCCTCCGACCCCCTGCTCGGAATGGGCAGTCCACGAGACTGTGGCCCCTCCAGATGTTGAGGCAACCCCGACACCTGATGCTTGCCGGCGGCGAGGGGACGACAGCACGGTGCTGAGCAGCACCCATGGCCCCCCCCGGAGGTCCCGGTGAGCCCCCCCCGCAGCGCTCGGTGGGCTCCCCCGCTCTCCCCGGGGGAGCCGAGGCGGGCAGCACCGCGATGCCGGGGCGGGGGGGGCGGACTTTTTAGGTGAATTCGAGCTCTGCCGTTCATTCCCCCTCCTTTCGGCACATACTGCACCTCCGGGGCAGGTGAGCCCCTCCGCGCCCGCGGAATCGCCCCTGAAAGGGGTTTCCCCCGCCGGGGGGGTCGTCGCCGGCTTACTGTATCGATTCTCGCTGTGGATCCCGTCGATGCGGCCATCGGGCAGGACCTGGATGTGGAAACCGATGCCCACGTTGCAGTACAGCCGCCGCAGCCGTTTGATGCCCAGGAGGTAGTCGCCGTCGCGGGCGGCGTCGCGGCGCTCGGCCGGGAGACGAGCGACGGAGCGGGCGAAAAGAGCCGCGTCCCAGCGGCGTTGGCGGGGACCGGCGGGGAGGCGACCCGGGGGCGACCGGCCGCGGATGGCCCCCGGCCACAGCAAGCCCAGGAGCAGCGCCGGGAGCAGTGCCGCGGGGAGAGGCATCCCGGCTTAAGGGCGGGTAGCCACGGGCCGGCGGCCGGTCGCTCCGAAAAGACGCTCGCCCCCCAGCTCCCACTTTATACTGAGGTCAGAGAAGGGGGAAAAAAAAAAAAAAAAAAAAAAAAAAGAAAAGAAAAAAAGAAAAAAAAAAAAAGAGAGAGAACCAACAAAAAAAAACAAAACAGAAAAAAAAAAAAGCAACATCAACAACAAAAAAAACCCAAACCCAAAAAGCGAGGCGGGAGGGAGGGAGGGTGGGAGGGAGGGAGGGAGGGAGCCCTGCGCTCAGTCCTCCGAGGATCTGCGGTTTCCCTGGGCTGGCTGCATGGAGAGGAAATCCCGGGAGCAAGAGCTTCTGAACTTGATCTCAACTCCAGGAGTCTTGTCTGAAGTGCTGATCTTCTTCTATAGCTGCTCAGCCATAGCGCTTTAGCCCTGGCCACGATATTTATATATCCATGTGCGTTGGTACCTATTACATCACCACCTACTGCTGTCTGCTGCAGCCCTCCGCTTTAGCTGAAAGTCAAATTATTACCCCTAGATGCTTCACAACTCCGAAGCGTCTTGAAGGGAAAGGTGAGCAGCACTGGTGCTAAACAAGAGGGACAGCACAAACTTTTAAAAAGAAAAGGTCATATTTTGCCTTCATCACAGCAGCTTCCTTCTCTTTTTCTTTCTTTCTTTTCCTTTTTCTCGTATTTCTTTTTCTTTCTTTTCCTTTTTCTCGTCTTTCTTTCTTTCTTTCTTTCTTTTCCTTTTTCTCGTCTTTCTTTCTTTCTTTTCCTTTTTTTCGTCTTTCTTTCTTTCTTTTCCTTTTTCTCGTCTTTCTTTCTTTCTTTTCCTTTTTCTCGTCTTTCTTTCTTTTCCCTTTTCTCGTCTTTCTTTCTTTCTTTCTTTCTTTCTTTCTTTCTTTCTTTCTTTCTTTCTTTCTTTCTTTCTTTCTTTCTTTCTTTCTTTCTTTCTTTCTTTCTTTCTTTCTTTCTTTCTTTCTTTCTTTCTTTCTTTCTTTCTTTCTTTCTTTCTTTCTTTCTTTCTTTCTTTCTTTCTTTCTTTCTTTCTTTCTTTCTTTCTTTCTTTCTTTCTTTCTTTCTTTCTTTCTTTCTTTCTTTCTTTCTTTCTTTCTTTCTTTCTTTCTTTCTTTCTTTCTTTCTTTCTTTCTTTCTTTCTTTCTTTCTTTCTTTCTTTCTTTCTCTTTCTTTTATCTCTTTCTCTCTCTCCTGTTTTATTTTCTCTTTCTTCCTCTTTTTTCCCTTTTCTCTTTTGTAAGAGCTTACAAATGCTAATGCAGGACACAAAAATCAAAGAATGCCTAGCACACTTTCCTCCCAACACAATGTATGACTTTGTGGAAATCTGTGGAATTTCGGCTTTTGCTGTATCCAAGCGACATCGTTTACAGTTTGCTGGATGCAGAAAAATTCCCTTCATTAAAAGCCAAAATAGTTGTTGCATGGGAGGTTTAAGAAATGAAAAATGAAAGAACATGCAAAAAAAAAAATAACAGAGGCCCAAGGATTTATTAAAGAGGAAAACATTTAAAGAGGCAGCATGTACTCAAAAGCAGTAATAAAGTTTTTGATTCTAAATATCCCTTTAAGAAATAAGAAAGCACAGTATTGCTCTGGAGCACAAGTCATGTGGAGCTCCCTCCTGGTCACTGTACTGGTAGGGGCTATAGTGACACCAGTTTATTCCTGAGCTTTAGTGGCTGCCCATTCATGCAAGTATGGCTATGCTTTTTAATGGTATGGTTATTTTCTAATCTTTACTATGTGTCCACATACTTAGATGTTGCTGTTGTGTCTTAATGATGCAGTTGTTCCCAGGTAATTGCTTCGTTTGGTTTAAGTTCATGAAAATGAAGCTCAGTATTTAAAAGTAGGGGAAGTTTTGACACCATCAGTCTAGAATTACTTTGTTTAGAGAAAAACCCATATGTTTTGTCACCTCCCTTAGTTTAAGGCTCAGCCCTCAACAGGTTTTCAAAACCAACAGGTGAGGAGACATTAAGACAGTTTTGGAAGGTCTTGAGTTAATAGAAAGTGTGTGTGTGTGTGGGGGGGGGGGGGCGGGAAATGGTTTTGTGACTCAAGCCCTTTATAGCCTAAGGACAGTTTAGTCTTTCACACCAGTAAAGCTCTCCTGCTGTTACGGCAAAGGATGGGAGAAAAAAGAGAATTGCCCCAAGCCAGATGACAGCTCACCTAGGTGCAAAAATCTCTGACCTTCGCTAAACCTAAGCAAACTCAGATGATGTGCTTTCATTTCTTCTTGTGAGGTGCATATGCACAGTGTGTACATGTGTCTTTCTCCTACCACACCTCTCAGGATGGAAAAGAGACTGCTGCTTCTTTCTGGGTGATTGCAGTCTGGTGCTACAGAGGTAAAAAACTCCCAGGTGTAGTTTTGTCTCAATGTCAAACAAGTTAATTTCTGTGTCTGTGTTTAAAGACAGCGTTCCCATTTTTCTCTGTGGAGGTTTACAGGCTGGTAAATCCATTGAGGTTAAATGCACAAACATTTACTACATTTCTGTTTGTCTTAGGTCCATCCAGACCCCTCTTACATCTGACAAGCCTGGTGGGTCGGTTCTGGATGAAAAGGGCTGTGCCAGCTGTCCATGGGTTCGGAACCTGCCCTGCTCTTCAGTGGCTGGGCTGGACACCCCAGCCTTCTCCAGGATCTGTAGGACAGCATCATCCCCCCTCTCTTCAAAATCTGAGTTATTTGCTCTTAGCAAACATCAGTGGGTGAATTTGGGATTAAGTTTATTTACCCTCTGAAGGATAAGGCCAAGGAGTGGTACTTCTGCCAACAAACCTACCCAACAGCTTCCCTCCCGCAGCAGAAGTGTAGTCTAACGCCCACAGGTAATGGGTCAGGGCCAGGTCTGCTTGGCCTGACTGCCACTGACAGTGATCGTCCCTGACCCAAAAAAGCATGAACTCTGAGGCCTTAGTCCTGTGAATGTAAAAGCATGTTAAAACTTGAAGTTAGGGATGTGCACTAGAGGACCAGTAAGCTGTGATACCTTCATGCCTTTGGGACATATGGAAATGGGTCCTAAAATGCCCTGTTAGGCTCTGAGTCTGTATGTTTGCAGGATCAGGTCCTAAACCATTACACAGAGCATCCACAACATCAGAATACATTGTCACAATATCACCAATTAGTAAGTGATGTTTCTATAAATTCATTCTTAAGCTTCTTACAGAATTAAATGGCACTCTTTCCATAAAGGCTTCAAATTGGCTTTTCTGAGAGGAAAAGCAACAAGTTTCTAGCTAAGAATGAAATTATGAGGTTTGGTTTTGGTTTCAAATTTTATATATTCACACGTATGTGAGCTTGTGTACAGTCTGCCTATGAAACACTAGTCCTGATGCTTCAAAGCCCTCTGCGTTGTCCGTACCTGTGAAAACACCATAGGGATGAAAGTGAAGCAGAACTGCAGCAGTTTCAGTTTGCACAAGGTGTAAATGACAGGTGGAAGCTGCTGATCTTCGGAGTCTTTATGTTGCAACATAGACATTTCCAGTTGGAAATTACTGTCACAAGAAACCATTAAAACAGCATATTCCCTATGGAAGCCGTGAAACTGCCACCAAGGCTCTCCAACATGCCATCAGCTTTCATGCAGTGAAGACGAGCTGGATGTCTCCAGATCATCTCATAATTAATTCTGACTCTTTATACTGTGCCATGCCTCCACTGCTGCATTCCTGCTATGTCTGGTGTCACACACTCTTTCACAGCAATAATTTAGATATTAAAACAGGTAAAATGTCTTCATTTTTATATTGGCTCTGTTCCCTAAGAAGCATATGTGGATGTCACAGTTCAGACAGCTCTGCTTTCCAAATTCCTCTAGGCTTAAAGTATAAAAAAGAAGAAAGGACTCACAGAATTCAGGTCCACACCCAGGTTCAAGCTCCATATCATGTATTCTGAAAGAAAAAGGGAAAAGAAGAAAGAATCTGGAACACCTTTACAACCTTTATAGAAATTATTCTGCAATTGCACTGGCACAATGGTCATCCAAACTTGACTCTGTGTTTATATCTCTAAAGCGGTCTAGGTCCACAATTTAAAAATCAATTTACATATTTATTAACCTCAGTAAATAGATGGAAATGACCCTGAAAGATATTGCTCATGAGCTTTTCTGATGAAGGCAAATATTGTACTGAGCTCTTTGATCTGGAAGGATGGGGAGTGGACTAGAAGGGGCATGGAGAAGTATATTGTAAGGAAAAAATCCCTTTCACCAGTTTGCATGCTATGAAGACATGGTAAAAAAGCAAACCCGTACTCAGCTCCCCCTTTGCGTACGCCCCTTTTAATTACGATTATTTTGGAAGACAACTACCCAGCGATCTGCAGAAGGGACTTGCCTCAGAAAGCTTTCTCACGTTCACGTCTGGCTGCCTCTCTGTGCGAGCAGGGGCAGTGGTCCCAGGAGAGGAGGCAGGCTGGAATGCAGCACGGTGCTGGGGGCCCAAGCCCCGAATGGCCGGGGTCGCTGGGAGACCTTCGCCATCCAGGCCTCTGCTGCCTGCATAACACACATACCTACACACAAGCTAGCGAGTCATATGCACTCTTTTTTTTTTTTTTTTTTTTTCTTTTTTACTCTGTTTGAAGCTGGTCTATTTGATCTCTGTGTGCCTGGGCTGTTTGCTGTTGCAAGTGTCTTGCCATGATCAAAACCTTATTATCTTGAGTGATGTTGTAGTGTTATATATTGGAAAAGGGCAGTGGAGTATAGCAGCAGGCAGCTACAATACTAGACAGATAACAAAGGCACCAATAACCTGTCTGCAGTGTATTTGGACTGATTCAGTGAGAGGACTAAACATCACTTTGCTTGTGATGGGTATGGACTCTTCCAACAGCTACTCCCTCTGCTGCTGGTGAGCCTGCGCAGTTGTACATCTCTGTGTACCTCCGTGTAAAGCAGAGATCAGAGAGGACATGACTGCGGCCATCTGTGTGGCTCCTGTAGGTCTTCAGCAGCTTAGATCCTGCAGTTCACACTTCCAGCTTGTGACCGTGCTCATATACACCCACTGCTGCAGGGATGGGTGCCAAGGAGATCCAACTGGAAGATATAGCCACAGACATTTGACTTTCTGTGAACTACATTCTGTGTCTTAGCAGCCTTTTCCTCAGCTTCTGTGCTTGTTTTGTTTTCTTTATTGCTTTTGAGCTGCAAGGTTGTTGTTTCTGCAACATCACCTCAAAGGTGTGAGGTGGTGGTGTGGGGATAGCGACCTGCTGGGATACGCAAGGCCATTAGCCAAGCAACCTGGTGTAGTCATGGCAAGCTATTTCTTTGTCCTGCTGGTCCTTGTCACTGATTGATGTATGAACAGCTCTCAGGTGAAGAAACACATCTGGAGAATCTACAAAACCCTCTTATTCTCACATTTCTGCAGGCTGCAGCTTTGCTCCATGCTTTTCTTTCACTATGCATTCCCCACAGCAAAATTTCCCAACCCTAATGTCACTACTGCTCCGTATTTCCAGCAGCTTTCTTTGCTCCATTGTCTTTTGCTCTGTTATCAGCTCTTTTTGCTGCACATGCTTCTAGTTGTCCACTCCCCTCTCCCACTTTCTGTAGTTGTTCTAGTTTCTTCTCCATTCTCAGGACAAGATGACAGGCTTACAGAAACAAACACCCTTCAAGGAAGTTACATTCATGGTAAGGGATGACTAAACAACACCCAGACCTTAACTGCAGGGCTGAAGGATGTCCCCTACCTGGTGCATCTTCTGCAGTCACCTTTATGGTGCCACTGCTTACCTGAATGTGTGAAGTATGGCTGGCATGAAAGTGAAATTTGGGGAGCAATGTCATGAGAACCAGCTAAGGAGGGATTCTTAGCAGCCTTAAGTGGGTTTTCTCTCTTGTGTTGTGGTTAGTATCAGTTCCTGGAGCCTGAGATGTTTTTCTGTGGGGTGGTGGGATGAATGGAGAACATGGAGGATCTGAGGATGCCTCAGGATTATCACTAGAGTTTGTATTACTGAAGAGCAGGATTCAGTGGGATGGAACAATGGAAATGTCCTGTATATCATCAGTCAAGTCAGATCATTTTTGAGTGCAATCATATCCCAGAGTCTTGTCATAGCCTCACAGCCCTCATCCTCATGAAGTTTGGACCAAAGTCTGAAAGCGAAGTCTGCTAAGAACCTAGATGGAGAAATATATTCAGAGGATTCAAGTTATTAATGCAGGTCTTTTTTATAAAACTTAGTTCCCAGCCAGGCTCATTCTTATGCTAAAACTCACACGCTTATACTTTCATATTCATTGCTGACATTTCTGCATATGCTATTTTATTCTTCCTTGTCTTGTGTTCTTTTTACCTGTTGAAATTATAAACACTTGAAAACTAAAAATACACATGTTTTTTCCTTTTGTCAGATTATGGCACAGATACTTTTGCTGATACATTACTTGAAACTCTACCAAACAAAACTGGCAAAAGGAAACATAATAGAAAATTAGTTTTGAGAATCAGGGTAAGTGTTTGTTAAGCTTATTTTTATTATTATTATTGTGGGAAATAGTAGCTTAAGCTAACTTTTTGTGTGAGAATGTTTTAGCTGACTTTGAATGTAGCATAATTGGTTTACATGAGTCTGTTCAACATGTGGCCTCCCTTGTATGAATCATTTTTTACCAGTGGCTAATGTGAAGAAAACTGGCTGTTGTAAGCAAATGACGTGTGTTGCTGAATTTCAAAACTTCCCAGCAAAGCACCACTTAAAATCTGTCAGAACATATATGGACATCGCTGTACAATTCATAACCTCTCCGAGTATGTAGGAGACCAGCTTTTCCAGCTGACCTTTAGTGTCACAACTGTGAAACAAACAGATGTCTCTTTTCCTTATTTACTCTTGGACTTTTCACAGTGCTCACCACTGCAAGGTCTGAGTCCTCTGAGGAGGTAGTGGCTGTATCCTCAGAATAATTCCATGAGCTGGGGGTTGCTATCCTCACCCCCAGCCCATTGCTCACTGTGTCAGTGAGGGGCAGCAATGCTGCCATCAGATGAGATGCCTTCACGTGTGTCTGGGGTGGCAGAGGGAGAATCAAGACCAAGAGGTTGTGGAAGACCTGTGTGATGTGTTGGGGTTGATGAACTACTGTGGTGGAAGTTCTCGAAGCCTGGTCTAGGCAAGTTGCTTTTCCAGCGTGGCACAGCATGCAGAGAACCTACGATGTTGACTTTGACCCCCAAGGACAGGGCAGCTGCATGGATCCAGCAGGACCACAGCACTCGCCTGCACAGGGAGACACAGCTGGGCTCCTTTGATTTCAGACAAGCTCTGTACCTTATGGGCTGCATGCTGAAACACAGACATCCTGAAATCTCTCCAAACACTCTTCTTTCCTAATAACCACCAGTGGTACTGACAGCAGCAAAAACTTCATCTTGTACTCTGGCACACAAAAGGCCATGATAACAGTTATAAAAACAGTTTAACAGACAGCTTGCTCAGACAAGTACCCAGTTCAGAACTACATTGCTCCTGACGAAGTCACCTAGAACAACTGTACTGTTTGCTGAGTGAGTTTTTGAAAAGTAAACTGCAAGCCATGAAGTATACAGAGATAACAGCTCTAGAGCTTGAAGAACAACCAGCATGGAGCTGTGTTGTTTGAAGGTATTGACAGCAATAACGTACTAAGTTAAATATAATTTCTTCCCCTTCAAGGCATTTGGAAAGAAAAGCTAAAAAGCCAGACAGATAACTAAGCAGTATATTGCAGAAGTGTGTAAAACAGGTTATTTGTCAACAGATGCATCAGCCATCTGTCATCAGACATGTCTAGAAGATTTGTCTTAGGTTTTGGCACATTCGTTATTCACTCTCTTTATGCAGTTTAATAACAGACCTTATAGATTACAGTGGGAGCCAGTTCTCACTCCAAGTTTGGATCACACAAGATATAAGTAGAGTAAGTTTTGGATGAATGATCCTTGCCCAGAAAAATCTCCTTGACACCAAGAAACCTGAAGAGATGGCATACTGCATTGCTTGATTTTTGACTTAATAATTTAATTCGTCTTGACATTGAAGGCCCAGAGCAACTGTTCTAGTCAACCATTTTTATATTACCTCTGTTTCCCCTCCATCTTTCTCACTTCACTAATAAAGCTATGTGAGCTACAGTAATATCAGCATTATAGGAACTAATACGTGCAGGTTAAAAAATAAACAGGCAAAAGAAAAAGAGACTACTTACCTCCTTTTGGACAATTCCTGATACTGTTCTAAGAGTACATTTCTCGCAGTGTCCTCTTTTGTTCCTGCAGATGAAAGAAGGAACAGGATTGGACTCTAAGTCTGTTTGTTCATTGAAGACACACAGTCTCCACAGCTCTCAGCAATGAACATTCAGTTTATGATTTTTCTTCCATTTCAAAATAAGTTTATATTTGGACCAAGAGAATGGACAGTTTCCATACTTCTAGTGTGCTCTGCAGGAAGAGATGCCCAGGAAATCAGCTTAGGTACTTAAGACTTCTTTTATTTTTAAGATACGAAATGAGTTAAATGTAAACTCGAAATGACCATTTTAAAGATTGTCTGAGGAGAAAACAGTCTTAAATCAGGCAGACAACAATAGAATGAAGACTTTCGTACTCTTAATATTTTCCAGGACTAATCCATGATTCCCTCCATCAGTGGATTGGAAGCCACTTGAAACTAAGCCAAGTCTCCTTCCTGAACATGTATGTCCTGCAAACGTTGAGTGTGATAGTGTGGTCATCTAAAACTGGTTAGCTGTCGCATGCAAGCAGAACATATCCCACAGCTCCAACATATTCACTTTGCTACTAGCCAGCTGGAATAATGAGTAAATTATTGCATGAAAGACAGTGAGCCAGATTATTGTCACTCATTTCCATGTAACTTCCTGGGATAATGGGATAAAACAGGCTGAGCCTACAGAAAGTCCAATCCCTACCAAAGATACTACTTTTATGTTCAGAGCACACCCTTTCAGAATTATTATTTTGATATGAATCTCCATGTACATTATCATTGATATTCATGGGGATGGAGGATGTACACATGAGCTTTTGGAATCAGGACAGTGGGATGGGAATGATACATAACGGAGGGAAAACTCCCTGCCCAGGGAATTCAGACAGTGCTGTGCAGTCACTGCTATGCTATTTGCCACATGCTATATACAGTCACAAAATATTCCACTCAGAGACATGGCCAGAAAAAGCCCTGCAAACCCCAAAGTCTTACAGTCTTATAATAACCACTGAAGCACACCCTCCACCACAAAAGGAACACGGTAGAGCTCCTGGTGACCCATATGGGACAAGCTGTATGAAATTTACTCCAGTATGTAAAGAAGAAGGCAAAACCAGAGGGGCTTGTTTCAGTATATCTGTGGCCATTTAGCATTGCTCTGGGACTGTGAAGCAAATATTTTTCACCACCTTAATGAAACTTCATGATGCTGGAATGAGGTATTATAAAATTATCTGGAGTTTTCAGAATATCCATTTATTTCAATGGATAAAAACTAATTTTGGGTATCATTATTTGGTTGAAAAAGGATTCTGTCATAAAAAAAAAAAAAATCTATCTTCTTCTCTCCCCTCCTTCCACTTATTAATTTGTAAATTTTTATTCCTGAAAGATGTTGTACCAGCATACTAGCAGGCTACTTGTCACCTGAAGTTCAAATGCAGGATCTCAGAAAAATAAAAAGCATTATAGCCTTCATGATTGCTTCTTGTATTGGAAGACAAAGAGACATAATGATGATACAATAGTCCTTACTGTAAAATGCCATTCCCATTGTCTGCAACACTCTGCATATTATTATAATTGCTATTATTATTTTTCTAAAAAAAAAATAAAAATCAGTCTAAGACTGCAGTTACAATCAAACCACAAACAGCAAACACAATAAGCTGTTGACATCTTCCAAAATGCTCAGGCAGCTGATAGTTTTCAACAGTGTTTCTACATGCTGTAATTACAAATTACTGCAGTCAGGTGATTTGCATTTAATCTTTATTGGCCAACACCACCATAGCACCTGATGAACAGTACCTATCTATTTGTGTATTGGTTTTAAGAGGAGGATGGGGCAGGTCATGTCTTGTCCCACACAAGAGGAGTGGCTGCAGGAGGGGAGCTGAAGCTGGTCAAGACATTGTGCCAGGACCACCTGGAAGCAGAGCCACCCTTGGAGAGATCAGACCAGTCCTGAAAGTCCTGTCAGCTGAGGGAGCCCAGGGAAGATGGGTGTTCGTAGGTGCTGACTCTGCCTTACGTTAAGAGGGTAGATGGAAATCCTGGCTCAGTAACATTTTTTGTGGAGTGCTGGATTGTGGCCCCAGTAAAAATCCCACTGGCTGAGGACTGGAAGGTTTCAGAAGGAGTGAGATCCAGGGAGACCTCAAATCTACCCTGTTTGTTTGCTTGGAAGTCTCCGCTGAACTGCTGACAAAATGATTTAATAAGAATGTTATTTTTGGTGGTAGTGGCAGTTTTCACCATCAGTATTTGAAGAGGCAAGTGGTATTGTCCATCACAAACATATTGCACTTTGGGAATGTGTTACACCTGCAGTCAGATCTCTTTTCCTCCTAAAAACTCCTCTGCTTTCTCCCACTATCTGGGGCCACTGCTGGGGAGCGGGGAAGATGAAGGAGAGGAGGGAGAATAATTGTGCTGGGAAGTGTTGTTCTGTTAAATTTTTACAGAGCTTAGAAAGTTTGTCTCTCTACCCCATCAGCACCACAGTATTTTGTTTAAATTGCAGCAGGAAAATTATGGAGTGTAAATAAAAAGCTACCCCAAAACTCCCTCCTGTAGCAGCTTTGGTGCAAGTGCAATTATAATTCAGAATCATAGGAACAAACCTTGTATGCTGTTATAGTTTATTATTTAACAGCAGCAAATTGACATGTTTTTTTAGCAAGCCTGAGGGATGGTTTGCAACCCATTCTCATGCTTCATGGTGCTTTCAGCTCAACATGAACACAGGCTGTGGAGTTAGCTCCCAAATACATTGAATCATGATTTGGTGATGTTGGTGAGGTGGCTTCAGCTCCTCCCTTTTGGGGCTGCAATAGTTTGTACCCAAGGCCCTGCTGTGGTACTACTCCTGCTCCTTCAGAGGCTTCAGCACTTCCATTGCCAACACCATACTCATTTATGACAAAGTTGCATACTACTATATATACTTTAAGCTTCTGTGATGATTAGGGATAAGGGAAAGACATGTCCATTAGCTTCAGAAGGGAATATACAGAATGCCTTTGTCCATGGACTAACCCTATACTGCTGGAGGAGCTACAATACCTCAGCAGAGAGCTTGTAAGAAATCAGCCAGACATGTTTAAACAGCAATTTGGAATCGCCAAATACTAGCCAAATATATCTTGCTGTTGTTATAGTATAAATATAATTATTGCTATTATTAGTAGTAGCAATCGTTACTATTACTGGTTATTATTAGTCATAATTTTTACTGTGGTACCACTTAGGAATTCCTTTAGTAGTCCAGAGTGCCATTGCAATATGCACTGTAACGTTGTTGCCATGACAATTTTTCTCTGTTTGCCAGTGTGTTTTGGCTAGAGCGCCAGCTGTTGACTATCTGTGCTCCAAGTTGCCGAGCAATAAATCCCAAACCAAATTCATGACCAGATTTCTGCTCCAAGTCTCAATCTTGTGACTTGCCGTGTGGGCTGCTTTGCAACTCCACCTGACTTCAAGTCACTCTGCAAAAACACCACTCTGTCACTGAAACAAGTGGCTCCTAACTCAAATTTTTGAAAATATACATTGCATACTAATTCATAGAAGTAAGCATAGGAGATGCTGCTGGTGAGACTGACAATGAAAAAAGTATTTGTGAAAGGCTCTGGGGAAACAAGGGAAGGCTGACAATGATTTCTTTGCAATATGAGAGAAAAAGTTTGTAGAAGCAACAGTGTCCTGGGCTGCACCAAGAGAAGTGTGGCCAACAGGGCCAGGGAGGGGATTCTCCCCTTCTGCTCCACTCTCGTGAGACCTCCCCCCACTGTGGTGGGTCCAGCTCTGGGGTCCCCAATGTCAGAAGAACATGGACCTGCTCAAGTGGGGCCAGAGGAAGCCACGAAGGTGATCAGGGGGCTGGAGCAGGTCCCCTGGGAGGCCGGGCTGATAGAGTTGGGGGGGTTCAGCCTGGAGAAGAGAAGGCTCCGGGGAGACCTTTGAGTGGCCTCCCAGGGCTTAAAGGGGGAACAGGAGAGGTGGAGAGGGACTCTGTATCAAGGGGTGTGGGGATAGGATTGAGGGGTAACGATTTTAAACTGAAAGAGAGTAGATTTAGATTAGATATAAGGAAGAAATTCTTCCCTGTGAGGGTGGTGAGGCACTGGCACAGGTTACCCAGAGAAGCTGTGGCTGCCCCCTCCCTGGAAGGGTTCAAGGCTGAGTTGAGTGGGGATTTGAGCAACCTGGTCTAGCGGAAGGCATTTCTGCCCACAGCAGAGGGTTGGAACTGGATGATCTTCAAGGTCCCTTCCAACCCAAAACATTAAGAATATTAAGAAAAAGGCATTTAGCTAAGCAGGATGAGACAAGCTTTGGGAAATGTCAATGATTTATAGATGAGGAGATTTCCCCAGCACGTTGTCAGTCTAGAGTGATCCATAAACTATTGGCCTGGCTTTCAGCTTGATGTTGAATGTACCAATGTTGTTAATTCTTCCAAGTCAATACAGTCATTTGACTTTTTTTTCTTTCCTGTAACAACATGTGAAATTGGTCAATGCGCATAAAGAATGAGTTTCTCTGTGGGGTTCACTCACAAATGATGTTGCCCTTAATTTTCATAGCCTTCTTGACAGAGGCACATGTCATGCACTGAGCAAAAAGTGCATTGGTGGTCTGTGGGGAGTCCCCAGGTGCTCACAAAGACCCAGAACCAGTGGGGTGATAGAACCAGGACTGCAAGTCATTAGCATCTGAGGACTGTTGGGTAAAGCCATAGTATGTGAACTAATGGTCCCAAGCCATTACCTACAGAGTTGAAATTCTTATCACAAAAGCACTATGGCTGTGATTTGCATCTCTCCAGTGTGTGGGTTCAGTAACTTTTCCATCTGTCATTACCAGTAATCTTTCTTTGTGATCTTCCTAGTACCTCTGTGTTACTAATATCCCCACTATAGGTGTTGTGTTTTCTAATGGTCCACTTAGCACATTCACATGCCTTCCATGCTCACACTATTGTTTGATTATGTCTTTTAGGGTTAAGATCTGATCAGTGTACGTACACCCTCTTCTGAAGCTAAACTGACTTTCCTTAAGCCTACTATTCAGCTGTGCCTGCTTTCTTGTTCACAGGCACTCAGGCAAATGTATTCTCAAACATAGCAAACAGGCTAATGCCTCTTGAGTTTTCTATTCCTTCCTGCCACCTCCTTTTCTTTTTCTTCAATTTGTTGTAATCACATCTGAATACCAGGGACAAGTCCTTCCGCAGCTTTAGGAAGCACTGGGAATACCTGCCGCTGTCCCACAGGTGACACCTCTGTTCTCAGCACAGGCAGGAGGATGTGATGCTTCGGGACAGCTGTCCATGTGTCCCACCGAGGGCTGGATCCAAGGAGTAATGACATCTGTGGGGCCACTGCACTCTGAAATCACTGGATTTCAGTATCAATCCTTGTGCTTGGCACCCTGTTCATTGATATTTTGTAGTTGTTGTTGTTTTAAATTTCCCCAAATAGATTACCAATGCTTTTTTCAACAGGTTTCCACTCTCACTTCTAGCTTCTCACCTAAAGTCCTGAGTTTTCTCGCCTCCCTCTTCAATAAGAGCAGCTTTTGGAGAGATGAGCTGTTCCAAAAGGTTTCTGACTCTGTGTGGAGGTGTAGGGCCATGTGAGTTTTTGGCCTACTGAATCTGTCACTCACCTTCCAAAGCACAGCTTTAGAGACATGTCTCTGAAATAATCTATTTAGAAATGTTGATGAATTAAAGTACACATGGAACTTGGTGTTAGGTCCTAAATTTAATGCATACTGCATACTCAGCCTTTATTCAGGCTAAACACAGGATTGATCTGTTTCTTTATACTAAACTCTTCTCATGTTAAGGGGACTTTTGTCCTTGATCAGAGTTTATCTGATTAAATACTGATAAAAGTGTACCACGATACAGCAGGCAAAATATTGCATTTAAAAGAAGATGAGCATTCAGACTTACCTGTTGCGAACAAATGGAAACAGCGAGCCTTAGTTTCCTCTTTGGGGCAGCTTGACAGCAGCTCTCTGAGAACACTCTCCACCCCTGGAAAAAGATTCTCAAAACTTAGAGGTGTAGTGGCCAATCTCCAGAGAAAGGCTGAAATTAGGTTAGGTCTTCTTGAAACAAATATCCAACCAATTCTTGCCAAGTATGCCAGTGTTACTGGTACTACAAGAAAAAAGATGCCAAGGAAAACAAATGCTGTTTTATTAATTCTCTTACATTTCTGTATTGTTGAAATGCTGCAAACATCATTGTATGAGGCATCACACAAACATGCACTGTAAGACACTGATCTGAACAGTTCATTACCTTGGTTAGTGCTGATGTAAAATAGCCATACGGCACAAAAAGTAGTATGACAGATGGTAAAAGTAAAACCCATCATAAATAAAAAGTCCAAAAGTTATTTATGCCAATCAAAAAACAGTCACAATGGTATTCACGCATTGGCATTTGAGTGATCAAATCTCTATTTGATTAATTAAATAAAATGAAATTAAATAAATAAAAATGTTTCACTAATAAGTGATTGATATCATGTTTAGTAAAAATATCTCAGGATCATGACATTTTATTTCTGCTAGAATTTGGTGTAACAATTAGGGCTTCCAGGTCAGGTTCCAGTGAGACATCTTTCTTCCATTGCATTTTCCTCTGTTCTTTCTGTGCCAACTCTTATAAAACAGGATACCACAGGATTTAATTCTAAAAATCTAATATTACTGCCTTGTGGTGAACTGAATACTACAGATTCCTTCTTGATAATACTGTCTCATGGGATTCCTGTGTGGTAACAGAATCTCCTGGGATTCCTGTATGGTAACCATATCTCACTGGACTTTGGTAGTATTTCTCCCATTGGATAACCCCAGCCTCACCAAATAAGCAGTCATAAACCTTACACTCTCATTATTTTACATGACATTATTTTACTAATGTCGGATCCTGCCCTGTTTAAGTCAGTGGGGTGTTTTTTTTCCCACTGATTTTCACTAAGTTAGAATCTGGATCCAAGAGAAAAGAATATTATGGAATATTTTATTTGTTTGATAACATTAAGAAATACTTTTGAAATAGCAATAACAGAAATATTTCATGGCTGGTTTGTCTACATACTCCTGCAGGACTTGCACTTAGTCTTTAACCATGCATGAACTAGAATGCTTTTTGTTGTTCTGAAAGTGAGATACTCTCCCTCTTCATACCAGTGAGAGAAATCACAGTTAAATATTTTCAAAAGTAATATACTGAACAGTTCTTGAGAGAGGTTTTCAGTGAATGGCTCTGCTGCAAATATAGATCAACAAACCAACAGCCATAAATCACCTATTATTCTGTTTGGTTTTATTGTACCCAAAAGGCTCATCAAAATATCGGAACCCCATTTCAGCAGATACTGCACCCTTAAATAATGAAGAAAGCAATCCAGCCTTTCTGTTCTGAGCCACTCTCTCTACCCAGTTCATAACAAATTATCAGGGAATAAAATTATTCCCAAAGCCCACAAACACAGAGAATTTTGTTCTTACAGTATCTCCAGACACTTTTCCAGCTTCTCCCAGGATGTGGGGTCACCCTGGGAAGCAGCAGTTAATCTACTTGCAAGTAACTCTGGCATAAGAGCCTGGTCCCCATGGCTGCACATTTCACGGCGTTCAGACCTGTTTCACTAACCTGTAAAGCTGAAAGTGATTCAGGAGAGGTTTGATCTGCTTCATCCTGTGAGATTTCCAGGCTCAAAAGTTTTTGGCTTGAACTTTTCTTTGACTTGTTTAGTGTTTCTAATGGCCCACTTTTGAGAAGGTGTTGGGATCTTATGTTTAGGGGATCACCTTGATGGAGATATTGCTGTTGAGCTGAGAGCCAGCCTTGCTCATGGGAAAGCAATTTCATTGTGTTGTCAAATTGCCATGATACACCTCTTAGAGAACCTAGCCCTAACAACATAGATGAAAGAAAACAACGATGGGCCCTGTGAAGGGGTAAGCAAGCTTTGTGTCACTAAGCTCTAGATGTACCAACAGACATCAGGGCAGGTCTTGACTACTGTCCTCCTGGCACAGGGTGGCTTTAGCAGAGCTCTGACCCAGTAAGAGGAGTATTGGAAGCTCAGACACTACTACAGCTTGAACCACAATGAAGGCACCTGAAGAGTATAAATGTTCAAGATGAAAAAAGGTAAGCAAGCAACACCTTCTATTAAAGCACTGTGTCTCCTGCCACTTGTTCAGATAAAAAAAAAAAAAAAAATGGACATATGTCATTTTTTCCTTTTCACAGCTGTCTTTCAGTCCAAAAATACCACTCACAACTCCAGATCTTACAGCTGTTCTGAGCCCTTTTTTGAATCCAGAACATACTTCAACACCAGCTTTTCTTTGGTCTTGATCAAGTCATTAAACTTCATAGCTCTTGGAGATACAAGTATCTGCAATAACAACCCCTGACTACTTCATGTTATTTTTGAGAGGACCAACAAAGTTTCTGAAGGTAAAAAAAAAAAAATGACTGATGCACTTCATACCAGATCTGCCAAAATATTTCATCCCTAAACCCTTGAATTTCCAAGGTGTTTAGCTGCCCGAAGTACCGCTGAAATTAGTAGGCAAATAAGCAAGTGAAAGGCATTTAGGAGCTTCACTGGCTTTGGTCCTGGCTGGCACCTTGGTACCCTCTGCAATGAGTAGAGGGGCCATATGTGCTGGCCATTGCTATGAGGTGTGAGAAACAGGAATGGTGTCACACCAGGGTGTGCCTCTCTGCTCTGTTGCCTTTTAGGGTACAACTTGGTGCTTGGACAATGAATTGAGAAAACTACATTGGAGACTTGTGGAAATATCCACAGGCAGCCTGGACAACGAAAACAGGAAAAACAAAACACTTCTTACCAAGGGGCTTTTGACAGCTTCTTAAGGGGGCATTCATGACTTTCTTGTGAGTCACCACCCCAAAAATACTGTAAGTGCTATTTGTTCATCAGGGCTAGCAGTGCAAACTGGAAACAATCTAGGGAACTCTCATCTTCAGGTCAGTGGGGGCTGGCAGCATGGTTGCTCTCTCCCTGGGAACGAAGGGCGAGACGAGAAAGAGCACGGCTTCGAAATTGCTCTCATGCATACTGTGGCTGGGGACTAGCACTGCAGAAAGGGAAGGCTTTATCTGCTGCCCAGAAGCAGAGCTGTGGATCCCCTTTGCAGCTCTCACGAGAACTTGGATGATTTTTTTTTTTTTTTTTTTTTTTTTTTTTTGTGCCTGGGGGATGATTATGGCTAGGAAATGTTTATGTAAAACTGGAACAAAAAGAAAAGGTGCAGAGCTTGGGAAAGCTGCAAGAAAATTCCTGCCATCCCACACTGCTTTGTCTTCTGCTTGGAAGGGTCAGAGAGCAACTTTGGTGTTTATCCCATTTATAGCCCTCAGGACCTTCTTAGGGCCTGAAGCCCTCCTGCTATAAAAATAGGGGAGAATCCATAAAAGCAGCAACATCTCATATATAGTACAAATGTTTTCTTACAAGATAAGCAAGAAGCTAAATGCCTTAATTAGAAGTTCACTGAGTTATTTTTTGTATGTTGCAGCTAACAACACAGAACATGGACTCCTGTTTGAATACCAAGGCAGTAAATCAATGGAAGGTCTTTGCTACCGTTCATGAAATGCTCCAGCTGTGCTCCTAAGGATTATAATGTCAACAGAACTCTTGATTTGAATCACAGCCTTGCCTTCACTCAGGGGCCATATATTAGTCTTGAATAGCAGACAGAGTTTCATTGCTCTAAGAAAAAAAAAAAAGAAAAAAAAAAAAAAAAGGGAGAATCGCTGAGCTGAAAATAAAATGGTGAGGTAGGAGAAGAACACTGCAATGCAGCCAAAGGAGACACATGGAAAACTTTAGCAAAACCCTCTAGAAATTTGAATGTTAAGTTGTTTGTTTAGCATAAGTTTCACAAGTCAAATTTAATTTTTCATAATGCATTTAGACAGTGCTTAGTCACCTGATTAAGTGCTCATCTGGTGACTCTTCACAGCTTCACCAAAGCCAGTAAGGCAATGCCAGCTGCCTTCAGCTAAGGGTCTGGTCCTTATTCAGATATATATCAGGAATACCAGGAAGCAAGGCATGGATCGCTTATAAACACAGGTAGATTTGTCTGGAAGACAAATATGTTTCTGAATGTTACTTGTGGCTATGTTTCTGCTCTAGAGCATAAAGAAATCAATGAAGACTAGACCGTATTCCATCAAGCTGGATTCCTGAAAGCTGTGTAAAAGGTATAGTTTTGCCTTAGCAAAACACTTAATGTTTCCCAGGTATTTTTTGACATTTAGCAGGTGTTCTCTTGCAGTGATTGTAATAAATCTTAACAACTCACATGGAACCAGGCAAAAAAAGCTGAAGACTCTCCTAATGATGACCTTGAAGTTGTCGACGAGGTCACAGTGGTAGTGTCATACTGCAGTTTGCACATGTTCTTATTTTTTTATTCCTATAGGAATCAGCTGCTGCCAAAGTACACATGATACAAACTAGAATCTTGATTATCCAAAGCTCAGTCATAGTCTCGGTTTCCTATAATACAGTTCTATCCCTGGTATTTATTGCTTACATTGAAAAGTATCTCAGTTATTCAAAACCTTGGTAACTCAAATTCAGTAATTGGACCCATTAAATCAATTTTCAATTAATTCAGCTGGCCCAAAACCATTTCCCCTTTCATAACTGTACTGAAGTTATATAAAAGTTTGCACAAAAACATTCAAAAAAGGAAAGACCTACCTTTAACTTTGAATATTTTTGTTGAAAGCAAGAAGGAGATCTTACAGAGCCATAAGATTCCTGGAACTTTGGGCAGGTTTATAACTTTGCAGGAGCAAGAAAACTGGCCACCCTTCCTCTCTGAAATGTCGAATTAATTGAAAATGCTGCTTTTCACTAGCACCAAGGTTGAACAGTAGCTCAAATATAACAGGGTTGGAGAGTTGAGCCAAGTTCCTGAAATGTAATACTAGTTTCTACTACACTGACTCTTGCAAAGTCATGATACTCAGTGAGGATGATAGCAGCCTGTTTCCTGGCTTGGCATTTCACTTATTTTGCTTCCCCACCAGCACATGTGAAGCCTGTGCAGAGCTGTACCAGCTCATGATCCCTCTACCATCTGCAGGACTGCACTTGGGGCTTGTGCCCACAGCTGCCACAACGGGCAAGTGATTGGTAACCCTCTCCAGTCAGGCTCACACACAAGTCTCCTCTTGTTTCCTTGCATAATGTGAACTTCTCTCATGGGGTTTCCAAGTACAAATATACATATGCCATCAAAGTTGAGTACACAGTTTTACAACTGTTAAATATACTACTGATTTGCCATCATAGTCTAGTCAAATAGAAAGTAGGAACATTTCAGAAATAAATGAACTTGACATATCGCATCTGCGGGCAGTGGTGTCATTGGTGTGAAAATATGCATCTGGTTTGTCTCATATTAAGTGCTTTATTCCTGCAAGTGCGTGTAGAATAAAAACCCACAGGCCTTCACCTCACCTGGCAAGGTTCTCCAGGGCAGTTTTCTAAACTGATTCTATTTCTTCTTTCCCCCTGCCCCCACTTCTTTTCAATCTCTTGGAGGAAGCAGCACCACAACAACAGCTCGAGATGTAGAAGTGTTTTTCTTATCTCTCTTTGTATTTTGATCTGTCCATGTATCCTTTTTGATTCTGCTTTATCAAGGTTACATGAAAAATAAGCACAAAGTGTCCTTCAGTCTTTCTGCAGCTTTTTGACCAAATACTTTATTATTTTCTAAAAAAAAAAAATATTTATTCCTTTGTTAACCATACATGTTTTTCTACATGGCCTGTAAGATAGAGTTGTTCCAAAATTTACCAAGAAAGCAAACTCTCGCCTACCTTTCTAATTCTCAAAATTAATTCTAATTTTCCAATTAATTAATTCTAATTCTCCAAAATTAGACTCTTGTTCCAATATTCAAACACCAGAATAGTTTACACGTAGGCTTTATAAATTGTATTATCTTATAAGGGTTTATTTGTTTTATAAGAATCTTATTGTTCCATAAATTCAGAGGTTTTCATTTCATTGTAGATAACATGGGAAATCTACACAAAAATATAGAAGTGCAGATAAGAGCTTTTTTGGTATAAATGTAAGTTTTCTGTGGAAAACAAGTTGAATGGAATATTTGGCTTGTGTCATGAGACAGTGCCACTGTAAAAATCATGAGGCTTTTTATATAGATTTTCATATCAGAAAAGCTTTAGTAGTTTTTGTTCTTGTTAGAGAAACCAACATCTGCTAGAACATAAACCGAAAAGTAGTATTAAGCAGTATTAAATTAATCTTACCTTGTATTGAGCTATGAGTCAAGAGTCCAGCCTCATCCTTTAGGGAAAAGTATTAGAAGAAAGTAAGGTTGAGCTCCTTCTTCTCTTCCCAACAGGAGATATTCAACCTGCTATTAAACCTGATAAAATTCCAACTGCTTATTGCTCTACCCAAAATATCTCTGCATAGTCACAAACCTAAATAGCTACAAAATAAAACCTAGGCCCTGAGTTCAAGCACTGTTACCCCTCTTTCCAGCAGCTGAAGCTTTATACTTGCCTACAGAGCACAGTTCAGAAACAATTGATTTGTGGAGCTTACTGCAGCCCTTTGAGCAGACACCTTAAGCAAAGGTATTCACATCTTTCATTGGGATTAACAAGCAAGGAGTTGACTCTGGCCAGAGTATGGTCAGCAGCTGCCTTTCTTGGGCACAGATGTAGGGAAGTCATGAACCTATGGCCCCCACCCCAAACTCTGAGAGGTGTGCTGGAGCACCTGGGGCTTTCTTCTTGCTCAGTATGCTCTTTCTGAAGAGCAGTTGGGCTTCTCTGAGACCATTCTGGGCTTGGATCACCAGGCTGCTTGTGTGCTTTCAGGTTTTCTGAGAGGAGGTTGTTCTTACTTCTTTTATGTAAATATTCTATCTATGTAGAGCAGAGGAGAGAAAAAGTAAAGAAAGGATTGCCTTCTCTGAAAACATATACAGAAGTATTGAACAGAGGGAAAAATATGGGCCCATGGGAAAGGAAGTTGCATGGGAGAAGGCTTAGGTGCAAGTTTTTACTAAAGCTGGTAAAATACTTAGAGAAGTAGACAGCAGAAAGGGATGATATAAACAAGAGAGTGAATTTGATCTGTGCAATGCAGAGATAAGGGGAAACTTAATATTAGGTTGAGTTCTCTAAGAAAAGGCAAAAAATATGTGGGATCACCCTGTTCCATTTAGGTCAGGAAATTTCAGGTCAGGAAATTTAGGGTGTTTTTTTTAAAAAAAAAGAAAACCAAAAATTCAATTCTGAAGTGCTTTGTTTTACAATCCTGGTCCCTCTCTGGGAAGATTTTAGAGAACCTCAATTTCCTAGCTATTTTTTAATTAATTTGCAGTAAAACACTGGAAACACAATGTGCTCTTCATTCAGGACTGAAGAAAGAAAGGGTTAATCCGATCCTGAGGGTTTTCTTTCCATATGCACTACTGAATATGGCTAACAGATCCTAGGAGCAGACAGACTATGGGCCACAAATAAACTCAGTTTCTGCTGCTGTAGTTTTAGACCCATGTTGCCATGAAAAAATGTCTAAGGATTTAAGAATAATTTTCAGTTGGTTTCATGGTCTGAGCAACACATGCCTGTGAGACTCCAATGTCTGCACTGTAAACCAAGCATGTACAATTATACAATAACTATGCTGTGCCGAGTAATGTGTGTCACCTACCTTCTAGTGCCACTATCTCAGAGACTGCCAGCAGACTTCTTTCAGACTAGCTTTGATCTACTGTCAATTTTCTGGGGAGCCCTCTTTAATGAAGTATCTAAAGACACTGAATTCTGGTCATACTTTATGAATAAACCCATTTCTCCCTCCAAAATCCAAATAAGGAATAATTTCAAAAGATAAAAATTGATTTAAAACAAATTATCTTTTGTGGCTGATCATCACATATATTATCAGACAGTATAATCAAACTTACATGAAGTACTTCCAAAAAAAGGTTATTTCCAAATGTAAAAGGCATTCCATTCAAAAAGGTCTTAGTGTGAGATCCTATGATATTTTTACACTAGCATCAGAACTATTTTCCTTTGCTCCAGGATAAAAATTTGCAAAACCAAACCGCTGGTGCCAGAGATACTTCCAAGTCAGTAGAGCTATACATCTCACCGGGGCTGGGTCCTTCAGGTGCTCTGCAGCCAGCCCCTCTGCCCTGTGCTTCATACTGACTTTGGCATTAACATCAGGATGTCTCTAAATTTTCCTCATAGACAAATCACTGTTCCTCAAATCCAGACATTTCAGACTGCAATAAAGATACTAGTGTTTAGGATTGTTACTGTAGGAAAGCGTAGCATTTTCTTTAATATGTAAAGTGAAGCCCATGAGCTTGTTTTTGTGGTCAGAAAGAGGATATACCCTGGATTTCAGAAAGGCTTCTCTCCTGCTATGCAACAGTGGCATCTAAACTATTGTAGAACTAAAACGGGACAGTTCTCTTTAACCATCTAAATTTGGAGGTGGCCCGAGAATGCTAACAAAGGAGGACAGTTAACATCAACTGTTCTTTAATTATAGATCTGCTTGTTCACCTTCCTAAATCCTTCAAACCTTCTGAAAGGAAACAGGAGACATTTGAACTTGAGCACCGCTGCAAACTTCAAAGGCACTGTTTAAGATAGCTTAAAAAAAAAAAAAAAAAAAAAAAAAAAAAGAAAAGAAATCAATCAGTTCAATACATTTTCTCCCTATGCAAAGCATTTTACCACTGAAAGTCCAGGAAGAACACAAAACTTCTTTAATAGAAGAGGAAGCAGATACATGAACTGAAGAACTGCTACCTTATCCAAGCTATTCAGTTTTATTATGTTCTTTAGTTCTCACAGGGGTACAAGTTTCCCAAATTTCCCTAGGGATTTATACATTCTCTCTTTCTCCTTCTGCTTTGCTAATTCATGCCACTGAAATAAACCTTCCCAATACCATGGTTATGGGCTGTGCTCTCATCTGAGGAACAGTACATCCAAAAAGCAAAGCGCCTTTCACTTACAAATAAACATTTTATTCAAATATGCCTCTCACCTGTTTACTGCACACATTTATGAAAGGCTCAGAGTACTCCCAAATCTTGTTCAAACTTTCACAGTATTGTAACATCAAGTGGAAAAAGATTCAAGTCCCCTGAGAGTAACAGGGTAAGTTCCACCACCTGTAGTGGCAACTGGCCTGTGCTGGAGTCGAACCAAGCAATTATAGCTGAAAAGCTGAACTTCATGATACAGATTTGTTCCGACAGAGTGAATTCTTTGGTGTATATTCTGCCCAACAGCTTCCCTGAATATAGACAAGAATTAAATTTGGCCTCAAATTAGAGAAAAATATGTCAAATTAAAGTAAAATTTTTTACACCAAGTTACTTATGTGTCTGCTTTTATCCATGTAATGTTTTCAGATCTCTTTTTTATATTTTAGAAGCTGATCACTTCTTGTTGCTCTCATCTTAATGGCCACAGAATGTGTAAATCAACATCTGCAGCTGCAAATGTTTCCATCCCTGGGTCAGTCTGTCTCTCTGGGTTGTGACCATGACACAGACGTGGGTGAGAACATCCATTTCCCATTACAGGTGACACCTTAGCCTATACACCAGCAAATAAAGAATGTGAAAAACAAACACAAAGGAGTGAACTTTCTTCACATTGCACATCTCTACATTTACATCTAAGATTTTCTGTGGACAAACCAAGTGTTTGGAAAAATGTCTATAGCAACAGCTAGGAATTCATGATCAGTTTTTAAAATGCCATTACCAGAACAAAGGAAAAATAATAGTCCTTCAGTCCCCAAAGATTTATACAGCTGTGATGACATGCTAAGAACACCAGAAGCAGCCAAGGGGTGATAGAAGAAATATCACATCCACTTCTTAAGATCTAGAAGATGCAGTAATATCTGTCAGGATCTGATTCATCAGCAGACACTCTGCAATCTCCTATTTTAGACATGTTAGCATCCCTCCCCTGTGCCTTACCTCCCAACAGAGAAAATAGAGACTGGCAAGACTGGAGGTGATTGCAACCCTATTCCATGTTGTGACACAGGAGGGTCATGAGTGCTTGTATCCTAGAGTAATGAAAACAAAGTAAATTATGAAGATGGACCCTGTTTTACCCCAGACCACCACATGGACATTCTCACCTGTGTCTTGTGCTTGTGCCACTGTGGTAAAGCTTGAAGCCCAAACCCCAGCATCTGTCTCTTGCTCAAGAGGAGCAAGAGCAAGAGCAATCTTGCTCTGTCTGAAGAGCTTGTTGTTAGGTCGTTCGTAAATCTTATCAGGTATAGCTTACATTATGCAAATGATAAATGATTGCTATCATGAAGCATATTCTAACAAGATGCATTTGAAGTAGTGGGAGTTAATGCATTTCATCCCAACATCTGTTGTTTCACTTGTTTGCTTTGTTGGTGTATTTTACTGGTGGTATAAGACACTTTTTTTGTGACCAGTAGAAAGATGCTATATTTATTACCAATAAAAATAGTTTGCATTCCAAAAGGAGAAAAAGAAGAACTGTCAGTAAGGTCCTTCTGTGCACAGATTATTGTTTTGATAAGACAGATCACAGCAGCTCCTATCAAGATCTTTTTGACAGAGTGGCATGCTGATCTCCTTGCAAACGTTTGGTTCTTAGAAAACAATTCTGCACATAAATAATGCATAAATGGTTGTCCTAATTGAATGCCTCTTTTTACAAGGCTTTCAGCACATTACTGGTAATTCAGTTTGAAATATTTCAGTTCCAAGAGTATAAAAATATGTAGAATCTTGTTTGCTTTGGGCTCAAAGATGTAATTGTACTTGCTGTATGTATATGACATTCAGTAATTTCATGATGACTAAACTTAGGAAGGTTTGGGTTAATTTGTCTTAATATGTTTTCAGAGAGGTATGTTATAAACCACTCTCTTTTATTGCGTTCCCTCAGTTTTTGAGGTCAGAGAAGGGATTCCTCATTTTTAATGTAATTGATCATACATTTTTCTGAGGAAAATCCCATATAAATAATGCAATACATGTACATATAAATATGAAGAATTTAATGCTTTATGTCAAATACAAATAAACACTGAAATTCAAAGTTTTCATTGTCATCGTTAACAGCTTTATTTACTGAGTCTATTGTTTAGGTCTGAGAAGGAGATTCCGGATGTCAGTGCACAGTGGTTGCAGGGTGCTTAGGGGGGATTTTCTATGTAACTCAAAGAGACTTTTCAATGGCATTGTTTTGTGATGTCTCATATATTGCCTTGCCTGGCTACAACTTTAAATATATATATTTGCCTGCTTCTCTGAGCTCATATTTACTGATGAAGCTGCGAATCAAACATATGATGATGAATACCAATGTGTTATAACAGCTTTGTTGTCTTGATTTTTTTCAGCCTGAACTGTTCTGGATGGGACTAAACCTTCTGAAAGCTGGGGGAGTAACCACATCCTCGATTCAGACAATTATAAGAAACAGTTAAGCTTTGTCGACTGAATAGTTGAACTAATACCAGCCCTATTCCAAAACTGGGTCCATGCAACTACCCAAAGCAAAGGCACGTGTGGTCAAAAGGATTTCTTTGCCTATTGTTTTGCAGAGGGTTGTACATCTGCAAAGAAAAGCAGAGAAGAAAGAGGAAACATGAGGAAGTAAAACAGGAAATCCAGGAGCTCACAAAAGGACTCGAAACAGAAGGGGTTTGGGGCTAGGTGCTGCTATTAAAAAGTATGAACAAAAAATCCCCTCTAGCATTATTTCATGCTTGTTGTGACTGAGGAAAACAGATTTTATACATTTTTTGTAATTAAATAAGATTACCTTGAGAAATGTCACCAGTCTCTCTTCTAAATTCTGAGGGTGTAAGTGTGAAACAGTTTCCAAATACAAATGAGGTGCACTGCTATTCTTACTGAAGCAAATGGGTAACAGTGGCAGGATTTGTAGAAGCGAATATCAGACCTATAGCAAGTGGTGAAACAGTCAGAAATATAAAAAAATTACTAAAATATAATCTCAGGATGGCAGAGTAATGACCCTCAAAGAGAGGGGAAATCTATGCTGAGAAAATGGGGAAAAATATGTGAGTAAACTGTGAAAAAATTTCATACTTTGCAACTTAGTTATTCGACATGGGGCAGCTATTAATGTTTCGTGCACAACTGTTGTTTTTTTTGTGAACAATCACATAATTACTGACATAATCACCAAAGACGAGAATATTTTACATGAAATTTTGAATATCTTGGAATGTAAGAGCTATTGATGGACTAAAGCAAGTATTAAAAAAAAAATTAAAATCTGCTCCAGATACATATCAAGAAGTCATGGATCAGGCTGCATGTCTTCTGTCTGGAAGCAAGTGAATGAAAACTGTCTGCCAAAACCCACTGATGCACTGTATTCTCTGCCTCATGCCCATGAAAGATAGTGACATTCAAGTCGAGTTCAAATAATGTATGAAGGACTGGGAGAGTAACAATTATTTGTATAATTTGTACAATTTCTACAGAACAAGAATTATTTTTTAAAAGGTGCAAAACTGGAAAGAAATTAGTCTATACAGTGCTAGAAATGGCACCAAGAGAAAGACTTCTGTGATGGGAAGGAGATTAAGGAGATTAAGAGAATGTACCTTTTGGTGTTTAGGAAAGAGCTGATGCAGAACAGCAAACTGAAAACATAGCTTTTGGAAGTATGTACACCAGCTGCTCTACTTTTGTTTGTATCTGGCAACTGAATGACTATACTGAATGTGCAATAAGTGATTTTAAGGGAAAAAACAGATAGTACACCAGACTGTTAAAATGGACTAGAGAATAACTGGTCCAAAACTGAACAACACACTTGGTTTCAGGTGAAGTTTGTGAATGGAGAGAAATCTGAGGGTTTAGGGTAGAGAACTAGACTCTGAAATGCACAGCATGAATCTAACTATCCAAAGGTGAGGGCAAGCTTATAATCAGTTTGAATTAACTACAACTAATAACTGAATCACAGAAAGGCTGAGGTTGTATGGGGCCTCTGGAAAGCATCTAGTCCATCCCCTCTCCTCAAACAGGGCCACCTAGAGCAGGTTGCCCGTGAATAGGCAATTAATACACAGTGACCATCTTCTCCTGGCTCCAGGATGAGAACAACAATAGTTCTGTGCTCTGGTAACTAACTTGCCACCCAGAATGGATAAAGTTGAAGTCATGGTCTCAGGAGCTGGTTTCTGCCCCAAAATAAAACAGTTACAGGGTGTGAATAGGTGGATCTCACACAGTGTGCCTCTACACCGGCATTCGATTCAAATCAGGAGAATGCTTTTGAGCATGGTCTCCTGCTAGTTGGAGTTATGTCAACATTTGCTGAGTGCATGAAGTAGATTCCTTCTTGGTGACACTCAACCCAAAGACCATCTCAGAGTGCTTCACCTGCCAGAGGGTTTCCAATCCATAGAGCCAGACTGGAAGTTATCCAAAGTAACCCTCCCACCCACTCCCAAAATGTGAGTAGTGTGGACACTGGGTACTTGGCACCAAAGGTTTTCCTCTGCAGATCTGTTGCTGTGGGTCTGCACTACGTGTTAATGCACATGTAACCACAGAACACTGACGGTGGCCCTGGAATTAACTCTGAACCACAAAACATTTGAAAATTCACCTAGTATATAATCAAAAGGCTGCAGCAGATAAGTTCTTTACTAGGTCTGGCTTCCCTGAATGGCCCTTTCTATGATCTCTGTTTTGTGATGAATTTAAGGATGACAGGGAAGTCCTGGAGTATGTGAAGTTTGCAGAAACTCTACACTCCAAAATGGGTAAAGTTTACATCTTCCTCAAAAAAAACCCAAAAAACAACAACAACAACAACAACAACACAAAACAAAACAAAACAAAACAAAACAAAACAAAACAAAACAAAACAAAACAAAAAAACCCCTGATAATAGCCTGTACAATGGAAAGGTATAAAATCACTCAAGAAACTTTTGAAAGACCAGACACATCATGACTTCATAATCCTAAGGAGAAAGTAACAGTAACTCAAATCTACTGCCTCTTGTAAGTTATCCCATAAGGTTGTGGTCCAAATAAATAAAATGGGATACGGGATACAACTGGGATAATTATCATGAATAGCATTTCAGCCTGTCAATATCTGGGAACTGTGGAATTCAAGGTTGCTAAAAGAATATTAAGTAATGAATGTCTGTAATGAAAAGTATTTCAACAAGAACATTAATATTTCTTAAAAGATAAAAAAAAAAGATGAATCCCAAAGCCATCTCCTTTGAATTGCGGCAATGAGACTGAGCAAAGAAAAATTCTAAGAATGTCACTAAAATTGTTTTAGGTTGACGTGAAAATCATCACTTACCTACAGTAGTTAAAATGCCATTGCATCCAATCAGTTAATATTTTTTTCTTTTGTCTCCCCCTCTTTTTTTTTTTTTTTCAGTCTTAGTATTTTAGACTTTGTTGGGATGAAAACTGAAACCGAAATAAGGATATAGTTCATGTGTTAAGCTAAACTTCATGGCAATTTCCTACGGGAAGGTGGTTAAAACAATACTCCTACAACAACCATGCAGTATACCTCAAAACAAAGACAGGAGTAAGTAGGTTTTTTGCAATTAGTGATATTCCTATATCACCTATAGCAATTATTAGTAATATATCACCTATAGCAATTACCTGCTGTTGCATTAGGGCAGGTAGTTTGACCAGCTGTAAGAGAGAATTAGGAGAACAGAATGAGAGGAAAATTTGATGAAAACAGAGACAGAAAAACAAGGGATACAGTCAGCACAAGCGTTTGCCCTTGAGAAAAACAGAGTGAAAACTGACTGTTTGATAGAAAATGGACTTGGAGCTGGTGTGAAGATGCCATCTTTGTGTCATGGGAAACAAGAGTTTGTCCACTTTCTTAGACAATCGGGACTGTATCAAAAATACTTAATGCAGTCATTAGTCATTAGCATTACAACAACAATTTTTAGGGGAGAGAAAGCTGAGAATGGATATTGTTTTTCTAACAAGTTGAGGTGAATTAGATCTGAAAGAGGCCAAAATAAATATGACCAGAAATTAGTCATGGGGAAAACTGGCTGTTTTCATTTTCAGCTGTAGATGATCTTTCCCTGCCAGTTGGGCTTACTGACACTTTTCTTCCCTTGCATTTTGTTCTTGAAGCTTGAGAGCTGTGAGGACTCCCTACCTCCTCTCTTTCCTACCCAGACAAATTGTTCAGCCCCCACCAGTAGCCTGAAGGGAAATATAGAGCTGAGACAGGGTAGCTGGCATAGTCAACATGTCCCCAAAACACCCCTCATGCCCAGGATGCAAAACTTCATTTTCTTCACTGATACAACTAACTTTCAAAAGACACCTTGAATTCTGCAGTAGTTTGGACCTTATGGGCTTCACAGGAGAGTAAACAAAACAGAAAATCTGAATTCTTCTGTTTGTTTGTTTGGTTGGTTTTTTTTTAGTCTCCGTGTTTCTTTGCTCAGCTTTTTCAAGCTCCTGACATGATACTGCCTGATTACTTCTGTAAAGATCCCATCACTACTTTCAGTTATTTTGTAAAAGCAAAAACATGGCTCATGGTTTTCTGTACCTTTTTTTAAACCTAGGTCTATTATGTGTGCACCGCATTGCATTATTTAATGTACATCATGTAAGTGTATTTTTACATTATTTCAGTATAAAGAAAAGCAGAGATCAAAGAATTTTGACTTTCTTATTCAAACATAGTTTCCTTCTTTGTTAGAATAATACAGAAAAGATTCAAAGGTGGAAGGAATGAAACATTCTTTTTGGTATAAAGACATCTTTCTGTTTTTACCTTTATAGGGATGTAAGCAGTGATAAACCTGTAACTACTAGGCTTAGTAAACTCATTCTATGGACTCATTTTACTTTTCTCTCAGAATTCACACCTTAATGATAGACAGTTTTCACCACCTAGTTTTAAATTATCATATTGTTATTCAGTAGGTAGACTACAAGAAGACCTTTGCGTCAAGGTGACCAGGAATGGGATTGGCACCTGTATGTTTCTATGTAATGTCATATTTAACTTAGAAATCTTTTGTTAAATTCAGATTAAATGTTTATTTCTGTGCAGTCTCTCTTTTCTCCAGCTGTGTTGTATCAGGGTCTAATTCTAGGAAGTGAAGAGCACAAGGCCAAATCTCAATGAAATGATCATTATTTGTGCTTGTCAAGCACATCTAAATCATTGTACTACTCCATCATCTCCTAGACGTCAAGAGAAATTTTTAAAGCCTAACCCCTTGTTCATAATTAAACTTGTGATGCGAACTCCCCTCAACTTTGTAAAAATTAATTTTCAGAATCAGAGTAGAAAAATTTATAGAAACATACTTTTATATGGATTGAATCAAAACTCAAGATTGTTAACCCCCATCCTGGATTTGCAGCTTTCAGTTTAGGACTACCCTGTGGAAATAACAAGCATTTGACAAGAAAGGAAAATCAGAACATAACAGCCACCTTAAATTAGCAAGTCACTACAGTATTTGTATGCTCAAAGTGACTGGTTTTTTTTCCCCCAAAACAGTTAAAACATATTTAACCTATAACTAAGGCTTCCTGTAGAAAATTTAGCTAAACAGAAGTACCTGATAAAGATTTTCATCCCCAGTGCTGAATTTTCCTATATTGCAAGTTCAATCCACATCACAAATTCAGCTTTCACATCATATTTGGGTCCTATTTAAGGAGATGATTCATTAGTTAGTAAACAGGTATATATTTCTAAAGCTTGCCTGATGAAAATGCTATTTTATCAACATTCATTTATTTGAATGACAAGGTCATGTGTCTTGGGCTTTTAATTAAACAAATTCAAGAATAATCTAGTAATGTGTAGGACTGTTGAAATATTTGAAGTAGTTTACAAATTTACTTTTCTTGGACAGTCTTGGAAAAAATATAATTGATACTGGCTGATCATAAAATAAAAATAAATATATGTAAGTTAAAAAATAAACCAGTTTTCTAACTCCTGTATTCCATAAAAATAGGAATATAGCCTTTTATGAGGAACTGCCAAAAGAGCCATGAAAGTGCTATACCTTCTCTGTGGACACAAAATTGGTAAGTGTAAAATATGCTCTGGGAGGACAGTCACTGAGGTAATAGCCTATGTGAAATTAGAATGAAAATACTAGTAATGAAAATTATTATTTTTAGAACAGAAAATGTGAAAGTCATTCACAAAATTATTACATCCAACTAATTTACATTTGAATGTGCCTTAGTTTATCTCACATCTCTTTTACCACAGATAATAATTCTACAATAGCTAAAAGTAAGGGAAGTGACTTTCAATTATATTACACAGTGTATAAAAAATGTCCGTGTTAATGCCTGTCATACAATCACATCTGTTAGTTTTTTTAGTAGTGTTTTGAAGACTCTCAATCAGTTCCAGCCCCCATACCACCCCCATCAGCGTCCTCTCCTTCTTCGCTGGTTCTTGCTTGGGGTCTTCAGGAGACTCTCTCGATATTTCACATTTGTGTGAAACAGTCGGACCATTTCATGGTCTTTGTTATCCAATACTCTAGGCAGAAAGAGAGATGATTTCTGTGTCCTGCGAGTTTTAAAGCCCCTTCTGGGTCGTCCTTTCCCATTGATTGAGACATACCAGAGTCTCTCTGCACTGGCTTTGCGCTTGGTGCCAGCTCTGTTGGGTACAGTCCGGTAGAGACGGGATGCGTAGGTGTTATAACCCAACTCATGGATCCTCTCCACAAACTCACATTCTGTGTTATAATTTTCCTGTAAAGCAAACCACAAAGTTCAAGAAAGACTATATGGGTAATAGCTCTCTTCTATCTCAGTAAGATTGGACTAAAGTCTTAAGCAAGACTCCACGCAATTTTAGGATAAGGGTAGCAACACTTGTGGTAAGAAAAACTCAGACTGGTGCTACAAAAGGTGAACAGAAGAGAAGTGCTGAGCATGATCTGCTGTGCAACAAGGTGCTGCCTGTCAGCAGTGTGAGCATACTCCTTAGATCAGAGACAGAAAGAGGCCAGAAAACAATTTCACAACAAAAAATTGTATGTAAATAGAAATTAATAGCTTTTCTGATTGTTCAGCGGTAAATTTAATTTTTTTGTGCTTATGGATCTAAATACACCTGTGAACAGGACAAATTATTTAGTTGCTGCTTATCAACCTTTGACATCTATTAAAAAGAGAAAAACGTATGGTTTAATGTAAAAAGTGTCTCTTTCATTGGTGTATTAGTAGTTAGATACACCTGCAGTCTGTTATATCCAGTTTGTTATGGATATTTGAGCAGTAAACAACATCTTTACGAAGCTTCTTTGTTTGCTTCAGCATAACAAAATTAAAGTACACCCTGTCCACCAGTGTGTTCCTCCAAAACACTCGGCTGCTCCTTTATCACAAACTGTGAGGCAGAATACACACCCATCCTCAGTGCTCACATTTTACATGATCTATCAAAATCTGCGCCTTTTCATTTGGTCCTCAACTGAGTGAAAACTGCAAAATCCTTGCACAAGGAACTACTTCCTCCTCGGTGGAAGCAGTAGAACCAGGACCTCCCACACTGTACATATTTTCTTAACTACAGAATCATTGCCGTACCTGTGTGATTGAGACTTCTGTATCTAACGTATGTTGGGCACAGAGGCAGAGGGGAACTATTACTGTAGTCTTTACAGAGGTTTTTTATTTTGTATCACCTCTCTGAAGGACATGAAAAGGGCACAGGTAGCCAGACTGGGGCCAGAAAAGCCATAGGCTACATTAACAACATGTTTTTAATGCTGTTCACTCACCAGAAATGCTGATAGGCATTTAATAAGATTTTAAAAGACTCCACATGTCTCAGCTTCACAGCTGTAAAACGGAAGTGCTCTTCCTTGCAAGGACAAGGTTTTCATATGCTGTGGTGCTGGAGCCCACGCAACTACCATATGTAGGTAGATTTGTCCTGCTGTCTGCCTCCATTCTGGTTGCAGAGGGTTTATCACAGAGGATAAACCTAGAGTGTTATCACAATCTGCTAAGGACACAGGAATGCTGCAGACTCAACATATTCATTCTGATTTGTAAACCAAGGGATAATAGAGTGATTCAAATACTGTTTCATAAAATGCTCCCTGTATAATTATCCCCAAAGAAGTCAGTCTTATTTGAAACAGGGGCCTTGCACAGGTTCCTGGAACAGTAATATCAGTAAAGTCCTTCGTCTGTTTTTTTCTAGGCAAAGCCAGGAAATTTCTCCTAAGCTGAGCCCTCACCCCTTGCTGCTTCTGTGAAAAAAGCTGGAGTGGAATAGTCTTTCCTGGGTTATCCCTCCAGCTCTGAAGCACAAGTCTGAAACAATCTCTCTCAAATTTGAGATGGAACAGCAAAAATTACCTTTTCTAGTTGTACAGAAACCTTTCATGGATGAATATTCCTTGGCATGTGACAGCTGAACAAACTTCAAGGTGGTCTGATGTTCCTCAAACTAGAAAGGGAAGTCCAGGAGAAAAGGATTCTCTGGGCTATCCTACTCCAGGCTTTTCTCCACTCTAGAAGAGGAGTTTTTTGCTCAGAATTTGCTTAGTCTTATTTTAAATCAATTTAATTAATCTGGAGGAATAACTATTTTGAACAAGAAAGAGGGAAAGATGAGAAAGAACTTGAAAATTCATCCTTCCCATTAATTACTTTGGGACAGATCCTGGCCCTGAGCTAATGGAGGAGTTCCATTGAAAAATATGTCCATTTTAACCAGAATATTAACTGGAAGCATTGGAGTGGCCAGCCTTAGCCCTGGCACAGCAGAGCTAGTATGACCTTATTCCACTTCAGCTGCATTTTGCTTTGCCAAAACTGTTTGTCATCTCCTTCTCTGCACCAGCAAAACCCCATCATTTTTAGACACTGGCCCTTTAATCAGTGTGTATCACGAGACACATTACAGAAGCTGGGTCGGAAACACTATTAGAACACTCTTGAAAAGGTGGAGTAAAACACATTAAACCAGGGAGGTGACTGAGTTGATTGTGTTACCTCAGCTGAATTCACATGAAAAAGCTCATATTGCTTGAAGTTATATTATGCTGTTCAAACCAACTGAATTATGTATAATGACTAGTTGGAGGAAGCAAATTTCACATAGCCATACTTTACTCTCTTCAAATCTGTTTCCATACCACTGGATTGCTGGAGAAACTGCACAGTATGGCTGTTACACAGTAAGAGATCACAAGATTGCTAGGGATGTAATCAAAGACAATGGAAGAAATTCAAGTAGGTAGATAATGTGTATAGTATACATGTTGACAATTACGCCTTAGTATGTCCCTGAATGTGAAGAAGTCTAAGCTAAAGTATTTTATTCACTGAGGAGAAATATTGGCTGAGCTGAAAAGGAAAGACTCCCACTGATATCAGTAGAGCCCCGATTTTACCTCAAAGATCAGGACAAAAAAATGAGGTCAAAGGAGTACAATAAGGTGTTTATTTTCACTTTTATCTTCTTGTACCTTCTCATACTTCCTTTCCTTATTATAGCTCTGCCTTTAGTACCTGTACATTCTTTCACTGCCCAACCAAATTCTCTGTTCAAAGAAACTCCCATCAGCAGACTACTTTAACAGAGATGCTCATCTGCTTCTGGATGCTCTTTGTCTGAGATGTATATCCTATGCCAATGTCCAACATCCACATCAAATATAAATATGGATAATTTTGAATAGAGATGGACATTCAGCCCATAACTTTGGCCATATGAAATACCCATGCCAAACACATTCTTCTGCCTTTGCCTATGCATGCAATAAGAAAGTAAGAACACAGCTTATTTCCACTTTTAAAAATATACCAATAGGTTGTCTGTAACAACTCCAGACATAAATATGTTATAACATTACTCTTTTCTCTATAAAACTTTATTTATAAGAAATCAGTACTCCCCGCTGGACCTCTTCTCCCCGTAGGAAATTACACATGCCAGTCTTAAGTAAAACTTACTGATGCATAAAGCCTGCCCCTTTTGTTCATGGCCAGGTACCTGCCAGAGAACAAGCCCTTGATGGCAACGATTCCAACATCAACAGCAGTTATTTCAAGAATACCTAGAAACAGAAACAATTATGAGATATGTTGTTGCTCACCATCATGTGTAATTTTCTGAGATACTTTTGAATGACTGCTTACCTGAAGAGTATGAATTCACAGCTATCACTAGCTCACACCAAAATCATAGTGCAATCATGTGAATGAGACAAGACTATTATTTTAAACAATATAAACCAATGATATTGCAGGAATTATTTGAGACAAGCTTGACAGTAAATCCCTAGGTGACTGATTGAGATTGAACTCTTTCAAAAATGAAAAAGATCTGACACTGAACTAGAGGTTCACTTAATCCTATATGTATATAAAAAAAGTTTAAATCCTCTTTAATGCTTAGGAACACGAGAGCTCTTGACTCATTGAAACCAGTCACAAAGCTGTCCATTTCAGGACAAAGCCTTTGCTGAGGTCTCCAGAGGGTAAAGCAAAGTGGGTCGGCTGCATTTTAGAGCCATGTATATAATCATGAAAGGAACTTGTCATTTAAGAGGTCAGTGTAGCCCTCCAGACAAGGACAATATGACTGTCTGAGCCAAATTAAAAGGGAGGAGATTTTCAGGCCATCAAAGATGGGGTCTCAAACACAAGAAGAGTGTCACAGGCAAGGCTGGCACAATACCTGCCAAAATGTCCATGTCCAGCCAGAGGTGGCATGATGCTGATGGAGGCACAAGTGGCTCAGGAGGAGTTGTACGTTCAGGGCTCTCTAGCTGGCTCACTCAAACCCTGCTCTCAGTTGTCCAGTCGTGGCCCAATGGCTCAGTACTTTCTATGAGTGTTTGGAGGCAAGAGGTGACCCCTGAAGCCAAACCTATTGCTGCCTTTTGGCAATGGTAAAGCAAAGCCAGGGGCCTGTCCCCTTTGTAGAGCTGGATTGCTGGCCTGGCCATGTCTGAGAGGGTTGGGTGGATTTGGTACAGCTGTTTTGAATCAGGCACCAATTCGCTGCTGATTCGCTGCCTCCTCCAGGCTTTGATAACAAGGGGGTTTTCCTCTAGGAAATAGTGGTTTTCCTTTATGGACTTCAGACAGATCCCCGAGGTCTCCCTATCTTTGTGTGCCATCACCAGCCGGGATTTACACTTCCTGGGGTGGTGGGGCCTGGGCGGAGGCCGGGCTGGGTGCGGGGGCGCCCGGGGCTCCCCCCCGGGACAGCCGGCAACGCTGATCCCCGCTCTCCTCCCTTCTGCCGCCCTCGCACAAACCCCCTCACTCCCGACATATCCCGTTTCATCTTAATTACCTCTGATTCCCGGCACATGTCAAAGGGGACAGATGTGATTTAGCCCGTGGAAGCTCAAGCCCCCCGCGGGAGACAAGCTGGGGAGGGACAAGGGAGGCAAGGGCAGCCTGCAGCCCGTCGAGGAGGGCACTGAGAGTCTGTGCCCACGGCCCGGGCTGGGGCAGAGCTGGCGTGGGAAGCCCCCGGCGGAACGAGGGCAAGTGACAGGTCGGGCGGGCTGCGCAGGGCAGGTTCCCGGTCCCCATCGGGGAGGAGGAATTACGGATCTGGGGGGTCCCGTTCTGTCCTGGGTGGACTGAGCCCCCCTTCGCCGCCGGCTGGGTATCCACACCTCACAGGTCCCGCTCGGCAGTCCCGGGCCAGGGGCAGAGGGGACTGCCCCGTCAAGCCCGCCAGCCCCCGGGGAAGGAGCGGGAGCCGGAGGGTGCGAGGGCGCGGAAAGGGAATTGCGGGGTCCAGCGGGGCCGGCTCCCGAAACGCCGAACCCGACGAGGGGAGGGGGCGAGAGCTCCGGCAGCCGGGGGTGCCCCCGGTCCCTGCCGAGGAGCCCCGGGCAGGAGGAGAGGCGGGAGCGGCTTCGCCCCCGGCCCAGCACCGCCGTCGCCGGCCCGTTGATGCTGGAGGAGGTAATTGGTCCGGCCGAGAGATTCACCCCCCCCCCCCCCCCCCCCCCACACACACACACAGCCCGGACCAGGGGAAGCGAGATGGGGAAAGGTGTGTCCGGTACTCACTGAAGACGCTGTTTTTCTCTAGGGTGCCGTTGATCTTGCCGTTGGGGTGGATCTGAAGATGGTATTTGGTGGCACAGTAGAGTTTCCTGCGCCTGGGCGCTCCCCCGAGGTGCTCGTAGACGCCGCCGCGGCCCCCCGCATCCCGGCGCGGCCGGGGGGCTCTCGGGGAGGCTTCGGCGGCCCCGGGCACCCCCGTGGCCCGCCCTGGGGACCACGGCTCCTGCAACAAACTCAGGAACAAGATCCAAATTATAACCATTGTGGCATGATGGCCGCAGCGCTTAGTCTGCTGGGGAGATCGAGGCTTGGAGCGAATGACACCAGGGGTCCCATTAAAGTCGTCTTGCTAGAAGCACTCCAAAGTTGCAGAGCACACACTGTTTCGAGCCGTGAAGCATTGGCAAGTTTTTATCAGCCTCGATCTGGCCCTTTTATCTGTCTCAGATTTACTTAAATCAATAGACATCAGCAAAGGCCACCGAAGAGTCCCAGCTGTTTGTATTAGATGGAGCTGCCGTGATCAGCCTTCTCCTTGGGTTTCCAGATAGACAGACGGCATGCATGAGAGACAGAGAGGCAGAAGGAGAGAGAGAGGGAGAAAGACACCCGCTGAATTTCAGCAAGAGACTGTGGGGAAAATAGTTGATCGACGGAGCATAGAAATAAAAGCAGCTTCCTGCAACAATAGCCTGATCTGCGACCAATTGATACAAAGCAGAGGAGGCAAAAGGTATCAGTCTCGTGTGAACTCCCAGAGTGCAGCGTGGATAAAATTACACAGCATCTCGCCGCGCCACGCCGCACACCCGCACACCCCCGCATGGGGGGCCGGCTGCGGCCGCCGCCCGCCCCGCGGAGAGGCGCGGTGCAGCCGCGGACCCTCCGCCGGGTACCACCACCCCCAGCTCAGCCCGCGGCAGCCGGGAGAGGGGGGGAGGGATTGGGGGGGCTGATGCTCGAAGCAAACATCTCCGGGAAGTGGCTTATGAAAGTGCGCGTGTTCAGCGCAGAGGCGTAAGAAAGGGGGTGCGGGCCCTGTTTTCTTGGGAGGCTGGAAGGTGGCGAGCACTTTTGAATGGCTTTCGCTCCGGCAGCAAGGCTGCTTCAGCCTCCCCCCCACCTTCGTCACCGGTGTCGAAAGCAAACAGTTATTACTAAATCAATCAGTTCACGGTTACAAATAATACGCATTATTTAGCTAGGTCTTTCAAGATTTAGTAATTTCTAAATTAACTTAGACAGAGTAGGGCCCGGTGAGTGTTATGATACGCGTCCCTGAATGCATTTTCAAGAAATTGGAGCTAATCCTTTTTCTTAACTCTGGTGCCTGGTAAGGCTCATTAGCTATAGCAGATCTGCACTCGCTACCATGTAGCTTCACACAACTGCCTACGCTTTCAAAATATGATGGAGCTACCTATAAATAAATATAAAAGGCGGCAAAAGGTTCAACAGCTCCGTGAATTACGCTGTCCCTGTGTGCTACTCAAAGGCAGCTCGTTAATTAGATTTGCATCTGAAACAGGCAGTAGGAGTTTTGGGGAAGTGTTTGAGAGATAATTAGTATTAATGTGCTCGAAGGGCACACAAATACACCTTTGAAGTGAGTCACGTCAGAATTCAAGCGTTTGACCTTGATCAATGTATTATTTTTTCCCCCAGAATCGGTGAACAAGAAGAGGTCTATAAAATATTTTTAAAAGACATTCCTATGTACAGCAAGACGATTTTTTTACACGTTAAATATCTTTAAAGGAAGGAAGCTTTTACTAGTGGGAAAATAAGGGAAAGGATACGACCTTTTCCTAAAAGGAATGGCAGAAGGACGAAACGATCTCTAAAGCTACTTCCTATTTTAAGCTGCGCTTAATATTTAGTAGTTCTCCAGGGCTAAAAGGCTTTTCATTATATAGTCGTCTGGAATAAAAGGAAACACATAAAAAACCCACAAGCACCCCTCCGCCATTACCACCCCTTCCTCCCCCTTTTCTTCTCCACAAGTTAAGCCTTAGCCTCACAAGGAGAGTTTGATCTGGGGATGATAAATGTTTGTACAATTAATTCTTTATTGGTGTTCTTCTGCAATGCCACTTCCAGGCAGTCATGTAGTTCCAGTATATTTACTAAAAGTGAACCATTGGAAATTAAAGTAATTAAAGCACCGTGTCCACGTAAAAAATATGAAGACATAAGCATGCAGGACCCCAATCTTGGAGTGTATGCGGGGCGGGGGGGAGGGGATCGTTGCTTGAGGGGCAAATCCTTCAGTCCCTCCTAAAACACGGACCCTCTGAAAACCCTTCCTCTGGGGATGCACCCCAAATCGGGTGCCACGGACTTGCAGCCTCTGACGAGCTACAAGACAAAAGTGATAGAAGAAAAATAACTCTTAACATGCCCTGGGTTTCCTGAAAGATGCTTTCACCGGCACCGTGAGAAGGAGATAAAACGTAATTACTTTCTGTAATTATAGTGATCTCCTCCGAGTAAATCTCAGGGCTCGTACCGAGCCTAATGCATCGCCCTGTACATGTGCGGCTGACATTTTGCAGTTTTAGACTTGCAGGACATTTTTCATTAGTGCTCTGAAAAAAATAATCCCGCAAGATCCTCCTCCCGCCCCCCACCGCAATAATAAACCCAAAAGACTAGTGGGTGGAAGAGTAACACGTTAATGACTTCTGCTCAAATTGCTTCCATCTTGATCACATTTTCATAATTAGCACCATCATCTACAAATCTTTCCGCCCTGGGCATCTGACACAGCCAGGCTTCCCAAGCGATGTGTATTCTTACTTATTAGGGAGGGGAACACTTAGAGGTCTATCATTAATGGTTCCCTTTCAAATGAAATGAATGCGACCTCCACGGAAATATCAAAAGGCTGTAGCTACCTTGTCTCACTTGGTACAACACTGAATAGCAAGCAACCTTAAGTCGTTTTGCTCTAGTCAGACATCTATACAATAAAACATAAGCCCACTCTTGTATATTTTAAGTTGTCTGGTGACCATTTTTGAAAACAAAAAGGGTCCCTTTGATGTGGTCCAATTCTAACAGGGGGTGGGACGTCAGATGTGGTCTACCGATTCTTTCTGGAAATATTTTTAATTATGCCCCAAAGCTCCTTGTAGCCCCAAAGTAATAATCAGAGAGCAGTTTGGGTCTGTTACTTAATGTGGAGGGGAGAATAGGCTCTAGACCGTATTACAATTACATTAATTAGAATTACAACAGATAATTATCTATTAATTTGCTTAGAAATGTGTGATTTTGAATGGAACGTGTTAGGTATCTATTATTCTTGATGCCTGATCTTGCTAACGGGATATTTTAAAGCCTTCTTTCAGTTAAGCCTCCAAACCAGCATTTCCCCTGGCAAGGCACTGAGTAAAAGTGACTATTTGAGACAGATGTTTTTACCCTTACAGTGTGCATGCTGTAAGCACACAAAGCACTTGTATTCTTAATTGATTACCCTCGGAGAAGGACCGTATTTTCGGATATGTACGTCTAAGATCTTTGTGATAAAACAACGCATATTTCTATTGAAGTATTCTATAAAAGTAAGCAGTGAGAGAAAAAAAAAAAAAAAAAGGCAAAGTTTTCAAAGCCTCCCCCCCTTAAAAAGACTAACTGTAACCTGTAATAAATTTTACACACACACATTTTGCAACGATTCGTCTTTAATGCTGCTGTGGATCAGGATCTGATTTTACTACGCGATCCAACTGCAGCCACCGCGCCTGCCCCTCGCTCCTGCGGCCCCCGGCGCTGATTTACAACCGGCCCGTTACTCTAACGAGAAGGAAGTTACAATTTGTAGAGCAATAAATACCGAGGCAGTGGGTGGAGCCCCCAGCAGGAAAAAAATCGCCTTCCTTCTCCAATTAAAACTCCATCCTAGCTCCAATGTGGACCGTGGGAAGGTCTCAAAGAAAACACAGCCCGGGTGATTATTAGGTGTTTGTTTGCAATGTGCTAATGTCATTTTCTGAACATAACTGGCCTGCCCGATGCAGTTCGCTCACACCTGCTGATATTGGGAAGGGGTTATAAAATTCAATTGATTTTATTCAGCTATATTTTGTTTTCTTTGTGGTTTCCTAGTGGGGCTATTCTGCACCCTGTGAACAATATAATCTTGTTTAAATGACTTTCCAGACCACACAGCATCACATTACCCTATTCTATATGTGTAGGCAATACTGTTTATTGTATTGTACACTAATAACTCCCAGAAAGCAGGATGAAGGGAGAGTGGAGGAGGAAAGTTCCGGGGAGTAAATTCATAGCTTCCGAGGTTCAGGCTGCTTTTTTCAGATGGAGAAAATAAGATTTAGAAAATTTCAAATGAAAATAGAAATAATTCTCCAGAGGAAATGTTAAGCACATAACAGACATATCAACATTTCTCCCTTTATCCACCCCTATTAAATGTTTTTCATGTTTCCAGTAATTTTTTATGGCTTATGGACAAACAATATGAGATCTTGACATTTAGAATGATTTTGTTCATTCTATACCTATTATGTGAGCTACTGTTATATTGCACTTCAAACAATAAATTAATTTAAAGTTTTAAAACTTCTGTATTTAGGTTAAAATCATGTGTGATTTACTGAGATCACTGAGATCTGCTAACTTATCTGGTATATGTATATGTTAATTTGTTGTTGTTGTTATTATTATTATTGTTATTGTTATTAATATTAATATCAAGATGCAAATGCCTAAATTCCTTACTCCAAGAAATTTCTACCAAAGCTGGCAAGAGTTTCTTTGGCTGAGGATCGAGGGATTAATCCTTCATTCAGAGTCCATGGAATTTACTAAGAGCCTTTTCTTTAACACCAGTGAATTTGGATCAGGCCCAATCTTGTTACTAGAAAAATTATTTTCCCTTGTTCTTAGATAATCTCTTAATGGTTTACTGAATTAAAATATTCAAAACAATGAATGCAGCAACATTAAACAAAATTTTTATGTCTTTTTCTTCCCTGTGTTGCTTACTCCTTTTCAATACAAGAAACAAAAGAAACAGTAGAAGAAATGTTACACTACCAAAATATGTGCGACAGTGAAGTTTAGATGACGGTCACGTGGCTTGTAAAGATTTGTGGCAGGCTCAAACCGTGCTACAATAGGGATATTCAGACCAATACAGAACTGTAAACTGCAGCCATGAAAATAACTAAACACAATGGATATGGGGATGTTGAGGAGAAAGGGAATGTAAAAACAATACAAATGTAATTTATTGATAACTTGGGACCCAGATTTGCATACCTGCTTCACACCTTTGATATCTCATTTATCACTTAATAACCTGAGCTCTTGGAAAAAAGCTTTGCTCCTCTTTTGGTCACTCAGTATGTGTTTTGAAATTGTCTTCAAAACATTTATTTAGATTTACAGAGAAGTGTGGTGTACCTGAGAGAAGCATCTGGCCCATATCCATGATGTAATTGTTCTTCGTGCCCGAAGGACCTGCTATTCACATAAATCTCTTACTACTTTTAGAATTCATCCCCCAGTTTCTCTCACAATCAGAGGCTTGTTATGATCTCACTCAGCCCTGCAAATCTTTGGGATTGGGTTACCTGAAGATAAAAGATCTCTCTTTCTCCAAGCCGTGGTTGGATCAACACTTTGCAAAATCAGATGACAGGCATAGGGGTCAGGCCTAGGTCTGTGCATGGGGCTGCCCAAGCATCAGGGATTAAAACTGAAAGTACCTGCCTTAGGGACATGCCACGTGCATGAACATATGTCCCTGGAAGAAAAAATCTAGTGCCAGGAATTATCCACTCCAAACTGAAGATTAATAACTTTTCTGGTTTTAGGGACAACTACTTCAGATCAAGGTTTACATCATATGGCTGGGGTTTTCCCAGGAAATCCCATTCATGATTATACATTGTCCTAAGGTGGTCATAATGCAAAATATTTTGAAGTTCCACCTAGACCAAGGGATAAGAAAGAGGGCCAACTAGACAGAGAAGTACATGTGAGGAAAGATTATGCAGTTTTCAAATCTAAACAGAAACACAAATTAAAATTAGTACCCTAGATGAATTTCAGTGGAATTCCTTCTTTTGACTCCAGGGAAGAGATGGAAGTACCTGGCATTTGTCACCAGTGCATAGAGGAACGATCCAATTTGTATTCCTCACACACACGTGTGCACAAACACACATTGACATCCCACACAGTAAAGGTGAGAGGAAAATGTGTAGTGCGAAGAAGGAACAAATTAAAAGGATCTTTCCCTCTGGTACTCCCCTCATCTATCTATCAGGGCCTGGATGGAAAATAAAATAGAGCAGTAGGTAACACCAGAGAGTCCTAAGTACAGTTGTAAATACATCAGTTTATCTCTAGACCCAACGTCACTACGGCCTCTTTGGTCACAGAATTTCAGACACTGGCTGCAACATCTCTATCCCATCTGTGTTAGGCAGGTAGGAGGCACTCAGAACACAGGGGTCACCTGGAGCAGTCCTGAGGAGTCCTGAGAGGCCTGGGCTGGAGTCAGGGTTATTTTGCTCCCCTCCAGGTCTCTGCTGTGGTCACTCAGGAGGTCTGCAGTTGAGGAGAATGGGAAACCAGACTCTGTGGCTTACTCAAGCTAGCAGAAAAGTGACCTCCACTTGATACTGTTTAGATATAGACCCTTCCCACAGACTCCATCTCTCGGGAAGGGCTGCAGGTCTCTCTTGCTAGATTTGGAACTCCCCGGAGGAAATTTGCTGCTGAGAAAAGACATGTATGACCTTTCCTTGTTTTCCTATTTTATGGAAGCAGACATCCTATTACTTAGATCCTCCTGACCAGCAGTGTGAACAAGGAGGAGGAATTAATCTCTTTTTACTGCTACATCCCTCTGTCTGCCTTTAGGAAATTTGGACTTTTTATATGAGCACTTTAACATCGACATTTCAAGGTAAAGCGTGCAATATTTTTCCTGAGAAGTAGCTGGGCCTAGCAGTACAGCTGCCATTTGAGATGCTACCACACCGAGTTCCCTTTTGCATAACACTTCAGCATCCCTCCCTGGGGTGCTTGATGTCTGGGTATCAAACCCTCTTTGCTGGCCTCTCCTGCAGCCCCTGCTGCCTCACTCCTGTCTGCCCTCTCCCCTTTGCCACCTGCTCTCCTGCAAGTCAGCGTGCTCCGGCACCTGGGTCCTGTCCTGGCACTGGTCACTCCATGTAGCAGATGTGGCCTCAGTTCCCCTGGCATTCTTCTTTTCTGCAGCCTTTAAGAAATTCTTTTTCATAGTAGTTTCATTACTTAGGCTATTAATCAAGTGATTAGTAGCATGCTCTAGACATCCTATATCTAAGACAGTGCATCTAAGAAAGTATTGAATAGATCAAGACAATTTGGGTCTCCCGTTTCAACCCAATTTGACAAGTGGGTAAGGCTGTAAGAGCTGCTAGATCTGAAGGTATATTTTTCACCTGTAACATAAAGAGGGAGGTTTAATAATTTAATAGTATGTTATCTTAGTGCACTTTCTAATCTGAGACAGACTTCTACTCCTTCTTCTGTCCTTGGAAAAATTTCATAGAAGTGATGACCCAAATTAGCAACATGTTAACCAAAAGAAATAAAAGATGTTCCTGAAGAATCTTAGAAGGAAGGTGTAGACATAATTTGTGATTGGTGACAACACAGAAGTGGACTGAGGACTGCATGTGACACAGCTGGTGTCACAAAGTCACAGAATCCCCTCCACACTACTTGCAGCCTCTGGTTTAAATGAGCAATTAATAGCCCAAATAAAATATTTTCCCACTGGAGAGAGCTTTTTGATGGCAAAGGGATATATTGTGATCAATAAAAGAGGTCAGGGCCATCTTCCTTCCTGATCTTTACACTGCACAACTGCAGCAATGCTGAATGCTGTAACTCAGTCTTGGATACCACTGCTTAGATACCAGATTTCGGTGGTGTCTGGGCTAACGGCTGCACAGAAGTGGTCGTGTAAGCATCAGGTATGGGGAATCTTGGTATCACCAACATCCACAGCCAAATTCTACATATGCTGAAAGTCACGGGTGAATCTGTAATGAATATTTTTCTCATTACTACTTTGGCATCTGTCTCCCTTTCCTTAGAAGTTAAGTAACATAAGCTTATAAACTCAGAATAGTGGAACTAGGGTCTAATGGCCAATATTGTTTTATCAGTCTCTAACCCTTATTGCCATATTTCACCCCACTTCATCCTTTTCTTCCAGAGATTTTTCTCACTGGGAAATTAAATCCAGTCTTCTCTCTCCTCTAGTTGGGATGCCTGACTAGTAAGCACAGGTGATTCTTTTTTTTCATCATATCTAAATACTCCCAGCATAGGTGAGTTGCATCCCATAGATATGACATCTTAGATATCTTTATTGAAGCCTTTTTAGGTGGAATTTTTCCTTTGGCTCATTTTAAACATATTGATGTATTTTGCAGAATTGGTTCTTTAGTGAATTACAGAAGGCTGGGTAAGTACCTATTTATATCTTGATGTCTGAGAACTGCTTTCTCCAAAGGGTATTCTTTGCTGCCATCAAACTCTCCTAGGCAATCCAGTTATTTGCCTTAATAATCTATCTCAAAAAATAAAAGTAAAAATTTCCAGAGGTTCCCGTATCTTCTCTCACAAACCGTGCACAGGAAATTGAGTCTAAATCAATTCCTTCAGCCATTTCTGATTTTGGTTTTGGCTCAGAGGCCTCCAAGACTCTAACTTGATCACAGATGCAACCTGCAAAGTGGAGAAAATCAGCCTCTGTTTCAGATGAATCTACTTCAGTCCAATTCCTCCTTTTCTGGGTTGATGGCTCTTACTTTAAGACTACAATGAGGATCTAACTAGGATCATTTCACAATCCAAAACTGCAGGACAATCTGCATAATACTACTGGAACCCCCATGGGCCTCTGGAAACTGTCAGGTTTGTTTTCTTCTCTGAAATACACTTGTCCTCTGATTTTAATAATTAACCACAGAAAGCCAAGATGCATCAGGAATTTCTGCAACAGAAGGGCATGAAACTTTTTCAGGAAAGCAGAGAATCTTACTGAAATATTTTGAAATTATCCACCATAAGCAGATCCTCCAAGAAGCACCAGCCTTTGCAGAATTTCTCAACAGGACATGTTCCCAAGAGAGTGCAATGCTACTCACAACCTCTCCTTTTTCTGTCTTCAGGTCTTTAGCAGACATATACTTCCAAACTACTGCTGGATTTTTTTTCAATAGATTCTCTTCAGTTCCCAGAGCTGCAGGACTTGAAAGGAAGTCAGACACACATTGTAAAGAATGATCCCAGAACAGTTTGATAGCCCAGGAAGCTGTAAGACTCTGGTCTCAAGGTTATGAACATGGGTGAATTCTAACATGAAGTTAGAGCCCTTATGTGAGGTCCAGGGCACCATTACCTCTTTGTCTCAGAAGCATCTTGTTTATTCATATATGAAGGATGTTACCTGAAGTTGTGCTCCAGCTACATCAAAGTGTAATGTTGTTCCCTAAAAACTGGCCTCTCTATCACACCTCAATAGAGGAACTCTGGAATACTTTTCAGAGATACGTCTTCAGATAATTTGGATATTGCTAAAAGAAGCACAGTTCCACTTCTACTTCCCCACCCTCTCCACCATGGCTTTTATGCACAGCTGATCCAGGGATAACAAATGCTTGCAAAATATTGCACCTGATCACAAAAATTCCCTTTTCTTTTGACTCTGACCATTTGGCTCTTTCCCTACTCTGCACTGGAAGAAATTCCAGTGTCAAGCAGGAAAAGTTTAGAGACTTATTCACCTGTTGTACCATTTCCCCTCGTGGAACTGAAAATGTACATGTCAATTTCAGTCTACTATCCAACCCAATCTAGATTAGCCATTAACTGTCCAAAATACGCTCATTCCTGGGTAAGAGAAAAAGCAAGTACAAAAGGAATAGCCTCCTTTGCTCACTGGTTGCCTTTGCCTTCTGTCATGTAGGAGGGTGAAAATGATGCCCTGCACAGCTTGCACCTACTCTCATTCTGTGTTACCACCTCAGACTCAATTATTTGGCTATTCTGAGAAAAGGAGGGTTGATCAGCCCACGCCTTTCCCTGCTCTCTTCTCTGCTGCCTGTTGGCAGGGTGTGTGTCACAGCAAGTGTCCTCTCCTCCAGCTGTGCAGCGGCCCCCTCCTCCACTAAAGAAGATTGCCATTTCCCAAATGAGCTGGACACAACCGACATCACCATCATCCTCCACCAGTTATGGAATAATACTATCTTTTTATAACTTAAACCAAGACATTCTTTGCTCAATATCATTTGAAAGATAATAATTGCTTCAAGTTATCTGCAGCAGATGGAGATTCACAGAGCTCCTCTGACATAAATCAGTGAAGTAACTGTCAGACATACATCTGGATTAAAAGAGAACAGTGAGTTTCAGAGTCACCCAAATTTTATGGAGGGAAATGCGAACAGTTATAGAGATTTGTTTGTTTGCTTTTGACTTGAGTTTTGAATTTTCAAGTATATATTTTTCTTCAGGTCACTCATTAAAACCTAATCTCTGCTTAGAAAGAAGGACACCCACTTCTAAGCAGCCACACAGACACAAACACACACAGACACACCTGCAACCCTTAACTAAATGTAAAGCCTGAACTTGCAAACTCTTTTTCATTAAAGTAATCTTTATTCACGTGAGCAACCGCACAGGACTATTCATGCAATGGAGAATTACTCACACGAGTAAAACTTTGCAGGATCAGGTCCTGGGTCTAACAACAGCATTTTAATTACAGACAATCCCCAAGCAATGTGTACAAAAGAGTTTTTTTCCTAGACAATAACAAAGGTTATTAGCCTGTTCTTTTTTCCCCTTCTTGCTCTTCGGTTTAAAAGGAGGCACCAATAATCCAAACCAAATAAAACTGACCTTTGAACCTTTTTTGCTGTACTTTTTCTCATGCCATGATTTCTTTAGTGTGTTAGTGATCTGAAGGCTCGTTCTGGGCTACAGCCACTTTCCCAGACAGGACTGCCTTTCGTCCCCTGACAAATCACTGCTGAGCCCCTTTTGTCCTGCACCACTTTGATCTTACCTGCCTGTCAGGCAAAAAAGAACTCCCGTACAGTCAGAATGCATGGCAAACAAATTGGCAACCATTTCATTCCCATACACCATTTCAGCAAAGATCAAGATAGAGATAGAGAATTTTTAACCCTTTCACTGACCTGTAGAACCAAGAAGGAATGCTCGATTATGGTGGAGTGATAAGATAATTTCTTAAAGAATTGGAGGATTAAAAAAAACCCCAAAACCCCTCTGTGGATCATAGCTGCATGGCATATTAGATCTCAAATACAAAGGAGTTATTGCACAGTGGGCAGTGCTATGTTCAGATACAAGCTTTGTAGAAGATCGATTCCTTTTAATTGGACAGCTGCTTAAGCATAAACTAAAGAAACATAATAGGTATTCTCTGATGTGAATGAAATTAATCCTATTGTAAATAACCATTGGAGTATTTAATGGGCTATCTGAATCCTTTCCAATATACAAACTTAGCCATAGGTGAGTTTCTTTCCCAGTTTAAACTCGGTAATTTTAATTTTTTTTTTTTTTTTTACAGTTCCTCATCACATAAAGTTTAGAAAAGGCATTATGTAGCAATTTTAAAGTAATTTCATGCTTGGTAATGACTTACCAAGATCTGTGTATTTGACTCTGTGATATTAGAGGTATCCAGTCGTTTGCTAGGTTTGTTGCAGTGCAGATACTAGGCTGGTCCTGCTCCCATTGAGTCAGGTTTTGTCTATTATTTTAAAGGCAAAACTCTCTATCACCTTTGATGAACTCAGATTAGCAGGAACATAGGTGTATTTCAGCTGTTTACCATTTATCTGCTCCCAACTATTACTGAGTGCCAGCCTTCTGCCCTCTTTCTACAGTAGCATCCCTGTTTACCCAATAGTCTCCTTTCTATCAAAATACCTCACCACCTTTATTTTAGTCTAGAATGCACTGACAAAACATTTAGTACTCAGAGAAAGGAAATTTAACACATCCCTCTCTTCTATTTAAAATGACTGAAAGAAGAAGTATAGACCTTTGGAGAAAACAAAGCTACACCAGTGATGAAAAGAAGAAAGTGCATTCAAACCTGCTGTCAAACATACATATTAATGAAACAGTGGCATGCTGCACAAAAGAAATACTTAAATTACATTTTGGAGCTAAAAGTTGAAAGCTTCTATTTTCCTGCCATGCTTAACCAATACAAACAACAGTGATTGTTTTATTAATGTCAGAATACCCCTGCATATTTATTTGATTTAGGATGTATAAGTTTTTCTTTCAAGTGTTACTCTGCTAATTCCTTCACAAGGAGAGAGTCCTTTTTTTAATAGTATATATTCTCTGAAATTAAAAGGAAAGAAGCTGTTTAAGAGCTTGTTATAAATGTTAAAATGAAATTATTACTAAATTTGAACTTTGGTTCATTATGCTGGTGTCCTACTAATATTGAAATATACTGATAATTGAGGTAAAAATACTATTAACAAATTGTTTTACTTCTTGACAATGAAGTAAAACAATTTCATATTCAGAAATCCCTGCCCCCAAAGCATGAGAGCAGAGTCTCAATATCATCCAGTTTTGATGGGTTGGAAGAAGTTGTTGGTCTGTGTTTTCTATGTATGACACATTCCCATCAGAATTTCCTTCAGTTCAGTATATGAAAATGGCCTAGTCATGGTGAAAGAGTTGAACAACGTCCTGTGATCGTACTGCATGGTTTCTTTGATTTGGAAAATCACTTCTCTAACTTGAAACTGGACAGGCTTTTTGTATTTTCACCTCTATTTGCTTCTTAACTTCAAATTTCAAGTATCTTTCAGAAATCTGGACTATGGCACACCTTCTGACACAGAGATCTTTGGGAGGAGCTGTCAGAAAGTGTACTCTACTCATGGCTGCAGTGCTAAAGCCACTGTCAAAAACTGAGAGTTAGACAAATGATGGGAGGCTCCACCATTCCCAAGCAGGATCCGGTGCTTTTCTTCAAAAAGGATCTCTTCCCATTTGGTCTTGCAGGTCTACCTCAAGGGCATTTCATGACCACCCTTTTTTTGGAGATGCTCAGTATCTTCTAACCAGAGCTCAGTCTTCAAGAAAATCTTTGAGGCTCCTTTCCTATTTGTGTAAGGCATAATTTTGTCCCAATAGCTGTCCAGCAATTAATCCTAAATTGCATAATTTTTAACAGGAAATTGTAATGAAAATCAGTAAGTTTGGAGCACGGTCATTTTTCAGGAAATTTCATGGGGTTCCTTGTCTTGAAGTATGTCTGGACCAGATCATCGAAACTAGCTCTGAGAAGAATTAGACTTAATAAAAATGCTGCTGATGGTATATGGGGTCACACCACTGTTGTTAACCCAAACACAGCTTCACTGGTGCAGGTACAGTTAGAGATAATAACTAAAATTCTGTAAAGATGTTTGTACAACAACTGTGAATATTACTGCACCCACTGCAAGGAGATGTTGCCAAAAGATGCCAGTGAGAAGTTCCTTTACCGTACTGGTCTCCAGTTATCTTTATGGACAACTCAGACATTTTTTTCATCCAGTATACCTTGAACTATTTCACAGGGTGTTTTTTTCTCATGAAGGGAAACTACAGCTTGTGTTTGACCCAGTGTGTGCAAAAGTCAGTTCTAAGTTACCTTTCATATCTGTTGTTTTGACTGGTGTTCTTCTCTATGTAACTCTACATACTACTTTCAAACTAGCTTTAAAAATTCCCTGTCTTTTTTTTTTTTTTTTTTTTTTTTTTAGCCTGTTCCCATCAGCTATTTAAGGTGCACTCCTTGGTTGGGTTTTGGTTTTGTTTTTTTTTTTTTGCCTGATTACTTATAATTAGCATTTTCTGCCCACATGCAATTGTGCTCTAAACTCTTTCACATTGGGTTAATTCACTGACTTTAAAATCTATTAATTGACATCCAGAGGGAAAAAAGTAAACGTCTTTAAAGATGGCATGAATGGTTGAATCAAGATTAGGTCCCCAATCTTTTAGTTCCTGATTTTAAGGGAAGGCTGCAGTCTTCAAAAATCAATTGTCTTCAAAGCTCCAAAAAGAAATGGAATGAGCAGGGGTCAGACTCAAGAGCATCTCTTGTGTGCTGGAGTTAACATTACCTAAGTACTTTAAACGATCACTAATTAGCGCTTGCAATGGGCACTCTGAAGACCACAGGATTGAAATATCTTATTTGGGAATAAACAATTGTGTAAGGCAGACTAGATCAACTCACTAACAGGGGCAGCAAAATAAATCTTCTGTTACAACCTGTAACCGGAGAGAGGTCCTCAAGGACCTGCTAAACCATTCACAATTGCCCTCTTCTATTATTCCCAGGTTAAGATGGCCACAGGACTCTTGCCTATACATGCAAATGTGATTCCCTGTTAAATTCAGTTCTTAATACAGACCTGTTTGTCTTGAATCGGGAACATGAGTGTGCCCCTTGGTATTTAGGAGACCAGGCAGTAAAATGTATCCTTGTTGACTATTTCAGATACAACTTGGAAAAATTCTTAAAATATTCTTGAAGGTAATGTTAAAAAAATCTACAAATATTTATTTCCTAGCTGAGTTTAATTTGGTAGATTTAGAATTTACTATCCATAGCTGCATTTGAACAAAACAGGTGTATCTAGCAGAGCAGCAAATTATAATTAAATATTGCCAGATCCTTGAGTTTCAAACAACGAACCATAAATAATTTCTAGGTGTAACAGGTATACCCACCCCCCCCAAAAAAATCTCCTAATAAGGACAAGAAAACGTACTATTTAACACATGTATCCAGTCAATATTTAAGAGTGAAATTACAAATACTGAGTATTCTTGGTGGATGTTTTATTAGTAACTTGCAAATGCAGTTTTCATGAAACATGGGAATAATGAGTATATACAAGGACAGGGATCTGCCATAGAAAAACTGAAAATTGTCATAGGAGCATAATTTCTAAAAGTAATACTTCATAATCACTTATTTGCTTTATTTTTTTAGTATTTACTCATTACTGTAAAGTATGATGAGGATCTGTATCAGGAAGTCAACAGAGATTCCAAAATAGAAGGACAAAGCTTTGACGTGGACCTTTATCCAAAGACTGCCATATTGCACAAAACAAATTTTCCTATCTGGCAGCTATCATTTACATAAACTGCATTGCACCTTCTTCAAGTGCAATACAAAATATATGTGATCGTTAAAAAACAAAAATCAAAAAAATGAAAGTGGGACTGTGACTGTTATAAAGAATGATAAAATAATTTTCATCCACCAGAAGCAGATATTCTTTTTTTAAAAAGAAAAATTGCATGGAAGACAAAATGTTTCTGCATTTACAAAAGCTTAATGCTTTCTTGGAAATTTTTTAATTTTAAAAAAAAAAGTGCAAAGATTAAATTGTTTCATTTTTTCACTGACAACTGATACTCTGGTTCCTCTTTATCAACAGGAAAAAAAAAAGACCTGGAAAAATCCGGACCAACATTATTGAAAAGCATAATGCCATCAAAAATCTTGTAGAGTTCTGCTGTGGCTTCTTAGTCTTTGTTAGAGTCTGTGCCAGAAATTAACTTCTTGTGCTTTACAGCATATCTGAGTGGAGGAGCTGAGTTGTTAAAATAAATAAAAAACTTCCCAACTGATCTTTTCTGTCAGGAGTTTGTTTCAGATTCTAATACTTAAACTGCAGCCATTAGAACAGTAACTTCTGAGGTTTCCAGTACTGTTGGGGTTTTTGTTTGGTTTTTTTTTTTTTTTTTTGTTTGTTTGTTTGTTTGTTTGTTTTAAATTTTATTGAGGAGAGTGACTTCAAAGATGTTACCAGTCCTCCTATAGGTAGTAGATAAGACCTAGAAGAATCACAACATGCAACAGAAAATGAAACCTACAGAAATATTAACTCAGGTTAAAGTAAAGTTTAATAATAAACTCTTAATTTATCAGATTTGATGATATGACTCGGCATTGGTATTTTCAAATGAAAGGATCAGTTAGAAAAATAGTAGAAAAATACAAAAATTATTCTAGTCATTGCTACTGCCAGAAAACCTCTTTTCAAACAGAAAAAAAGCCTGTTTCTCCTTGTGGCATTACCTGAGAAATCAGTCGTTAGTTTCTATCTCAAGCATTAGCTGATAGGCACAGGGAAATGAAGTTGCCTTACTTTGAGGGCTTTGTTGCAGTTAGTTTTTCAGGGCATTGTGTTTTAGCATACCATTTCCATGGATGAATAATGGCAGGGCTGTTTGTCACACCGAGCGCAGCCAGGTGCCGCAGGGCCGCGGCTCACACAGCACCGAGCTGGGGCTCGGGCCTTTGCAGGGCTCCGCTCTCCAGTTACCACTGGAAACCCTCTATTATGCCCCATTCTGTAGCCTGGCCTCAAGAAACAAGCAATTTTTGAAAAGTTAAAGCAAGGGTCATCTCTAATTGAAACAACTCAATGTGTAGGTCACATTTGAAGGATCTTTAATGTGAGAGATCATGAAATAAAGAGATTTAAGCAATTGTGGAAACATGTAATTTCAAAAGCCAATCACACAAAGGGAGATGCGAGTTGGCCACAGTGGGGAAAGCCAACCCACAGTTCGAGGATGATCAATAGCTGATCCATTTTGCCCTTATTCTTTGTCAAAATGAATCTTGTATTTTTCTGGTTTTGGTTGCTACAATTTAAAGCTCAGTTCTACAAAACTCTCCTGTTCAGTGGTAGTTAAATGGACCAAATTATTTAGATGTAAAACTGCATTCTGGATCAAGATTTTTCCTTCTATATTCTTCTATGGATGTTCTAAACTAAATTTGTCCAGAATATAATAGAATTCTGTCATGAAATTAAGTTTGTTGGTTTTTTCTATGTTGGAAGGGGCAATGCCACCTTTCTTTCATTTCTAGAAACTAGATTCTGCAAGTTTAATCTATGTATAACAGTTTAATTTACATTCTTGAGTCAATAACCACTAATGTTGTAAATGTAATGTATAAATTGCTCTGCAGTTCAGTCCAACCATTATTGTGCTGTTGAATAGGGGACCAGAAATTGAAAATAATTAAGAAAGTGACTGTCGCCATTCAATAAAGTAGGGTTGGTGTCATATAAAGTCTTTATTATTTCAGATGTGCAAACATCAGAACAGTTTGGATTGTGTGGTTTAAGGCCTGATCCTGCAAGAAAGTGGCCCTTTTCTAAAATTTCCATTCCCACTGATTCCAATGGGATCAAAACATTTGAAGTTGTTCAGTGTCTCTGTGTATTGTGGTTATTGCTGACAGAGTCCAAAGATGGTGTAACAGAAAAATATTCCACAGGGCTCCACATTTTTACTGCATTGCCTAGATAATTTACTGATTATGGGTGAACCTGAAATTGGTTATTTCTGTTTATTTTTCTGAAGAAATCCAGCACTGAAAAGATTCATAGAAGTACTATTTCCAGCAATGCTCTTTACAGAAATTTCAGTGGCTGCTCCATGCTGGTCATGATAATTCCCTTTCTTGCACATAGCATAGGAGCCACTCAACTAATTCTGACTTTTGGGCCTGGATGCACCATCCCCTTGTCGTAGGAAAGGCAAGAGTAGCATCTTGTTTCTAGGCCATGTGAACATTTAGATCAGGAAAATACTTTTTAACTGAACCTCCCATGTCAAAATCAGATGAAGAGAAATGGGAGGCAAGATAGTTTTCTTGAAAATGAAAGAGGGGTCCAAACGCCTTTATAATGTAGACAGTCTTTTGAATCATAAATCTATCAGAAGAAACCCTGTATATGTGGAATCTGACTGCATAAGCTCAACAAGAGCTTTCAATTAACATCATAAGCTTTGGAGCATTTGTTTGAAAAGTCTGCTACTGATTTTAGAAGGCTCATTGAAGAAAAGCTTTGACTCCATTACTTGGAAGACCTAATGATTAGCAAAGTCTTAAGAGGAGTTTCAAGAACATGTTCTTGCTCCATACTGTGTACTGTGGCCACAGGAAGATGCTTATAGGAGGTTTAAAACTGCAGCTGATGTTTCTTTAGATATACTGTGAGATGTTTTCCTTTCTGTGGCTTGCTTTGAAAGATGGCAGGTGTAATATGAAAATTTTGTCCATCGAGTCCAATGTTTTGTATTAGTGACCTGATACTAAAGGGGTTAGTTTTTAAGGGAGCCTGTGTGACCAGTTAATTTAGCTAAGTGTCACAGCCACAAAGTATTTGGGCTGCAGTTGAAAGTCGTACAAAATAAAGTAATATTAAAACTAACTGCAAATTTTTGCAGCATAAATCAATAGCACACTTAGCCACAGCTTCCCAGTGACTGCGACAAGGCTTCTTGCATCACTACTCTTTGTGAGCTTTCCCTGAGGCCCACTCTACCCCTCCTTGCTGGAGGCAGGGTGTGAAAACACAGGAATGCCTGTCCCATTTCCCACATGTGACCAGCTATCTTTTTGGAGCATTCTGTCTACAGTCTTTTGCATGTACCAGCACACAGCCATAGAGCCCACACTATCTCTCTGTCTTGCCATTCTCAGAGACTCCCCAAACTCCCTTGTACTGACAGGATATACCACCTTTTCATCTATAGTACCATGTCTCCACAGTGAACCAGGCATGGGAGCAATTCTGATCATATCACAGAGCCCATATTGCCCTCTTGCTATAAAAGAATGATTTTGAGAGGCTACCACTAATTAATGGTGATAGTTGATCAGACAGTCCAACAGACAAAACAGATTCAAGATTGTAGATTATGATTAAAGGTTACATTACATTAAAGATCATATTAAAAGCAGAGATGGAAACATCCACTAAAGTACCGGTAACTTTTCTGGTTTGGATAGCAACAGCTGGCTCAATCCACTCTGCAAATAATGGAGGTGTTTGCCCAGTTTGCTGATGGGAAAGGAGGAACCTCATCACTTTTGGGGAAAAGAGTGAATGAGACATGGTAGAGATGTAAACCTGTTAATACAATGCGGCACCTGGAGAGGACAGTAATAATGAGCCTTGGCTTCCCCTCCCAAACCCATCAAGATACAGTCTCCGGCCTGAAACTTGCTGCTGAGCCAGACAAGCCAAACTCCACCTCAGAGCCAAGGTGTTGTAACACAGCACAGCTATCTGGCTGAACTGATCCCTCCCAGGCTGGGCCAGGAAGGAGGCTCACACAAGATGACTGTGCGACAAGAAGCTGTCCTGGTGCAGACCGGGGCAAAGGTGCAGCATTTGCATCCCTGCTAGTGCCAGCCTCACCTCTAGGCAAAGCATGGGCGGGGGAAGGCTTTTTGTGTCTGTAATACTCAGGACCTTCTGGCTGTTTTCAAGGGAATCCAGGATGATATCAACCATGTTATGGACAGGTAACTAAGATACTAATTGATTTGCCTATATTATACAAAGAAACATGGCAGAAGATAGATCAGACTTGGGGTCTCCCATGATTCCAGATGACAATGTCAAAGCCAGCTGACTCCTTCTGCTTGTTAGACTCCTGTATGTTGCTCTGTTAAATTCTTCTAAATACATGTTTAATCTGCTTTGTACTGTCACACTTAATAATTTGAAGTGTTGGAGCAGAGTCATTACTTACAACTTCTAAGAGGAATTATTTAATACAATATTCTTATCAGTTTTTTTATCTTTCTCTGTCCTTGTGGGAAAAACTTGGGTCTACATTCCAGTTTTCTCTTTCCCAAGTATGTTAGCAGCAGAGCAAAAGAAGAAACAGATTCCCCAGAAATTTGTCTACTATAGACTTCTTAACAAAAGAATTTTTAAAATAAAAGTGAATGTCACTGTGCACATAGCACAGACTACGATAGTAGTTGCACTGCTTAAATGTGCACTTTAGAGTTTTAATTCACCAGGAAAACCCTCTCAGAGAAATTAAATAGTACTCATGGGAAAGGATCCTTCTTTCAGCAAGTTTTCTTGGGACTTTCAGGGCCATTAACAGGCCTAATACACTGCATTACCTTTCCAGTCACTTCTTTTCCCTTTGTTGTGATACCTACTTAAAATATCAAAGCTGTGAGAAGTTCAATGAGATATTGAAAACTGAGTAACACAGGTTTTATATGACAATCGCAAATCCCTCCCTCTGTCTTTTTTTTAAGAGTTCTTTGCCAGCATCACTGGATGAAAAAGAAATAAAAAGTCCATGGGTGGGACATGAAGGACTGACAAGGTAAAGCCAGATCAAAAAGAAGCCTCCGTTAATAAATCAAAGAGGCTAAACAAAGGGCAGAACAGAAAAAAAAAGTATTTTGAGTCCTGTAACCTAGATGTAAACTGTCTTAGTTCAGCATTATTTAGCACTCACAAGTTTAATTCTTAGTCATTCTAACTTGAAGTAAGAGGGAGGGGGAGAAGCAATATTCCTCTGGTAGTACCAGGAAAAATGGCAAGGTTAGGAATCAGTTGAAAAAATCAATGTATTTTTCCTGGAGACAAGAGGAAAAAGTGCTAGTTCTTGATGTTTCTGATTAAATGTTAACACTTATGGGTTTTTTAGCATGTACAACTATTAGTCTAATAAAGCTAAGGAGGAAAATTGGAAAAAAAAAAAAAAGTGCAGACGTAGCTCTGAAAGTACACCTAGATAATTTGTTAACTATCACTGGACAGAAAAAAATCCCTAGAATATGACCTGGAGGTGATAGGCGTGTTGCATGTTGTTTAACCTAAAGTCAGTTCTATCTTTTTAGAATTAACTTTCCATCAGATCTTTTCTAACTGTTTTGATCATCAGTTTGACTAGGTATGAGATGCAATCAATAAGGCTGTCAGAACCTCATAGTGCAGAGGCAGCTATTAACACAAAACCAGGAAGAATGTTTAGAAGAACACTTGATAATGTTGTGATACCATCCAGCACATGTTCCGTGCTTTGCATAGGTTTGTGATCCAGCCAGTCTATTAACTTTCACAGTCCTAGTCCAAAAAGTTCCTTGTCAAAGTTTACAACATGCTCTGAATTCAGAGCAAATCCTGACTTCCTGCTGGTGGGTGTAATACATTGAATCAGGTTTTATCCTGAGGTTTTCAGTATCCAACCCAAGTCTGACAGGTTGAGGACCCAAAATCCAGAAATCCAACCCAAATTGCAGTATAATATGCATAAAGCTCCAAAGAGTCAAAATAGATTCACATAAGCATAAATGTACAGAAATCTTACATGATTTATGATGTATAAATATGGATTACTGATCTTTTAAGAGCATATCAAATACAAAATGAACATATTTCCACCTTGAATACACATTTGGTGGAATTGTAGAACTGTATTTCCTTACAATTATAATTTTTAGAAAAAAGAATAGCAAGTGTCCCCTTTCCACTGGTACATTCTGACCAGTAAATTTTGTTAGTGAAGGTGTGGGACTTTTGCAGTGCATTGCTGTTTGTATTCAGCTACTTAACCCTGGAAATTATTCTCAAAACCAAGCTGAGATTCAATCTATATAATCCCATTGAATGAAAACACAGAAGTGAAGATCTGGTAATCCAAATCCAAGCATCCCAGGCCTAACTTTTAGAAGCTAATATTAAAGTGCCTGTTTGCTGTAAACAGAAGTCTGCACCTGTTGGGTTTATTTTCAAAGATACAGGTATAAGATTTTGCAAATGCCTTTTGCTTTACTTATACAATCTGTAATTTGACTGGTCTCAATTTGAAATTGAAGGCAAATCTCTTCTTTTTCATCAATAATCTGTTACATCTTTAAAAATAAATATTCTTTTGAACATGCTTATCAAATCAGACATCCACTATGGTTCTTTAACAAAACTGGTTTTTTAACCTGCCATTTTAAGGTAGATTTGATAACCCCAATCCTCAACTGGTCCATAATCTTTTCTTGTTTTGTAAATTGCCTTTAAGAAAGTAATCTAGACATGTCTTTGTTGTGGGCTTGTCCTTTTTTTTTTTACACCTTCTGAAAGCTTTTAAACCTTTGATAAATTAATCTCACCAATAGAATAGCAATGTGTAATTCATACTTTGATGCCTGCTATTGAAGGAATTGTTATTCACCACTGCTACTCAGTGGGTTAGAGGTTCAGGAGAAAATACAGAGAAGGCATCCTCATTTAAATGGTTTCATATATCCAGCTGAGGAAGACTTTTTGTATGCTTGAGAACCAAACCATTTCTTCCATAATAATTTCCATACACTTACACAGTACTGTTTCCTGCAATTCTGCATCTGTGCATGTGTGATCCACTATGACTCAGCTTTCAAAAACAGTGGATTCTGGGAGATTCTTTTTTTTTTATATAAATATGTATAGTTACAAATAAAAATAAACATTTAAATAAATAAATATAAGTGTGTGTATGTGTCTGTGTGGATACTCCACTAGTGTTCAAAGGGACTGTTGCTGTACATCTTCTTGCAGTATTTCAAGATGACCTGTTAACACTCTGTGAACTGACACATTTTAGATTAATCTGGTATTTAGCTCTGTTAAAATGAAATCTAATTCACATGACATATGGCACACAGGCAAATTTTAACATGTAGAATCAGATGTACTTGCCTGAATCAGAAGCCATTGAATCTCCAGTACCCTGCAGGCTGTATTTGTGTGAATTATATCAGCACTGCCATGGGAAATTGTCACTATGAAAAGATAGTGTATGTATGCACACAGTAAGCACACCCTGCCAAATCATCTCTGCTTTTATTAGCCCTGCATCCCAGATTAGTGCAGCTCAAATGTGACATTGATGATTTCAGGCCATATCTTTGCTTGCAACATACTTGAGTCTGAAAAGGATGTAAGAATCAGGGCTTTTAGCATCTTGTATAATTAAACCCTTAGGCACACTAGAAACTGAAAGTGAGAGTTGAAAACAGAAAGTTGCTGATGAACTGTTACTGTCACCAGTTTACATACAGTAATAAGCCAAAAAGCCTTTTAACAATTACCCCAACATTTGAGTTTGTTCTTAACTTTAATATAATGGCTGAAAATTATGATTTACATGCTTAGAGCTTTCTTTGGAGATAGAGCAACATTCCAAAAATATTTGATGTTAAAAATTGACATAAACAACATTATAATTAGACAAAGTCTATTTTGGGAATGTCAGAAAGAATGTTAAGATTCTGTTGGGCCAGTGCCCAATGTCATCATTTGGTATAATGACTCTATTCATCCCATTTAAATCCAACATCACAACATTTTTCTTAACTGTAGGGCAAGACAGGAGACTTTCTCATTCTTTTCTCCTCACATTTTGTAATGGTCTTTCCTTTTAAGATGCATTCTATCTCTGCTTTTACTTGTGTTCTGCTCTTATCTCTTTATTCATACATAGAGGACTTGCAAACTTTTCCAAAAATAGCAAACACAAATATGAATGTCAAAGGCTAGGCCTAAAGACACTGTGATGTATGCTTACTCTCAGAGAAGAAAAGAAAAAAGAGAAAAGAAAAATAAAAGGTACTGCTTGTGTTGCTTAAATAGTAAAAATGCTGGTCATATCAAACAGTGAATTTAAGGTGATTTATATTTCCATTTGCATTGTAATAAAAGGCAGATAAAGATTTTGAAATTTTTTTCAGTCTTCCCTCCTGTGATGGATGACTGTCAAGATTGTCTTGCAGAATTCATACTCAACACCTCAGATCATCAGACCATTTAATCCAGAGTCTCCTGTCTCTAGGAATACTTTTTTTAATGTGAGGGTGGTCAAATATTTGTCCAGGTTGCCTAGAGATGTTTTGAAATCTCTGCCCTTGGACATATTTTTTCATGAAGCTGAAGGAGTTGGTCATTCAAATTTTGAAACGAGGTTGCAGATCTCTTACTTTGGTTTGTGGATGTATAGATTCCTGCCTATTGGCTCAGATCTTAGAAGATGATGCCTCCAAGTTCTGCTTCTTCTTCCTCTTTACCTTATTCCCTTTTCATGTTTTTAACTGACTAGTTAGTAATTCAATGTTAGCAGTTATCTTTTATTTTTATCATTGATAGGAATTTATTTTTATAATGAGTTGAATAATTCAGTCACTGGTATGCATCTTTTTTTTTTTTTTTTCATGTAAAATAAGGAATCAGCAAAAGTTTACAATAAGAACTTCTCAAGAACAGGACCAGCTGATAAGCAGATGTGCCAGACAACTCCCAACAACTGGGATAACATTTCTGTGTCTGCTAATTAACATGCCAAAGTCCAAAAGTCCAAGAAGATGATAGCACATGTAGATATATAGATTAAATTGTACAGAGATATTAGTTCAGGCTAAGTATTGTTAGCAAAGAAAAAGATATTCCATTACAATCACATATTTATTAGACTCATAATTGTCAGCTAACTTATCAGCTTAAGATGCCATCAGTAGGGAAAAAAATTGCCCCAAACAAAAACATTTGGAAGTATACACTTTATTATTTATTTTTTCTTTTAAATGTTTCCATATAGAAAAAAAAAATGCTTAGCTCAAGGGCTAAGTTCTGTCATTGTCATAATTTCTGATGATACAAAACCAAAATTAATTAATCCATTTCTTTAGACTTCAGTCATAGGTTGCATCCGTGATAAACTTGGGACAAAGTGGGGTAACTAATACATTCCAATGCTGTACGTGGACTCTTGTCTCCCAACTTAATGTGCTGCAGTGAAGGCTTCTACTTCAGAGTTATCTTTATTCTCCTTGGAGGTATTGGAGAGAAATAAGTGGAGTTTGAGATTAAATCTAATTCTGAAGTTGGTAATTTAAGTTGTAAGAGGAATGCCAACGCAGAAATATCTGTTTTCCTCTAGTCCTTGTAAGAAAGAGATTCAGAGGTACAAGCGTATACTGTAAACCAGTGAAGCAAGGTGAATTGAACCTCATATTCTGCCCATAAATCAACACTTTTCTACAGTCCAGTTCTGGAAATAGAGGAAAGTCTTTCATGCCTCCAGGGTGCTTTGGCCATGTCTGTATTTCTGGACCTGAGTCCCTGTGCTTGGCTGCAAATCATGGCTGCTTCGTTGCTCCCGGTCGGGGTGACACCTGGACATGAACTGGCCCATTTTTCCCAATCCTACTCTACTTTCACAGAAAGGAAGCCTAAAGTACCAGGGCAGACAAAATTTATGGTATGCTCTGAAAAAAGAGAAGGTCAAGACCCTGTGGCAAGCACCATTAGCTGCAACTTCCGTCTTTAGAGAACATTTGTATGAGGCAACTATTGGACTGTAAGCATATATTTCAGTTCTTTGAGTACCAGAATCTTCATCTAGATGACCCCTTCTTTACCTGTCTCAAAAGCCAGATAAATCCAATAACTTGAGACGATCCTTTCTGGTATATCAGTACAATCAATATCTCTACTGACACAGATGTTGCACCAAAGTAAGCTGAGGGGAATCTGGCCCTGGGCTGTTCTGCTCTGGGGCTGTCAGAGGTATTGCTATTTGAAGTAACAGCACAAGTTGTGAATTTCCTCATCTGCAGACATAGACAAATGAGATGGGACAACGTTCTCTGAGCAAGGAGCCCTTCGTGAAAGGGAACTGGAGAAGTGGAAAGTCTGCGCTCAATTACATTAACGAGATAAATCATTTATGTGCCTCGAATCGAATTTGATGCATGATTTAAGGGCATCATCACTATATGCAGTGTTGTCATTCCTTGTTAGTTGTTATTTCCTTGTTATTAATTCTAATTCTTATTGCCTCTCAACTGATCACGCTCGTATAGAGAAGTGCTTGGGTTTTCTGTATTCTGTTGCTATGTAATGTGATATAAAACAAGTTTGCAGTGTCTCCCTGAATGCATAGAAGCAAAACTAGGCCAGAAATCCCTTCTGCTGCAGCTGCTAATCATTAAATCATGGATCTGTTCAAGAAGCCCTATATCCTTATGTCAAGCTGCATGAGAACCTATAAGAAGGTATTCATATGACAACCAAGAAATCCACTGGAATATAGTGTATGGACACCCTCTTCATACTTTTCAGTACAAAAGTCTTTTGGTTTTAACAGAATTGCTACAAAATTATGAAGAGGATTTACATGCATGTATGTTTGAATGTACACAGAGAGAGGGAGAGAGCTGCTATTATTTTAGTAGAGCTGGTCAGAAAAAAATAGGAGAAATGAGAATTCTAAAAAAAATTGAGGGGAAAAGAAAAATTTAAATTTCACAAATTTTTACTATTTTTCAACTAAGGGTTCTGCAGATGAAGGAGCCTATTTTTCTGAAAAACTTATTTTTGTCATATTTTTAGAACAAATGGGCGGAATGTAATTGTGGACATCATGCTTTCAAATTCAGACAGTGCAATTTTAGGCATACTATTTATACTCTTGCAGTTTGTACTTTAGTCAGCATGTTTCCCCTGATATATTAAAAACCTTTTGATTAAAAAAAAAAAAAAGACAAATCTGCAGTGAGATCAGCCTCTGTGTTTACTACCATTGGTAAGATTCAAAAATATTTGCTAAGTTTCAAAGATATTTTCACCAGGTCTCACTTCCTGAGTACAGAATTCCAATTTTCAAGGTTTGGGTGCTTATTCAAACACACTTCACTTTTACAAAAATAATTTGGAAATCAAGAATGGTTTGTGTTTTTTCTTAACACATAAAAAGCATAAATATTCAATATATTTTTTAAGGAAGGTTTTAACAATGTCCATATCCTATTATAAAACTCACTGGGTTAAAATACCCTTAAACTTTAAAAGACAGGGAAAAAAAATATGCAGTCTTTTATGTTCTCAAAATAAAAAGGACATCCTGCATTGGCAATGAATATTATGATCACCACTATTACTTGAAATGTTGCAAGTATGAAACTCTTAAGAGGAAAATAAGTACCATATCAGTAAAAACACAAACAGCAGCTTATAAACTGTTGGATAAATGTATTTATATTTAACACATTATCTTTTCACTCCAAGTCATGCTGGATTCTTTGTGTGCCAGTCTGAGGGCTGCAGAGCCGGGTGGGCTGTAACGCTGGGCACTGGGACAGCAGCTCCCACTCAGCACGGGGCTGCGGCAAGGTGCAGTGCTGCGCAGGGACCCTCACAGTGCCTCAAGGAAGGAGGCAGGTAATGCTGGTGGCTGCTGCGAGGCAACCTGCTGCAGGACTCTGTCTCTCCCCCAGTGCAGGGAGGCCACCTGCAAAGAGCAGGTCTGGTGCCTCTGTAGAGTTCTCTGTTATGATGAGGACTCTCATTTTATTTTCCAGCTTGGCAGAGTGATGATTTTTGGCAAGTGTATGCTACTAATATTAGTCTACCTCACAAGGGTGTTTGCTAGACTCAGGTAATTAGTATATTTCATATTTGGATATAATTAGGAAGTGCTCTATAATTGAATTCCAGTCTCTGCCATCATTTGTAGGATTTTTGCCACTAGCTTCAACAGGGAGAGGATTTTGCTGTACATCAAAAACCAAAGAATTGGTTTTTATGAGACTCAAAGAGTATAGTCAAAGTAGAACAACTCCGAGTGCTTTCTAACATACAACAATATCGATCTGCTATCACTGGCCTCCTACTGTTGCAAGCAGAATGAGCGAGCAAAGGCTGTTTATTTTCCTATAGATCAAAGAGAGGCAACAAAAGAGATCTCCCCAAAAGGTGGTTCACTGCAGAAGTCAGAGCTCTTGTTTCCCTATCTGATCAGCAGATTCCTTCAGTTTGCATTGATAAACCCGGCTGCTGCTCAGTCAGCCTCAGCCCTGTCATCAGTCTTGTCGGACAAGATGCCTGACTCTTCCCAGGCTGCATGGGAGAATAACAGTGTTGCTCTGGCAGAGCTAAAATACAATAGATGCGAGTTGGAATATAAAGTGGGGAATTCCTCACATACCTTCCCATTTTCATGGACTACTGGCAGCGAAGAAGGGGGAAAAACAACAAAAAAAAAAGCTCACTGGCATTCAGCCAGATATTTCATTCGTTTTCCTTTTAATTGCCTGAAGTCATGCCACATTGTGCGAGGGTCCCCCCTCCCCGACCTCTCTTTTCTCCCACATCCTTTCCCTCCCTCCCTCCCTCCCCCTCTCAGCCACCCTCAGCCCCAGTGGCACCCCAGGAAAGTTGAGTCCTGCCTCCCACACAACCTCCAAGGAGAGGAGCACCTGGGTGCCCACGTTACTGGGATTCTGCTCTCTGGTCTGATGCAGAACAAGCAAAAATCCCCCTGTGGGGTAGCAAGTGCTCACTTTACCAACATTGTCAGCCTTACTATATGGCATAGGACCACATTGTTAACTTGAGTAAACTGTCATAGCTCTGTGGAAATCAGTGAGACCACAGCAACAAACGTCAGCTGAGGGTCATTGCTTGGATCTTTATTCATATTCATTATCCAAGGCGTCTTCCTTAAGGCTTTAACTAAATTCCAAATCCCCACTGCAGTCTGATTCTTTGAATTCCCACTAAAACATCAATTACCTAAACCAGTCCCCTTTCCCAGAACCGCACTGCGGTGTAGTGCTATTGGGATGTGTTACACAGAGTTGTTTCAACTTCAGAGCAGTTAGCATTTTAGTGAATACAGTAGGTCTTGCAATGCTTCTATCCCCAGTGAACCTTATTTAATATTTGAAAAATGCAGAGGCAGGAGGTGTGAGAAGTAGTACTTTTTTCTGCAAAGAACAATATCTAGCAAATTTGTTATTTTTTAATTATGCTGAAGGACAAAGCTCTCAAATACTTCATCAAATATCCTTTAAAAGATTGATTTTCTACAGTAATTAAAATGTATTTTAAAGATCTTTAAGATGATCTTTACCTCCAAATCTTTATATAAACAGTTGGATATGTTTGTGTAAGTGTCATTTCAGGACAGTGGATTAGAATACATCCACTGTTCATTAGGGATCAGATCCCTGAATATCTTACAGATTGGCATCTTTTTCCCAAACAGTAGTCAATAAAAAATTGTATACTACTCAAATAGGCAAAAGTCTGTTTGATGAAAAATAGGCTGAAGCAGATTTATATAATGATCTCAGTTTTCTGGGATATTCTGTAGTATATAGGAAGAAAATAATAAACCAGATTTTGTATTTTAAGGTGATGTTCTGGGTCCTGGAGCAACTGTGGTTTCAAGTCTAACATCTGCATTCAATTTTTATTTACCTTAGTTGTAGTTGCCAATTTTATGTCAGTGAATGATATGGTGATATTCTCTATTGGAAAGGTTGTAGCAGAATGAAAGTGAAGAAGAGAAAAGAAGGAAATCTGCCAATGGATGGAGAGAAGAGGAAGAATGTTTTCAGAAGTAAAAACACAGAAAAACAAAAAATGAGGTATTGTTAATGAGTTTATACTTTACAAACCTTAAAGAAAAATGCTTCCAAATTCAGATTGGCCAAAATATTTTTTGTTCTTAGATTATTACTCAGGTTCTCTGTGTATCTAAAGTCTCAGTCCAGTCTTAAATGAGACTGAGGAACTTGCGTGAACACCAGCGCATGAGAGAACCCTTGATTGTAGCCAGGAGATAAAATATTTGCTATACCTGAATTACCTGGCAGAACCTGGATCGGGAGAAGAGCACAGAGCCCAGTCCCTAGCCCATGCTCTTTGCCTTCACGCCAGCAGCAAGGGAGTACAGGGAAGTGCTATTCAAGTGCCCCCAAATCATGGGCTGCCACTGTGCATGCAACTGGAGCCCAGTGCCAGTGCCTGTCAGTGAGCCTACGACATCAAAAGACTGCGGTTGCAATCTGTGTTTGGCTTTCAGTATGAACTCCAGCTTGTTCCTAGAGTACAAAGATGGCCTGCTGTTTCATATCTTAATGTTATCATTAGAAATGCTTTCTTAAATGAAGCTTAGGTAGAAATCTGCCACGGTTTCATGGCAGATGGGGACAGCACTTCATTGGGCAGTAATGTGTGTCCAGCCACACTTCACAGAGCCGCTGCCAGTCGCAGCAGCTGGGGAGACACTGCAATAGGGGATTTTACCTTGTGTGTTTCCTTTAGGCTAATGAGAGGAAACCTTGCTTGGCTTCCCACCACGGTGCAGCCTCACCTCCCTGTAACAGGACAGACAACCCCTACAAAGTGGAGCTAATTGGAAAGGATAAAAGGAACAACCAAAAATGTGGGATGTTCATCTATTATACAAACAAGAGCTATAAAAGTGTGACAGAAAGAGGATGAAACTGCAACAAGTAGCTAGAAAGGGAGAAATTAGGAAAACTTTCAAAATCACTGCAGTGATGTAGTGTTTAGGGGGCTCTTAGTAAGGGTTAGTATTTGTGCACTGATAATATCTCTGATTTACAGAGCACTTTTTATTCAGAGATCTACAAATGTCTCACACACACTAGTGCCAAAGCCACCACATTTGCCAGTGGAGTGAGCCAGCTCTGGAATGCCATTAAAAGCAAATGCTGTCTAATGTCCTACTTTTTAAACACAAATATCAAAGAGAAGAGGAAAAAAGAGAGAGTTAGAGGGATGGGGAGGAGGGAGGGAAGAATCAATTGCTTTTGCAGAAACTGCAGTTTCTTTCAAAAAACCTGTCATTGACATCTTTCCACAGAAAACATTTTGTCATGCACATCAGTGTATGTCTTTAAAGAGATCAATCTAGAGAAGGAGTCAAACCAACAATCATCATGTGACAGATTTTCAGATGGTGTTCTCATCAATCACACTGATAATGAGGTGGCAAATTGCTGTTTTATAGCAAAACTAGAAAGACAACTACCCCAGTAGGTGTCAACGAATACGTCAAAGGACTATTTGACTCCCTAGGGGAGTCTGAGAAGGTTCTCAGAAACCTTTCTGTGAAGCCTGAATGCAGAATACTTTATTGATCACTAAAGAACTTGCACTGACATGTTATTTCCCCATGACATTTGAACCACCAATTTCCTAGCTCATGGTGAGTACCTGTTTGGTAAACACTTTGGGAGTTTTCTTTCACCTTTAGATATACTAAAAAATCTTGGTTTAATATTAGCTTAGTCTTTCATCTCCTAAAGAACATTACAACCAAAATGTTACAAGTTATAAGAAAGCAAAATATCTGAAAATGTTTAACGACCAATAATCACTGTGACCCAGTAATAATAATTCAGAATTAGCTTATTTACATTATATTCTGAGCTATTTTCTTTGGTTGACTAGTATCTTATATTCTGTTTTCTTAGTGAAGCAAGTAGTCCTGTTTATGGAGTAATCTGTTATTAATCTGCAAGAGCTGGGTTATAAGTACAGTGACTTTGGAAGATAAAATGGTCCTTTTGTTCTCCATTTCCTAAGTCTCTTAACATCTGAATTAGAGCCCAGTATGCTCCTGCAGCTCAAGATCCTGCAGTGGTGAATTGCCATCACTCCAGGTTGTGTTCTGGAGTTTTGGTGACAGACAGGCTGCTGTTTACTAGGCCTGAAATTCTGCATGCCTTGTTTGTCCAGTTTTCAAGCAATCATGGTAATGTTTTTCTCCCATTTTTGTCAGACTGAAAACAGTATGGACTGTCCTTTTCAGTTCTGAAGCAAATAATGCAAAAAGTGTAATAATGAAAATTTTACACACTGCTTTGATTGCTCTTGGTTCAATTGTGAGCCAAATTTCACAAGATTTCTGTCAATATTTACATGAAGAAATGTGTCCAAACTCCTTCTGAGATAATTTGAATAGTCTTTAAGTTTAACACTGCTTTGTTTTGGTAAGAAAATGTAATATGAACAGATGGAATTTGTTTAAATTTTTCTTGAAAAACACTTTGGTAAAAATCTTAATTTAAAATCAGTTACAAAAAGAAAATATCCATCCAAATAATAATATTGCATAAGAAGATTTTATGCTGAGAAAAGACCATATTTCAATAAAAATATTTTACTGCAAGTATTTCAATTTGATTTGTGGTTTATATGGTGCCTAGTACAACTGTTTCTAGACTTGAGATTAGTCATACAAAATCATACCTGGAATAAGTTTTCTGATATCTATTTGGGCTTGTGTGGCTGAGGTCAAATGTACTGGGGACATGGCCTCACTTCTGTATAAAATTGTAAGTGTATGGTTGATAACTCATAGTGTACATGGCAATTAAATGTTATTAGCTGGTATACCTTTACATTGCAATTGTATGCAAATCCTTGGTATAAAAGCACACAGATTTTACATGTGCAGTTGCCTGTTGTTGCACATGCCTGGAGTTGTTCCACCTTTGACAATATTTAGGCATTCAGAACTACTGAAACATACTTGGTTTTACATTTAGCTTTTGTTATATCAAATGAAGCATATGCAAAGCACATGTAACAATAAGAAATGTCATCACAAGCAATAATAGTGCAAAGGCAAAGAAGACCTAAGCCCAACGTATTCTCTGTGTACCACTTATACTTGCTTGCCGGCAAATCTTGACTGAAATAAAATGAGGCATCAGCCTAATTTCACATGTATCTTCTGTCAGAAGATGGTTGTGAAAGTCTGAGAAAAGCAGTCCAAAAGATTGTTTTGCAGAATGTCAAAAGTTCGAAACTGAAACAATGTCTGGGATTGTTCCTGCTTCCGACCTTTGACATTCCATGAAACAATATACTGAAGCACAGCTCTACTTCAATGTTATGAGTAATGTATTTCAAAGGGTTTATAAGCCTTATCTAATTCCAGTTAAAGTTAATGGAAAAATTCCCACTGAACAATAGTAATAGTAAGTGTAGTCCTGTTGGATTGCCAAGGGGCCAGCTGTGAAAGGACCACTATTGTGCTAGATGCTCAGTGGAGCAGTAGCAAGCTCAAGTCCCAGAGAATTTATGATCTAAACAGACAAGACAACCCCATGGGGAGGGAACAAAATAGCCTAGAGACTGAATGGCATCCTATTATACCATGCGTAATTGAATCATATCAGTATTTAGTATCTTGGATCTTAATCTCCCAATTAATACAATTGGCATTAGAGACCTGAACTAGTACAATCCCAATTGCACCTTGATTGGAAATTTTTTTTGGTTTGAATTTCCATCGTGTCTGGGGCTCTGTTCATATTCCTTTGGTTTCTTAACTGGACATTTAAGACATGAACACTGTGGCACTCCAGGTAAGGCAGCAGGTTTATTTTTTGAAGGCAAGGGACCATCAGAGACTGAGCAAATGTTACAAGAATGTCATGTACCTTGGCATATGTAGTAATTCTCTATATATTTACTGAACTCAAAGAAATCTGCTATGATGAGTGCTGCTGAGGCAGGCCTGCCATAGGATTTAGGATTTTTTTCCCTTTCATACATGCCAAAACAAAGCAGCAAGGCAGGCAGTGTAAGGATCAGTGACATTACTGCCATCCCTACCCTAGTTGGCTGTCCTCCTCTTGTACTCTCCTGTGTGCAGCTACCTTGGATGTTGATGAGTCTTAACTATATGACATTGTGGATCATTTATACTCAGGAGGGCTGACTGCTTCTCTCCTCCTTGAAAATTTCATAAATACTTTCAGTGTTGGCCCTTTACTTGGCTAAATGTGTATAACATACGTGCTACAGCTTCTGTACTGATCAGTGTCAGCACCCAGGAAAAGACCAGGTCCTTTAGCAGTAAAATCTAGATCCTTTTGTTTTGAGGAATAAGAGAGGTATTATCAAGTATCCTCTGAAAGATATGTTTGCAGTATGGTCAAAGGAGATAATCTGGTTTCATCATTATAAAAATTGTGATGTAAAGGCAATTAGATGAAGCATGAAACTTCTTCAACCATTCCTTTACTTAAAGGCTTGAGGTGGGGAGGAGGAGGGCAAAGAGGCATTAAGGAGGTTGCTATCCTGAGCCTGCATTAAAGCCCCTTCAGATTCTCAGTCATGCTGTCCCAGTCTGAAAGTTTGTAAGAATTTTGATGCACTATAAGCAGTGAAAAGACACAGCTGCTATTCACATCCTGAAATTAGTGTCTGCCCAGAAGACTGTTGGAGGATTATGTGATCCTTTCTTGCCACCCACTCATTCTGTCATTTCCTAAACTCTGATGTTTTTTACAGCATCTCTGGCAGTTAAAAGAACATATGTACATGCATATCCCTGGAGCAGACTGCAAACATGTTTTTAGAAGTACACAAGAAGACATCTATTTCATAGGTCAACCAAAAGTAACTAGTTTTTATTGTTAAGGGACTCAAGGGAATTTTCTCTCCCCACTCACTCTACGAAATGACTACAGAATCAATTTAATCAAGAATGAGGACTGCATAATTCAAGCAACAAGGTCAAAAGTCTTGTGTCTACAGGAAAAGTGCACTGGTTTAACTTCAGTCAGTTTTTAAATCAACATTATTAGAATTTGGTTAAATAATTAGGTAAGTAGATTAATACCACTTCTAATTTAATTTAAAGCTAAGATAATTTAAGACAAACTAATAGCTGCTCTTTTACACTTAAATTAATATATTCCCACAAGAGTTTGCACTGATTTACCTAAATCAATTAAATTCATATCCTAGGTCAAACCAGTGCAACTTTCACATGTAACTAAGGTCTTAAAAAAAAGGTTTTAAAGATAGATGTCTCAGTTAAACACATAAGCTGCAGTCTGAATCCTACTGAAGTCAATGAGAGAGGAGAGCATGGTGCTAGCAAGGTGCACACCGAAGTGTATTTCTGAATGAGTAGCTTCATTTTGCTCTCAGGAACAAACCTCCACTTCAGTTGGAGTCATCTTAGGATCATGGCAGGTTAATATTTTTACTTCTTCCATGTTGTCAGATGGAGACTAATCATAGTTACTTTCACACTAAATGATCTGAATCATTTGTACCAATGTAGCAACAGCCTAATTAATGAAGGGCTCAGGACAAACAATGAAACCAGAGATATCTGCATAAATATTCAGATAACTACCATGTGCTGAGTGGTAATGGCTTCCCTGTTATCCCAATTTACCCTAACTAGCACAATAATAGAAACTGTTAGATTTTCCAACTAGATGGATGTTGTATGGTAGGTATGGGCCCAGCTGATGTAATGAGTGGCTCCAGATTCTCCCAAGCCCTGAAGTTGTGTTCCAATGTCTTTTATATGTTGTTCCTGTCTCTGGTTTTTCACCTGAAACTCAGGAGAAGCATACACCATTTCATAGCTCAGCTGTTTCGTTCTTGTGGTCCTTGCTCCCTCCACATGACTGCCAAGCTTATTTGGGTAAGAGTTGTTCTCTTCCACCTTCAATCCCATGCTTATGCTGTGTCCTTACCTTTCTACATGCTCATATAAATTGTATTTAAAACAAGTGGAGTACCACAGCTGCTTCCAGCAATTCCATTTGGGATTTGCACCTCTTCCCCATGACAGCAGGTGAGCTATTGTTTGTTAGGTGTTTGGGAATTCTTGTGCCAAAGGAGAGGGGCTCAGCTCTCCCACAAAGCACTGACAAAGTGTTTTCACCTACTGCAGGTTTCTTACTCAGACAGTCAGTGCCATTTGTATTCAAAGTAGAAGGAAATGATGGACGCTTTGAATATGGTGCATCTTTCATACAACCCACATAACTTGTGTGTTGTAGTTAGACCTTGGCGGTACAGAGGTGAAAAAGTTCTGATGATCAGAGTAACTTTTTTTTTTTTTCTTACTTCTTTTAGGGAATGGCACCCCAAACAGCATCAGGGATTGTCAAAATGCGGATGAGTTTGTAGTGCCCTCACCCCTGATGCTCTTTACACTGGCTTGTGGAGTGACGCCACTGCACAAAGAGGAGAAATACACCCCCTCACTAATTGAATGCTCGTCCCTCTGATATGGGCAAGCTCCTAACAAATTGCTCTGTCTCTCAGGTGAGTGTGCTGTGTCTGTGTGTCTGGAAAGGTCTAATATAAGGGTGCTGCTAAACCATGTTTAGATAATTAGCTCTTGTGTAATAGCTGCTCTTAGGGTGGGTAATGTACTGGTCAGGAAGAGTCGGCAAAGATTTAACCCTGTTATCCTTCAGCCTTTTGTCCACTTTTGCAAACCATGCTCAGCCCTGACTATGCCTCCAAACTGAGATGAAGGCTGTGTCCAACTCTAATTCCTGCTAGCACCTCTTACAGCTTCTCTGGTGCTTGACCTGGTATGAGTGCTAGCTCAGTGTCTTCACCTACCATAGCCCTATGAAAATAGTTGCATAAACAGTCAACCCCACAGCTGAAATAGAAAAGAAAGGAAAGTAAGCAAAATATCATTTGACAGGAGCTAATAGGACATATCTACAATATATGTACACAAGTCAGCACAGGTCAGGAATGCTACTACCTAGCAAGAGAAGATCCGTGGAGTGGGATGAAGAAGAGAGCGGTACTGAGAAAGGTTTTGAACTGAGAACTGGACTCAAACCAACTTTCCTGGTGCATGACTGATGGGTAAGCAGTTGTATGCAGAATGGGCTTTCTTCCTCTGCTTGTTATTTATCAACCATCTCCAAACTCTCATCCCTTTATACACAGTTTTATCCAAGATTTCCTTTCAAGTCTGAGGACATAGCTCACCATTTTTGTTCTATTCTTAAGTGTCTTCTCCTCTCTGTTTTTTCTGTACAAAAACATTTGAAGCTCTTCACTGTTTCCCCAAGTTAATACTTGATGGGTAGCACACATCTCAATGCCCATTAGTCATGTAAGAAAAAAGCAAGCTGTTCCTGGATGTTTAGTCACTGTGTGGTCTTAATATGTCTTGCTGGGTCTGTTTCTGCTTGACAGGACTCAGGTATATGTCAGATGGATCACTTTGTACTGCATAAAACCTGAGCAAATTTCCATAAATATATTTAAATGTTGATACAAGTCTAAATCAGCTGTGTTTCAGTTCCTTTGGATCTTAGTGTTCATTGGCAGAAACAGATATGAATTTTAAGCAAATACTGAAAATAGCCTCAGGCTGCGGTTTCTGAATTGCTGAAACTGAGTTCTTGAACCAAAAAGATGCTTCTAAGCTTTATGACCATCTAGCTGGGGTACAGAAAATCCCTATAAATTCAGCTTAAATTATGAATCTTAACTATTAACAAGATATAGCTTATAACCAATTTCCTGGCTGTCCATCAAATCATACAGGCCATAAAATCAATATGTAAAAGCAAGACAGAAGCTGGTGAAAAAAAAAGGATGTGCAAATTATTCAACCAGCTCCAGATAACACAAATAACCCACTACCTTTCTTTGAGTTGAATATATTTTGTACTCATGTAAAATGTTCATAGAAAAGCTCATAATTAATGACATTAAATATTGTGTGATTCAGTCAAAGGAGTAGAGTTTTGAAACACAATCTGTAGCACATATGTTTAGGTAACTCCTTGGGAGTGGATAAAAAAATTAGTTTTTTGTAATGAAAATGCCAACTGAAAGAGCAACTGTCAATGAAATTTGTAAGATTATTCACTCTGTCTTTCTGGAAAAAAATAACATCTTGAATCTAATTCTAGTCTCCCTTGCACTCAGTTTATACAAGTGAGAACATAATTAGGCCCACTCATTCTGCCTTTAAAAAATTTTTTTTTTCATTAGGACTAAATGACAATAACAGCATGCTAGATGAGTTAGAGATTTTTATAGCATGGGTGAAAATTTAAAAATGTGTAGTGACCATATGTGTCTGGATAACTGTACCTAACCCTTTTCTTTAGAGTACAGATTAATTGCAGAGAAGCAAAAGACAATACATCTTTGCAAAGAAATGATGCAATGTAAAAGCATCATGTAATTTCATCAGTCAATCTGACTGAATGATAAATAAATCCAAAAGGAAGTAGAATACCTCTAATTATATCCCAAGCAAGTCAACGTGTACCTGGCTTGATTTCCTGCAAAGGAAACTGCATTTCTGGTGAAGGAATCTCCAGTTCCATATACAGAATCCTCATTAAGCTAAAGAGTAAAATAAAAGGCTATCTGTTTAAATTTCTAAACACAGACTTAGATATCTAATTTTTTTATTTTTTTTTGTCAAATATCTTTGCTTCTGTCTAATACTCTTTAAGTCTTTGCTCATCTACAAAGAAAGTCAGGATATGAACAAAAAAAAATTATTAAAAGAAAATCCTCTAAGTGCTAAAAGTCTGTTTGGTCTCACTTAAAGAATCAAAATAGTGCAGTAAAATAGGATCTGACAGGTTCTGACATCAATTTACTCTGTAATTCTTCGAGAGCTACTTCCAAGCCTCAGTTCCCTCATGTGTTTAACTGCCAACTGCCAATTTGTAACTGAGGGAAGTTCTAGGAGATTTTACAGATAATAAAATATAACTGATCTTGATCTGGAAATTAAGTGGCTATTTTATCCTTTCTTCATGCTACTTTGGAGGTGATGTATGTTAACTGTTACTGCCACTTCATATGATAAATACATTTACTTTGGAGGAATCATGAGAAGTCATGATGTCTTCTACCAGTGTGAATTAAGCCAGTAGCTTTTCCAGCACAGATTATACTGATTATGGAGGAATCAAACAATTCTTAATTAGAGGTATTTTGCATAAAATTATTGATGGAGAAGAAGTGAGCATTTAAGTGTACTAAGGAAGTATGGTACTTTATCTTTCAGTGTGTTGGCTCTGATGGCAAAAAAAAAGGGCTTGCAGATGGTGTTGACACCTTTTCCCCTCAGGTGGCTAATATTACATGTAAAGCTTTAAAAGAAAAGAAGAATTAAAAAATATTCTAGGACCAAAGCAAACAGCCTGGGTTATGAACCCAGATAAAAATGTGGGGAGTCTAGAGACGATATGGGGAAATTTTGTTTTCTAATTGCAAGGATTTTTCTCATGGGAAAAGTAACACTTTGCTTTAATAAAAGAAAATAAATAGTTACAAGCACAACCTATTTTCTGTTTGATGTAACAATGTTATCTGCTCTCTGGGCTTTTTTTGTTTCTGTTCAAGGCATAAAATAATTATTGAAGAGGGCTGTTTTATCTCGTAGAGTACAAAAGTCCTCTTGCTAATTGCCACATCAAATGACTAGAGGACCCTGATGGAAACCTTCAAATGACTGTGAAAAAATTCAGGCCATCACTAAATGCTGGGCACTTTTTTTGTGTGTGTGATTTCCCATTGCAGATTAGGTTACTTGGGTGTGGGCTTATCACACAGGAAAGGCCTGGATGCAGATTAGTTCTGCACCATTGCAGGTCTGTTATGCCAGCTTCATCCTTGACCAAATCGATGGCTAGCACCTTTATTGTATTTTTGTGATACGAAAGAACACTGGACTGTCCAGGCAACAAAAGAAGCAGCAGAAGGCCCACTGTGTTTCTAAAGTGTTACTTCTCTACTTTTTGTCATGCACCAGTGACATGAGTGCTGGGTCCCAGACTTTAACCTCACACAGAGTCAGAAAAAAGCTGTCAGTCTCGGCTTGTTCAAAGACAATTCCTTTGTGAAGATCAGACTAAAGTGGCATGGTCCATATACTCACTAAAGCATGCCAAGGAGTCAGAAAGTCATAATCCACCTTTGTACTTATGGCCATTCACATTTTCCTCCATAGCTGGTGCCCAATTACCAGTGCTGTAATTTTTTTCTATTGTTGGAAAGCCATAAGGGCTTAGCTACCACTTATCCAATCGGGGTCATGACCTGATGTATTTAGGCTTTGCAAATATAAGTAACAGTTCCCTTATCAGTGTCACCAGGACTCTTTAACACTTAGCAAGCAGAAAGATAAATATACTTGGCAGATACAATTTGATCCATTGCTAAGCCTTCCATTTTACCAATGACCCATGGCGCTCTGCCATTCAAGGGTATGTTAACTATTATAACCTTATACCCTTCAGCACCGGCTCAGAAACTGGCCAACTTATGCTTACAGGAAAGACTTACATATGACAGCTTGTTAACTTGATCTATAACACAAGGATTTGTGCTGGGAAACCAGTGATGATTCTGACCTTGTTTGCACCAGTTTTGCTTTAGCCCAGTTTTAGCAGAATATCTCATGACTTACACCAGAACAAGAATTGGGCTCTGTCTCAGGCCAATTCACTTCCAGGAGGAAGCCAAAGCCAGCTGATTTCTGTGTTGCTATTAATAGAAGCATTGCTTTTCACTTCTTGACTTACTTTGACTAACTGGCTAACTTAAATATTGCTTTATGTTAATTTACAACTTACATTTGTCCTGAAAAGTTCTGATTACTTTCCTCTTTTTCAGATACTTTCTAAGACCTCCAGCAGCCACAATGTCTACAAGAGGTAAGACAAGGGCCTGGCTTTAGAAGCTGGAGAGTGCTGATTCTCTCATTCATCTACCCCTCTGGCAGGTACTGAAATAAGTACTCTTAGCAGGGTTATGTTTAACAGGCACATATTTAAGAAGGGCTGAAGATGCAGCATCAGATCTAGAGAAGCATCTCTTTTAAGCAGAATAGGGCAAGAATTCAAGTGTGAACCACTAGTGTGAAAATCCTATAATAAAACGATCAAGACAGGCTGGAGCTTTCTGCTATCTTGAAAATGCATCTTGATTGACTAGAGGTCTTAAAGTTTGAGCATTCAGTTATTGCCTTTTCAACAGTAACTTGAGAAACCTATCCCTCATTTTTCCCAGAATGAAACTTCCAAATGGTATTTTGCAATCTAAACATAAAGGAACTGAAATGTGTTTCTTACCAGAATGAGTAGGCATTGACTAGCCAGATTTCCTAGACTGTTTTGCAAATCTGTATCAAGTCTTCCTTATTCTCAGTGTAGAATTTCTTTGATCCTCACATTTAGGTGTTATTAATGTCACCATAAACTGCATGGATGGATGCATGGGAGTAATTAATGATAAAGGTATTGTTCTCTCAGTTCTCTGTCTTACAGAACATTTGGCAATGAGTCAGTGCTTTTGCCCATAAGTAATACATTGTGAAGACAACTCTGTCCCTGCTTGAAGAGCTGACTAGTTCAGAGCCGATCCATAAGAATCTCTTCCCACTTAGAGCAATATGCACTGGAAGACACAACACTGAATATTTTAGAGAAGTATAAGAAGAAAGCAGCTTTGCATGCAAGAGGGATCAAAACATGATTTTCATATAGTCTCAAACAATATTTTGTGCATTGCTGTGGAGTGCTGACTCCTAATATGAAGAAATTCAATAGAATTCCATTGTCAACTGCATTTGATTAAATATAAAGCAATACTGGCAAATACCAGAGCCAGTCCTTGCACTAACCATGGAGACTTTATACCTTAAGACGGCCTTTTTAAAATTACAAAGACTTCACAAGTTTTTTTTATTAATTTTGATCATATGGGCAATTTTTATGACTACTACAACAATCATTTTCTGTAAGAGTATCTTTTCTCATTCCTTTAATTCTCTAAAGTGCTTAAATTCTAGTTAGCTAATAGAAGAAAGAAGATAATTTATTTTAGGAAAATTAGAAACAACCTAGTACTTACAGTGGAATCTTAACCAATCTAAAAGAATGGTTAAAACTCCTTATTCTTATTAAAATGTCTTAGCTGCTCAATAGCAGCACTAGCTTATCCATTTATGCAACTGGGTCATGATTGGGTCAGCATTTCAGTCATGATTAAAGCACAGTCTAACTTCCCACTTAAACATATATCTGTGCACGTAAAGGATTGTTTGGCCTTCAGGCCCATGTCTGGTATGCAGAAGTGAACTTACACCCTCTCACAAGACAAGCTTCCCTGTCCCCTCTCTCACATACAAGTTAAAAGCTTTATCTGAATAAAAACTGCCAGGTCATTTTTATACTCCGAATAACAAGGCAATATGTCATGATCAGTGGTGTCAGGATTATGAGTCTAACATTTTACCTGTAATAATGCAGTGTCATCACTATTAATTCTAAGGCAGAGGCCATGAGATAGCTTATGTCTTTTTTGAACATTGAGAATTTCCTGCACAGAATGAAGAAGGCAGAGGAAAAAAAATACTTTGCGTTTGCACAGCAACATCAGTTCAGGCTGATGATACTTTTATCATAATTAAGCAGTATTTTATCTCCCCAGTTTTGCAGTGACTTGCTAAAAACCCTGCATATCCTTGGACAGAGAGACTCAGCTAACAAGGTACTCTTCCTCCTTGGAAAACCCATCAATAGAGTTGTGTGGTTAGCACCTCTACTTTAAATCATCAGAAAAGCATACCCATTTATTACATGGCTTATCTAAGTTCATATTGTTTCTCCCTCTGCTCCTTTCCTTGTTTTTTTTCCTTTTAGCACAATCCATTCTTCAAAATCTCTAAGCACTAAGTAAGCCTAGTTTTTAATAATTCTTAACCCAAGAGATGGCAACACAGTGTTGGACCTAGTCCTTGTAGTATGCAGCAGGAGTTTTGAAGGGTGAGCAGAATCCAGTCCTCACCTGGAGAATACCAAAGTCCATGCTTTGATGATCCAGTATAGACTTTGTAAGCATGTCTTTACTGCTGGCCAGTTGAACTTCTAGATTCAGACTGTTAGTCTAGCCCAAGTTCCAGTAATATTATTGTTCAACTAAATCTTTAGTTTAATTTCCTTAGAGTTCATATCATTTGGAAGCATTTTATGGAAGTTTTCTTTTTAAGTGGCAGCTATATGGGACTTAAAACAGATGATATTTTTTTGGCTATCACTCTTATCTGGATCTGAGATGCTCAGGAGAATAGGGAATTCTTTTTTGTTTTTTAATGATGTGTTAGGACATGGAGTTTCCTGAACATTTAGCAAAGGGATGTCAGGGTGAAACAGCTGCACATATTAAACCAGCAGTGAAATCCAACTCCTTTTCATCTTCTCAGTTATACAGCTCTTTGTGAAATTATTCCACAAGGCAATGTGTGAATAACTGCTAACTAGTGTATGATCAATTCCATTTTAAGGTGGTACAAATGGGACTGCATGCATAGTGCTGACATAGATGATGGAGCCAGCACTGAGAAAACAGTGTCATAAATTGATTCAGGTTAAATGGCCTGATTCTTAGCTAATTATTTTATAGTTCATTGACATTCAGCAAATGTGAGAACTGCAAACCTTGTAGCTACAAGGTGCCATGAGATGGCTGTAAACAGAAGGTCTTTGATGCGACAAATGGTATGTAGTAGGGGCAGTTCCATACAGACATACTAACACAAAGGCTCACTTACAGGACTACTGCCAAAATAAAAAATAAATCAAGCCATAGCAATTATTTTCATCCTGCCTTGAAAACTCTTACATGAAAGAATCTGACGTGTTGACCTTACCTTTCCCTCATCAGTTCCTTGTCTCTACTCTAGTTACAGTTTAGAAGATGTTTACAGAAAGTGTGAAGAGAAATCAACCTCTAATTTATATCAGTATAAAAGTAAAGCAAATCTGGAAACAGACATTGTAATCAAATATCACTTTGTAATTTTAAAAAAATATTCAAATCTTCAAAAGTCTCACAGAAAAAATAATACAGCTAAAAAATTACAACATGTTTACAAATACCCTTAATTCTTCTTTAGAAGCAGGCAAGGTATACTAATTGATAATACAGTCAAATAGGGTGGAGGGAGGGATTGATAAAAATAGTTGACTTTAATCAGATTTTAAATTAACAAGACAGACGTGTTGATTTACATGACTGGTTCTGATCTTTTTTGGTGTTTGTTCTTCATTGTTTTCCCATTAATAAAAGGCTGTTTCTTCAATAAGTGACAAAGCATCCTTCTCCTTTTTGTCTACCATAAAGTTTCCTTGTGTCTCTCCAGATTTATTTCAGAGTTTGCATTGCCTAGTGTGTATGACATGCATCACTCAGATCAATCAAGCTGCATTTAGAGGAGAATTTGAAACTAAACTAAACACACAAACCAGTATTTTACCAAAATATTGCCACCCTAAATATACATAAGAACAAGACATGGTTTTACCAAGATAGGGCGTTGACAGATTTCTTAGATAAAGAAATGTATTATCTGTGTGTATTAAGCTTAATCGATTGGGTTTTGATTACTACAGATCAGAATTTGAGATTTATTATGTACTATCTCTCAGTCTGACTTTATTAATGTATTGGGAGGGGAAGACAAACTTCCTTGCCTTCCCAGACCTTGAGGAGTTACTGAAGTTAGAATCAACTAGTTGTTGTATCAGACTAACCAAATAGAGATAAATGAAAAAGTTTATTAGTGTAACAAACGCTGTTTAAAGAATCTCATCCAGCAACCAGTTCAATGTTTTGGCTTTTGTTAAAAGGTCATTAGAATTAATTCAGTGTTGCCAGAGAAGCTGACAAAATCTCACACTGTTGGTCGCCAATTAGGGCGCTTGACTATGGAGATTCATAGAGATCAGGGTCCATTTATCTTATTTTTATCAAAGTCCAGGACAATCCAAAGAATTCTATATCCTTCCTTCTCCTTCCTCCTCCCAAGCTGGAACAGTTCAAGATTGTTTTGTGATGTGGTTTAGGACATCCCTAGGATCAAGCATCCAGTATAGGAAATTCATAAATTGTAAACACTTAAAAAACCTTCAAGCATTAAGTTATTGATTCACTGTTAGCGATTTCAAAATGTCAGTCAATGTTTTTCTAGGACCAGTGAGGCTCTGAAACCAGCACTGCTCCTGCTCTTTGGGGCACAGATGGTCACCCAGAGAGATAAGGTTTGAGTCCTCCCATCTATATTCATGCTCAGATCAATGTGGTTACTCATGCCTAGAACTTGGAACAGAAGGGATAGCAAAAATATAATGTGAAATTACTGGTGATAATCATCATTCAAGTGTATTATTGGGAAAAATATTGACACAGTTTGCCATGGTGATTAGGGCAGGAAAGGATATCCACATGAAATGGGATTCACTGAAGAACAAACATTAATTTCTTATACAATTTCAAGTGCCAAAACCCACCAGGACTTGCAAATCCAAAATTTTCCCAAATTAGAAGTAGAGGAAAAATGTGATTTCTCTAGGAAAATTTGCCTACAAATCTTAAAATAAGATAAAATACATTTTGAAACAAGGTTCCAAGTGAAACACAATTTTTAACTTTTTTTTTTTCCAAATTATAGATTATAATTGATAATATTTCTTAATATTTCCTTTTAAATTATTTTTAAGATCCATTTCTCTTATTTCTCCTTTTATTTACCTCTATTTTTCCTTGCTGGAAAATTATGAAGTATGAGAAGGAAGGCCAAAGTGCTACTTTAAAGACCAAAACTGTGAAAAAACTGAACACATCTTTACAGAGTTCTTAATATTACCTTCTAAACAAAACCCCAAAATGGTGAAAGAAAGTTGGAAAGCATAGAAGGAAACTTACTTTCTTCTGCTCCTGATTTAATTTTCCTTATTTGTTTTGTGGGAAATCTACTTGAACTGAAGAGTGTTTCAAAGTGAAGGATATCAGTTCTGTAATTTTATTTGATCAACACATTTAGTCAGAAATATTTTTATTTATGTTGGCAAATCACACTTCCCAACTAATAAAATAAAAATAGCTGTGCTAGAAATGTGTAGGATGATTCTACTCCTAGCTTTGCCTGTGGATAAATATTTCAAATGTTCTTGTGTTCAGGTACTTAATTTAAATTAACTTTCTGAGAAGCTAACTGGGTAAAGGTAACAACACAGAGGGTCAATTAATTCAAATAAACTTTAATTTCCAGTTTCAAAATTTTAATTATCATAGAAGGTACACCATACAATTGTTCAGTTTGGTATTGACAAGCATGTGACAGCATCATTTCTGTCTACAGAGAATGTCATGCTATTTAAGCTATTCACCTTTCCTACGCTGGTATGGAATTCTGCTTTCTATTTTGTGTCTTCCTAAGTAACTCTGCTTTACTTATAAGGCCTGTTCATCACAGATACATGCACTTTCTCATGACTTCTGTGCAGCATCTTTTTGTTGTTCATCACGATATTTTGTGGGAAAAAAAACAACAAACCCACAGCAAAACCCAAACCCAACCCACAGAAAAACCCCTGGAGTAAGATTTTCTTCTTTCTTATTAACAAATCACCCTCTCATCATTTTCTTGCTTCCTTTTAAAAGCATGGTCCCTTTGATTAGCAATAAACAGATGTCTGGTAATTGTAGATTAATGTTACTTGCTCTTCCTATGTCTGTTGGCCAAAAAACCTAAGAATAACATTTGAAGCAGAAAAGCAAGCTGTAAAACTTAGTAAATTAGTGTTTAATACAGACTTAGTAACCTCTTGCAAAATGAATATTCATTCCCAAAGGTTATGAGTCATTAGAAAACAGATTTCAAACTATTATTTTGGAGCGGGGTTTAAGAACAGACAATGAAGACTGAGAATTCAGTCTTGCACTTGACCCCTTCAGTGGTGCGCAGGTCTCACTGAATTTGTTTTGTCAGTCTATTGGTAAGAATTTGTCAGAGGAGTCCAGCCATCAATCACTAGAGTTTTTCAGTTTAGATATATATAGCATAGGTGAAGGTTTAGGGCTGTTTATAAAGAATACACAAAATCTTTTTTTAATCTGTTACTGACAGATGGAAATACCACAGCATGTTTTCAGTTCAACCTCAATGCGTGATGCTTGAGAGAGCTTGGAGTATAAAGTGCCAGCTAGTTGGTCAAAATATGGGAAAACAGCACTTTTCATTAAATTCTTCAGTCCTGATATGGGAAGAAAGGGTTGGCTGGGGCTTGAGGTGCCATCCTCAAACACCAGAACACTGAGCTAGGTCTCCCTTGGCAGATGCCTTGTGTAACTCTACAAAATATACAAATGTTTATGTGCCTCAGCTTTTAAATGTTTTCTAAAATTAAACATATTTGCCTTTTGTCCACCTCATTATCTTTGTTTTCAGGCAAGTTCTTCAGAGCAAGAGGCTCTACTATGTCGTGGGTTCACTCTGGCCATCATCTAGCCACCCACCCAGCTGCTCTCCCACTCCTCCTCCTCAGGGACAGAAGGCAGATGGAGAAAATGGGATGAAAAAACTCATAGACTGAGATAAAGACAGGGAAATTACTTACCCTTCCCCAGGTTCAGCTCTGCTCCTTCACTCCTGATGCCTCTGCAGGGGAACAGGGGCCGTAGTCAGTCCGTATCAGCTCCTCTGCTGCTCCTTCCTCCTCACACTTTTCCCTGGCTCTGCCATCTCTCCTGCTTTTCCCTGGCTCCAGCGCCTGGAGCACCTCTTCCTCCTCCTCATCCTCCTTATTCTTTGACCTGGGTGCTCGAGGGGCTGTTTCTTGCTTTTTTTTCCCCCCTCCTCCTCTGCCTGTCCAGCACATTTTGCCCTTTCATAAACACTCTTTCCCTGAGGTGCTGCCAGCCTGGCTGAGGGGCTTGGTGGTGCCTGGCAGCAGGGCTGTTGGAACCAGCTGGAACTGGCTGGAACCAGCTGGAACCAGCCATGCCCCGCACAGGGCAGCCCCGGCCTCCCCTCACAGAGGTGCCCTGCAACCCCCGCTGCCAGTGCCTTGCCAGAGACACCCAATACAACAGGTTTTTGTGTTATATTGCAAAGGTGACTTCCAGCAGCAGCCATTATCACCGAGGGGCAGGCAGCAAACAGGGAGCCATACTCTCAAAGCCCCTCATATTGTCACTCATCGTACAGGAGCTGTGCAACACAGTGAAGAGGTAAGGATGGCATTGTTAGCCTTGTAACTAATTTTACTGTGAGAGAGATGATTTTTATTAGTCTATTGCTGCACCCAGTCGCTCCTAAGACAGCTTTAAGGGATAACTGGTGGCGATATAGTCAGGCAAGCCTGGAGCTGTTACAGTACAACAGCTCAGTGGTGCCAGGCGTTCAGGCTGGAGATAACAGCAAGGCAAAAAGCCACATGAGCTCCCAGGGCCTGGGCATGTCTTCCAGGATGGCCGTCAGTCCTGCAGGCTGGGACATGCTGCAGGCCTGGACAGAGTTAGCCCCACAATACAACAGAGAACCTTCCTGGGATGCATGAGCATGCCACTGAATATTGATTTTAGGTAATCCATTTCTATCTCTCCATGGTGTGTTTCAGCAAAATGTGGCACTAAGCAAAAAGACTGGCTGAAAATAAAAATCCAAGCCCGGCACAATGTTAACTTCCATTGATTTTTTTGGCAAAAGAAGGGTATTTCATACTCCTACTGACACAGACGAGTATTATGTCATCACTCTTGGTATGCTGCTTGTTCTCAGGGAAGGCAGAAGGCTGATACAGTATTTCCAGCCTCAGATATTCAGCCAATACAAATTTATCCCCAAATACTGCTTTTCAGTGACAAATGCAGATACCTTTATGTTTACATTTTGATTTCTGAGCCTTCCTGAATCTTTGTCAAAGCTCTTCTCTCCAACACATGGTCAAGAAACTCACTTTTCAGAAGTCAGAAGAGCTGAGTTTCTTACACGAGTCTGACTCACACCATAATAGAAACTTAAACTTATGAAAAACAGTATTACAACTGTCATTCTGGCTGATGCCCTCTACTTTTACAACAGAACAATAGAAAATTAATTACCCTGGCACCCCCCTGTCTTGCAGGATGAGACTGTGTAAGCTTTCTCAACAGACATAGCAGATGTTTCTCAAAGACCGATTTCTGAAGCTTGGTTCTTTAGTTCGGGAAATTAGGCCTCTCTTCACAAATATTATGTCTTAATTTCCTCAATTACAAATCACAAATCATTCTGCATTTCCACAAGTGGTAGGCTTTATCACTAAGACAACATATAAATGCTGGACTAAAATCACTGGTTCTTGGCGTATGGGCCACCAAGCAGTCCGCAGATGGTGACACTTGTCAACAACCTCAGCAGATCATCACTGCATAGAGTTAAATATGTTTATCCCATTCTCTTCCCCACTATACCATCCTTCTCTGTCTTTAATTTTTACATCTAGAAAAAATACAATATTTGATATTAGGACGCACTTTTGTAATGGATTTTAGCAGCCCACATTTTTAGAGATGTAGTCTCCCAGGTCAGGGAAGGACTTATTTTCTGAACGTCTAATACATACTTAAAGGCTGATAATAGCATGAGATAGCTCCAAGAATGTTATATAACTTACAGAGTGTCTATTAAAAAAGGAGAGACTTTGCCATTTAAAAAAATAGAAGCCTGTGAGATTCCCACCATCTGGATGGAGTCTTTTTTCTTCCCAGATGAATTAGTTGTCAGGGGAGGAATTATTTTAGGCATCAAGTAACCCCTGATTGTGAGTGACAGACTAACACAAGAGCAGATGCAAGGTTACTGCTGCCTATCCATTATGTGGAAAGGAGAACCATGCATGTCCTACTTACTGTGCATACTGACTTAGGTTATTAAAAGAGTAACTAGAGGTGGGTCAGACCCAGAAGATAGCTCATACTGCTCACAACAGATGTTCTTTCACAAGAGAAAAAGCAAACACTGGATACTTTCTGGGGACACTATAGGAGGAAGGGTCTTCACTCCTTACAGCAACTCACTAATTCAGATTTTCAATAGAAGCACAAAACCAACTTTTTCACAACAATTACTTTGATAAACTTTCTTAGGGTCTAAATTCTGCAGAAATCATGTCCTGGAATAACATCCTTATTTGCAAGCATCTTGTACATAACAGCATCTTGATGAATCCAGGTAAACAGAGCAACAGGCAACATTTTGAATACATCTTAAGATAAAAATTGGTTTTCACCATCTCCTATTTCGACTAATTTAAATGTCTTTATTTGCACAAATCAATCTGCGATCTGTAAATCCCCCTGTCCTTGCAGGCAGTACAAGTTTCTATATAAAAGCCTATACCTTTAGTTGTATCTACTCAACAATGTTATATTTATAAGCTTATGTAATATAAGCTAGAGCCCAATATACAATAAAAGAGGCATTATTATAGTAGAAGTGTATGAAATTCTGCCTAGAAATTTTTGTGCCACCTGATTATCTGATTTCTCTATGAATTCAAAACTCAAACTCTGTCTGTCCGAACCTTTACCAAGGCTCCTGAATTTAAGAGAATAGCTGGATTAGTCTCACATCTGAAACTTTTTTTTTTTTTTTTTTTTTTTGTGGACTCAAAGTAAGACTGAGCTGTTCTGAGTCTGAAAATTCAAAAGTCAAGTGGTAGGCTGTGAAACATTTTACAGTCTGAAAGGAAAATAATGTCTACAACCAATAAACACTGCAAGCCACAACCCAGCATTTTTTCAAATCTAGTATAAAGAGAGCAGATTCTCAAAATAAACAGCTATACAAAATAAATGTGTGCTAAATGTTGCTGAGATCTGACCATTTTCTCTTTAGAGAACATGATAAAACACAAGAGGAGTGGACAGTGCTAGCTGAAAATAAAGGAATAAAAAACAGTGCCATCTTGTGGTAAGTAAAATGCTTTAATAAGACAAAATTAATTTTTCGTATATCAGAGATCTAGATGTTAGAATAAAGTTATTTAGAACTTGAGGTGGTGACTTTTCCCCTTCTCTGGGTTGGTCTCTTTGATGAGCTCATAAGTGCTGCTGTTAGAAAAGCAAAAAGCTATAAAGAACATCTGCTTACACCAACAAGAAATGAACAAAAGCTACACTAAGTTTAAATCAATATATTCTAACTCCTCACTGTGTTGTCTTATTTAACATAAATCACTAGTCTCCATATTTGAATTACTGAGGCAGAAGTCAATTAATACTTATGCCAAATATCTCACCGCTGAAATGCTGTTAAGCTGAAACTGCAGCTCAAGACAACTGTGCATCAGTAAGGCAGTATCACCTCTGTGAAAGACCATGTTGAAGAAACAAGGTGTATTTTCTGAGAACACACTCTCTGAAATTATGCAGTCTGCCCAGACAAACATGTGCTGTTAGGAATGGAGTTGAGAGTATCAGAACAAGAACTTAGCAGTCCCTTGCTGTATTTACTGACACCACAGTATAACTAAAAATAAACCTGAAGCTTTATCAGGCAGAGTGACTTTGGCAAAATATTTCTAAGGTCTGACTAAGACTACTGAAATCAGCAGGATTTTTTGTCTTTGACCTAAATGGAGCAAGACTTCAACCTAGGGTACACATGCTTCTAACATTATCCAACATTTTCTGTCTTACTCCATGAGTTTTTTCTTAAATCATGTGATCTGTTTACCAGTGCATGTAGTAGTAATAACATAATAAAAACTTGATGATTATTTTAGGAGCCATGAACTGTCTGGTACAGTATCTCCCAGTGAGTAATAAATACTCTGAAGTTACTCCATTAATTTGTTCCTCTTGATTGTTTTTGAGATAAGAAAATAATTCTACAGGGGTTTTATTAAAAATTCCTTTCAAGTACCTGTAAATAAAACCTTTAAGATTTCTTGATATTTGACAATTTTATTTATTTATAATAAAAAAGTGATTAGAAGAAGGATGTATTTTATGGAATTTTCCAAAGTTCTAATTAAGATTTATTGGAAATTGTCAAAATTAGCCTTAAGGTTAATGCAATTAAGTCCTGGTCCTCATCCAAAGGTATTCAAATTAAAAGAACTGCATGTCTTTATCTGAAGTATGTTATTCATCCTAAACAATAAACATAAAGCAATAAAATGTTAGGTCTACAGTATTCTGAATGTTGCCAAGAAGAAACAGGGAATTTTTTTACATCAGGAAAAAATGGATGTAACTTCTGGCCAAACCATGAGAAACCTTATTCTCATTCAGTTTTAAATCTTGACTATACAAACACTGGTTTTATAATATAACTGAAGCAAATATCTTCATTTTTTAATAACAAAACAAGTTTTAAAATAGCAGTCTATAATTTTAATTTGACTAATTATTTACTACTGAAAAGCCTAGCAGCACATATATTCAACATCTGTCAAAGTCATGTCCATGGTTTCCTAAAGTCAGGCACCCAAAAACTGAAGTTTCCAAAATTATGATTTCTTTCTGAAATTGAAGGTCAAAATATTTGTTGTCTTTCATTGCTATTCTACATACAGAAACTAAGGTACACTTCTGATTTTTTTTACTGTAGATGATTGGGAAAAAAAGCGGTTCAATGTAAATTAGGAAATACGATGTTTAAGTATTTTCCTGCAGCACCCTTTTGCAGAGTGTTATTCTTTGATACTTAATGTAGCAAGTGAAAAGCAACAGGTTGCAATTACAGACCTCTGTAAGTCACTAAACATTAATGCCTTGAAAGAAGTGTTGAACCTCACAGGCGCTAATACTTTCAAGTTTAAATTAATACTTTTAATTGAAATTAAAATCAAGAACAATTTAAATCAAGAATAAGGCTTACTGCATTTGACAAAGTGTGTTGAGGTCTACTAGCAACTGAACTGGACCTTCATCACTCTTGGTAAGACTGCTCAGATTATCACAATAACAACTATTGAAGTGTGGGAAAGAAGACTGCAAGTGTCCCTAATGTCCCTCTCTACATACTATTTTATCTGATTGATCAAAACCTCACTATTTGGTGCAGGAAGTGCAGGGACTATACTCCTAATCAGCTCCATACTAATCAGTCAGCATGTGATCTCAGGGTGTATAAAACACGTAATGCAGAAGAAGTGAAGAATATGTCAAGCTATGATAGCACTTGCTAGCTATGGATCTTTATTCAATAGGGGCTTCCCAAGAACATGGAACTGTTTCAAAAGGATAAAGAGCAAATTGGCTGGTTCAGTCTGGATTTCTGGGAAAGGTGTTATTGTACCATCTGATGGATGCAATAACTGATGCAATAATCTACTGCATTAAAATGTACTTGTGTACCTTTAAAAGCAGGCCCAACTTCTTAGGTGGTGCAATGTTGGCATATAGTATATCTGTCAAAAATTATTCACACCTTAAGCTGTTCTTCCTCTTGGGTCTCTGTTGTATGTTAAATGTGTCTTACACCAGTCAGACATCAAAATATTATTATGGACTGCTAGAGTAACTAAGTTCAATTACCCCATTGTAACACAATTGTCCTTTTTCTGTTAGAAACATGATGATGTTTCCCAAATGGCTAAAAGAAGCCATATTTTTATCCTAAGTGCTGCCCCAATGGCTGAAATAAGTAGATGCTGTGCTCTTTGCTGATGGGAATAAAACCATGCACTAAGACACAGAGCTTAGCTGAAAGAGCATCAGGCTGTTGCGCTTCTAAAATATCAGAAATGAATCATTATTTTATTATTTCCGATCTTTGTGCTGAAAATATTCCCCAGGCCTAAAACACATCAGAAGAATTTATTCTAGACCTTGATGTGTATTTATTCATAGACACTAAGAAATACTTGATTGTAACATCACTGGATAGAACTGATGTTAGATTGTGACCACTGCAGGTACATGTATATTACCAGCGTACACAGACCAATGCACAGATTAAAGAGCATTTTAGTCACATTTAGTTCATAATTGTCCAGGAGGTGGTGTGATGAGTCACAGGAACTAGAAGTTTCTTAGGAAAACTGCAGTGACTTGAATGTTACACATAGTTCTGGTCTTTCGGGAACAAGGAGGACTACTTGGTTGAACTTTAAAGTGTGGAACTGATTGATTAACAATTAGAATTTATATAAAAGACACAATGTGCCCAGTTAATAATGCAGGTAGAATGGGTCAGATATAGATACAAACTCATCTACTATTTTTTATTTGTTTGCTTTTAAGAGTGAGATTCTACCACAAATCCATAAAGACATGAAATAGTCCTCTGTCACCTCTGAATTGTTTAGTCTTGTTTTTATATCTAAAAATTGAAAACAAACCCAAGCAAAATTTTTAAAGTTAGTATTGTTCAAATCTTGGAATGTGTTCTGAAAAAGTCCCTTGTAAGAAATGCCAGGATCTGCGAATATAATACCAAACCACTAAGAATAATTGGGATTTTGCCTTCTTAATGTATCAGGATCTAGGGAGAGGTGAGAGATGCATGGGAAGAAAGAGAACAAATGGGCTCTCATTGCAAGTGAAAACTGACTCATGGCTTCTCTAACCTCCTTTGGGAAGCTAATGCTCCATAGGGCACTGTCCTGCTGGCTACAGTTGCCAGATCGCATCACACTTTGGCCCCAATCCCATTTTATAGCTCTAACAAGCATTGGTCAGCGGCCTCACACAAGATTTACATTTCACTGCTGCATTAAACATGTGCAAAGAGGCTGAGGATCAGTGACAAAGGCTGTGGAAAGACCATTCTCATTGTAGCAGCAGGGACATTTTCATACAGAAATGAAGTGTTAGAGCAATGGCTAAGTGAATGGAAGACCTCGATTTGAGTTTTACCTGTTTGAGGGATGCCCTAAACCCTGTAGTTTGTTGTATATGCTCACTCTCTTCCACTAACATTGTTCTATGCTTCAGAAAAGACCTCAAGAATTGCTAAGCCAGGGAAACTGCATTTGTATAGTTGCTTTATCTAGTAAGTAGATAGAAAAGGAGAGCCCTGAAACCTGTCTCTTCCTTTGCCTATTTTGCATTAACCAGATAGCATTTAAAATACACCGGCCATTGGTGGAGTATACAACAGAATCCAGATTTTTCACACTCTAGATGACTCCCTGAATCATTATTTGACAGCAGGAGGCATCAGTTCTCACCCTGTGAATTCTGCATTCTTTCCTGAATGATGGCACAGCTTCACCCTTTAGTCTGGGTAGCTAGGGTACCTTACATGAAAGTCAGAGATGTGGGGCTGATCCCTCCTAGGAGCACAGAAAAGCTAAAGCTAAACTGCTTGCATTCAGGATGTTTGTCCCAATCCCATGTGTATGATGATGCACATCTCTTTCTTCTTTTCAAAAGGCTGAGAAATGTTCTGTTTCTTTCCAAGGAACACTTGCAGCCAATTATCCAGAATTTCTTGACCTTAATTCTGTTCTAGAACCCAGAAAAGTCAGGTTCTCCCCAAATGTAGCTGCTGCTGACAAGCTGAATTCAGCAATACAGTCTCTTCAGATACATGTACTGATTTCTAAAACCAAGTCATAACACAAGAGGAACACGGGCCTACTGCATGAGCTTCATGGACAGACCTTCAAGTCCACCAATTAGTTAAACTAGAGTTATTATACTAATGAAATGTAAACAATTACTATTTTTGAGCATAAGACTGTAGCCTAAAGATGAAAAAACACTTAAAGATATCCAGCAGAAGTCTGTGAGCTTTTAAGTACTGTTGCTGCACATGTGCTAGTATAGACATGCAGCAGGATATATAGTAGATAGATTTCTTGTCCCTGAATGTTGCAAGACTGGAAACAAGGTAGAACCTACGCTAGTAAAAGTAAACAAAAAGATGACCTTTTATGTAGGTAAGGAGTTCAGAGTTACATGGTTGTTATTCCTTAATTGCTTTAGCTGGAACTTGAGTTAGTCACTGTGCTTTCTTAGGCATGCCTTTTTTTACCCTGTTAAGAAGTAGCAAAGACGTATTGCTAACTTCCTGCTCATTAGAAGAGTAATTCCAACAGGTAAGTCACTAATAGAAAGAAAATAAATTTATTAAAACCAAAATTATTGATGAAATAACAATTCATCAATTATAAACTTCTAATTGTAGGATTTATCTCCCCTTTGCCTTTCACCACCTGTTACAGATTTGACTGCTTATAATAATTATCTTGTTTATTACTGATATCCCAGATGAGTAATACGTGAGAGGGCGTATTCTAGGAGTACAATACAGAGAAATTGTGTGAGCAACCATTTACTGGGATTAATGAGTGAAAGAACAGTAATAGTTATATAGGAGTGTAGCAGCAGTCATGAAGAGGATACCTGAGACAAAGATTTGATTAAAAATAAAAAATTCATCACTTGTAAATGTACACCCACATGTTTAGCTAAACTTGGCATGCCTCTTAAACCCTCTCTTCCCTTGGTATATGTGTCTTACACTTTGTAAAATCAGTATTGAACCCAATGCAATAGAATTTCCATTTCTCCAAATTTGCTTGAAGTGTAGCAACTGTAGCAATTGGCTTGTATCAAAAATAGTGCAGCCAGAAGGACTAGGAAAGTGGTTGTCTACCTGTACACGATACCTTGAGGTGCCACACCTTGAATACTGTGTTCAGTTTTGGTCCTCTCACTACAAGACAGATATTGAGGTGCTGGAGTGTGCCCAAAGAAGGGCAACAAAACTGGTGAAGGGTCTAGATGAGAACAAGTCTTATAAGGAGCAGCTGAGGGAACTGGTGTTGTTAAGCCTGGAGAAAAGGATGCTTAAGGGAGACCTTATCCATCTCTACAACTCCCTGAAAGGAGGCTGTAGCAAGGTGGGTGTCAATCTCTTCTCTCTAGTAAAAAGTGATAGGACAAGAGGAAATGGCCTCAGGTTGCTCCAGGGAATGTTTAGATTGGATAGTAGGAAAAATTTCTTCACTGAGAGGGTTGTCAAACATTGGAACAGGCTGCCCAGGGAAGTGTTTGAGTCACAATACCTAGAGGTATTTAAAAAACTTGTAGACTTGGTGCTTAGGGACATGGTTTAGTGATGGACTTGGCTGTGTTAGGTTAATGGTTGGACTCAATGATCTTAAGGGTGTTTTCCAACCTAAATGATCCTATGATTCTATGATTCTATGAATTAATAGCAAGCAAAAAAAATCCAAACTCCATACAGTAATTGTTTAAGCAATCCAAGTAGTAATGCTTCCAAAGAACATCAGTCTGGTTTGGTTTTGCAGGTGTTTCTTACATTTAAAAATGCACTTCAAGGAATACCAGCTAACAGGAATGAAGCAGAAACCCATCTTGTTCCTCACACACCTACTTCACTAAAAGAGGAAGGTTTAAGTTTCAACTTGGAAAAAACCTTCTAGAGAAAGCCAATATTTACATGACAAACTCAGGCATGGGTGGGTGAAATGCAGTTCCAGCAGTATTCTCAGCTTCCTTTTACACATATACATTCAGTGGCTCAATAAAATGCTGAGTGTCTTCAGTGGATTATGGTTGGGTCCTTAGTACCTGTGAATGTCTATGTTGCTTAGATGATATGACTGTGGATTTTTGCTGTGGTCAGGGATGGCAGAAAACCATCCAAGTATTTCCTTTTCACCCTTGTGTACAACCTGACCTGCTTGAATCTTTAATAAGCAAATTGGGAATCCCGGACTAAATCACAAAATATCCCAAATCTTAAATTAGTTGATGATTGTCACACCAAAACAGCAGTGATTTCAGTAATCCAGACACTTACTTAAGGAAAATAAATTGTCCTAAATGTGTGTGGCATAATATGTGATTTTTTTTTTTTTTTTATGATCAAAGGTTTTTCTTCCTCTGTAAATTCTTAAGTAATTCTGTAGAATTACTCATAGGCAGCAGCTACCTGATTACACATGTACACTGCTTATGTGATAAGACTGTAAGTTTAAATCACAAGTGATATCTGATGGGAATGGGATGCTTTCTTCCATGAAGGCTTCTTTGGAAATCCTAGTTTTTGTCTGTAAAAACATGATTTCCAGTACTTCACAAAGTACTTTAAAAAAACAAAACAAAACAAAAACAAAACAACCAACCAACCATAAACAACAAAAAAACTAAAATTATTTTTAAAAGCCTATGATTTGAAATATTTGCCACAGTATGTTTTAGAAGAGTTTCTAAAAAAAAAAAAAAAGAAAAGAAACTGGTGTCTGAGACATGATATTCATTCATAGTCCAGATTGTTGTTCACTTTGGGTGTATGGATGATGGAATGAATACCTGTTTCCATCCTCTAACAGACAGACTTTCAGGATGAGAAGTTCTCAGGGACTTTTGAAGAACAGACTCAGGTGGAAGTACATGAAAGTGTATTTAGAGTACATGAGGAACTGATATCTTGGTGTAAAGCCAAAGTGGAGCACCAGTATAGCATAATTTGTGGAATGGTCTCAAAAATGTTCACATTTTCTTACTGCAATTGTTTCATTCTCTCTTGCTTTAGGCACCTTTATTTGCAAACTAAACAAAACTACCAGGGATTATGTTGAATCAACTAGTTGCTAATATTTTAATCCTTTTGCAGCTCATTGACCATAGCTGAACTAAGCACTGGTCAAGTGCCATGTCACTAATTCAATGGAATTCAGACTTTGGCACTCTGAAAAAGGCAACAGATGTGCTTTAATGATTATCTAATAACTTGCATTTTTTTTTTTCAGTTTGCTGTGCTAATGAAATCTAATCTCATTGACCCAACAGACAAAACCATAACAGTGAGAACATTAATGGCAAGACAAAGGATCTGAACAATGCCACACTTTGTCAAAAGTCCAGAAATCAAAGTACTCAAAATCTACTGGGAACAACAGACAGGTTGACTTCCATTCCATAAACTGTTAAAAAAATTAGCTATACAATCTGTGAATTAACTTCTGGAATATGAATTCAACATGCTTTCAAATAAACATCCTGAAATATTACTGCTTTTCCTGAGATGGAAAAAGACCAGAGTATAATTTCTATTAGGAATCAGTAAAAATTCCAGATGTCCAGATCCAAAATGTCAAGTTTAAACCTTTACTGTTTCATTAATGTCAGTGGAGGTGTATGAAAGATTAATTCAGTTTATGATATCTGATTTTACATATAAAATTAAAATACTGCAGGCAGCATTGCAGTTTAAGAGTCCTGACTTGCATTTTTCACTTGTTGTTCAGTGGCTGCCAGATCATGAACTGAGCAGTCTAGGAAAGAGATTAACAAAATGGCATTTGAGTAAAACTGGGACTACTGTTTAAGGCATAAAATTAGGGGCTTCCAAATCAAGTGGAGTTAAAATTTGTCATCCTCTCTCAAATGCACCTGGATGTTGTGGCAGCTGGCTTCACTGATCATTACCAATTTCACTGCAAGAACTGCTGCTCAGATGCACTGACTGGGAACAAGTGCTGAACTCCTGTTGATTTAATCCAGGATTTTAATGGAGTGAAATATCTAAATGCTGTTGTGGACCTGGTGCAAACTTTTTAAATACCATATTTTGTCTGGAAATCTTTGCAGCAGCAAACACAACTGTAAACAAACACTCTTTCAGAATTGTGCCTTAGCTTGTGCTGTCACTGCTATACTAGTCCTTGTGCTATACAGTAAAAGTCTTGTTTATGAGAAGCTTAAAGAGAGCTTTGAAAGAGAGAAGACAAGCAGCTCTCTAAAAGACAGCTTTCACTGATGGGCCATATGGCTGATATTTGTAATATATTCTTTTTTTTTTTTTTTTTTTTGTAATATTCTTTATTTGTCTCAAAATATTGTCCTAAACTGCTGTGGAGCTCATCGGTTCCCCCAGTGATTCCTGACTTACTTCAGTAATGATATTGCAGTTGTATAATTATATTGCTAAACAAGATGATGAAATGTTTTCTTCAGCCTTATGTAGCCAAAATGACTTAATCATGATGGACTGTATGACATTAAGCAATAACAACAACCTGAGAATCAAATCTAAGTACATATATCTGGGTTTAAGGACTGGAGGTCCTATCTGAATCAAAAAAGTCTTTGAGTCTATTGATCTTCAGGGCTCATGCTCTGTGTGTGTATGTCCTCAGAGGGTCATTTTCATACCGATCCCTCCTTCCTGGCTCTATTTCTTTTGCCTTATCCAGGCTGAATTTAATCTAACTATCTCTGTCTGGAAACTACTCTTATGTAGGCATTGCGATATCCTATTTATATCACTGGTGACATTAATGGCAAATGGGACACATTAGTAGCATCACAAGTGAGTTGTCAGATGTTGAGGCCATGACTTCTCTCTATCTCTCCAGATGACAGCAAGTAAATATTTTGAGGTAGGGGACTTAGAAGTCTTTGATCTTCATGTGTGCCCTGCAGAAGCTTCTGGACTCTAGCAGAGACAGACAGACATCAGTCATGTTAATATACAGCTGTCAGAGGAAGCCATGCTGTCTATAATTAGCAGCACCTTTCTTGTTTGATTGTTGAAATTTGGCTAAGAAGATGAAAATTATCGTTTTGTCTTCTGCCGGCTTCTAAGCCTGTGAAACGGATAGGGCAATTAAACTTACTGGCATCTCTAAGCATTTTTATTGACTGTGTGGTTGTCAAAGGGGACTGACCGAAAGATCAGAGATGACCCAATTGACCGGATGTAGGTTGTTTTAGTTTTAGCTTCTGTGAATCCTATGTGCTTTTAGACTCACCAGAGATAAGAGGAGGAAAATGCACAGGAGGGAAATGACCTACCTTGTTGGACATAACAATCACTCTGGCAGGAAGTTTTGTTGATGTGAAGTTAGAAACCTTTAACCCCATTCAGCAAGGTTTTGGCCTGTGGAATTTAATAGAAATTCTGTGTCGCTAACCAAAGAGGTAGGAAACCTCAGTGGTAACTGTTGCAAAAGAAGCTCTATGTTCCTCTTTCTGTATTTCCAAGTGACAAATCCAGCTTTCCAGGTATCCTGTAATCAATCAGTGAGAGATTGTTCAGGGAAAATCTCTGACCCAGAGGCCTGTGAGTACAGCCACACTATTAGAAATCCACAATAGTTCTGCTGGCCAAGGATGAACTGAGCTATGGGATTCAGCTCCACATAAGGACTGGGGAAGCCTTATTCAGGTCTTAGTGGCCTGCAATGCATATAAACTTTGGCAAATAAGTTCACCTCTGAAAATATCCATTCCTCAAGCCATGAAATTTAAGTACGTCCCTACATTGTAGAGTTTCTTGTTGAACTTTATTTAGGTAAGCATCTAAGTTGTCCAGAATTTATATAAAAATAGATATGAACAGGCGTATCAGTCTTTTTTAACTAGCTTCATACTCTCTATGTGGCTTAGGCTTCTTTCATCAGCTGTCAGTGAGCAGGCAGCTCCAGACATTAGAGACAAAAGGATTTTTAAATTCCACTGCATTTTGCTGAGAAAATTTATTTACTATGCCTAAACTCTCATGATCATACCTCAGTAAAACATCCTTTGCTCTAAATTTGATCCTTGAAGGTATCACTGGCTCTTGAAGTGTTGGGTTTGTTTTAACAAATTCTCTTTATGTTTTTCTGTCAACTTCTATTTTTCCTGTCAACCTCCAGTTTCCCATCTCTCCATCTCTGTGGCTTTGAAGCTTATCCCTGATAAAAGACAGCACTTATGTCAAAATACACTAATGTCATTTTGACACAGAAGTGCACAGCCTGGAAGCCATTTCGCCTGGCAGAATTATCTCCTTTGGCAGGCTCACCACAGCTGAGTTGAGCTGCTGGGCACTCATGTGTATTTGTCTCACTCTTTTTGTCAGAGGTAAACCCTTGGGACTTTCATCAGCTCACATGAAATAAACACCAGTGCAAATAACTCTGAGAAAACATGTTAGTCTGAGACTGTCTTCTGGGAAACAGTTTCTTGTTAGTTTTGGGAGTTTAATTCAGGGCACCAGGGTAATCCAGGGAAATGATTAACAATGTCAGACACAGTATTTATTCCTTTCCTTCCATTTCTTCTGCTAAAGCAACATGTTTTTAGTGAATGAAGGTGATAAAGAGTTTGGAATTACTACAGATCATCTCCTTGGTGTTTCTGAATAACTCTGTTGTGCTCCTGACTGCAGGTCATCTCTCTACTAATTACTTTACAGGAGACCTGTATTTATACCAGCTTTTTTTCCTTCAGGAGAAGAATAGTCTTTTGACTTCAGTAATGGATTTTAGGCCTAGATCCTCCCTTCCAGATCTTACAGGAGGAGCCAAAAATTCTTATTGTCAGCTACATAGACTCTAAGTCACAGGCCCTGCAACTCTATGTAAGTTTTCAAATTTTTTCTAAACAAACAGCATTTTTTGCCAAGAGCCCTTGGACATTTCTTCTTCTTACACAGTTTTTAGGGAATATATCTGCTCAGCATTTATATACATCTACAAAGTGACAGCATCTCCACTCCAACTGTTTTTCAAAGGAAGCATGTGCTTATACTCTATACTTAGGCTATTTTGATCTTTGTCTTTTGTACCTATACTTCACATAGATTTCCTAAGCGCTAAGTGGCAAGTGACACATTGTATGTGTTTTTGAAAAATTTCCCATATTTGCCTATGATTTTGTTTTAATCCCTGACAAAACAGAAATAATGCTTTCCTCCTTCTACCACTATCTGTGTTGTCTGTTTAGCAGTAGCTCTTTGGGACATGATGCCCCTCGAAGAAACTGGATGTTCATTTCCTGGCACAGTCCTGATGTCCCAAGGGCAGGCGGGCTAGCTATTTTGATCTGATCTTTCTCATGTTGTGCTAAAACTTGGATTTCTCCTTATCTGATGCCTGACTTGAGATAGTGAGTTCTGTGGAAAAACAAAGCACTCACAGACATAACTAAAGACAACCAGCATTTCACTTCAAAATGTATGTGCTACATGATACTTACACTCTAAAAAAATCAGATCTTGAGGGTCTCACACTGAGTACCTACAGTCAGTTATTATTATTGATATTGACCTTTTTGTCTCAGTTGTAAGCTATAAAATTATAGTATAACACCACTTTGTCACCTCACAAAGATGTTGTGAATATACGCATATTCATGTTTGTGTTGCACTTAGCTATTGTAGTGATAAGCACCATAAAAATGTGTGAGGAATTTACATAAGACTTTGAATAGCAATGCAGTTAAGTAAGGTCTCAGTGAACACTGCTGAGAGAACATTATACAACTACAGAGATAGATTTAACCTGAGTAATCTTTTTGCATATTGAATGAATTAAATGTAGGGGAAACTGAGTTCTGTAACAAAACAGAAAAAGAGGAAGAATATTTTTGTTTAAATCTTTCAGATCTTAAATAAGAGTCAGAAACTTGTGGACTTCGTGGATACTCCAAAAGCAAATATTTATTGCAAATGCTAGAGGCAGTGTGTTTTAACCTACTTAATAGCATAGTAATGAATTGTTCATAAATTTATTGCTTTCCATTACAATTAGGACTAGGATTAAATTTTAATTCCTTTTTTTGAATACCGTATGAATTGCAGACTCAATATGAGGCACCTTGTTGAGTCTGCATCAAGATATGAGGAATGTATAAAAGGACAAACCAACAAGAAGCAAATCATGACTCTGTTAGAGAAGTTGCTGCTAACTTCTCTAAATTTAGAATTCATTCCCTAGTGTGTATTATGAATACAGAATATGCATTATGTGCCAGGGTTGCATATTCTAATATTCACACTAAACAAGAACAACCAAGACATTAGGTATCTTTACAAAAAGACAGCATGGCTGAAAAAAACATGAAAATGAAATCAAGGCTTAAAATTTTCACTGAATAGCTTTCCATTGAAAGATAAAAGTACTTTCTTAATTAGAACAAAATCAGTAGTAACTAGTAATGCAACAAAGCTCCATGTTACTCAGAATGTATTAACTCAGAGTCATTAAGAGAACAAATGTCTCACTGCCACACAAAATTGTGATGGAGTTTTTCATAAAAAGACTCTTTTCTGTTTGGATGTATATCTGTACTTTGTTCAGTGATTCTTGGTATTTCATGCATCATAGTGTCTCTAGAAATAAGAAGGAAGATCCTTGCCTCTATGAGAGCTGTAAGCAAGTGATGGAAATAAGAAAACAGTTGTAATATCTCAATAAACCATTGTTATTATGTCATTTTATTTTAAAACATGACTTAGAGAACCACAAAACCCTCATCACATTCTCAAGCTGTGCCCAAGCCTGACTCCCTGCCTCAACTTCATCTACATCAAATAATGAATGATGTATGACTAGAAAATATTTAGAGTAAGGAATCAACACATCTACAGAACAGAAACAAAATCCCACTTATTCTGAGATGGGTTTGCACATTGGAAATCACTTAAGAAGTCTTTTTGTAGTTTTAACTGCTAACAAATATTTGGAAAATAGGGCTGAGTGCTGGGTGGTAGATATGTATTTATACCTATCTTTGGCAAATTAAACAGAAACAGAGGTCATAACTTCACTGGCACAATGGCAAATAACAAGGTCTACAAGGTTTTTCTCCTCTTGAACACTTCATAATGCAACCCTATCAATTATGTGTGCCAATATCCCTCAGAAATTTACTGTGAAGATGATTGTTCAGAATATTGGAGCACTGGAGTTACTGTAATACTTCCGCAGATAACTGAGTTTTGACTCTCAAAGTTAGGTATCTTCCAGTAATTCAGAAAATAGTGTGAGTACAGGGAAGGACTGTAAAACTGAAAGTGCTGTGAATTTAACTTAGTCTTGAGCCCAGGTAAGATTACAGCCAATCATAACAGATGAATACATGAAGATTATATTGGAGATTAGGCTGAGGTAACCATATAATGTTTTTGACACTTAAAAGACACCAACATTAAACTTCTACTTAGAAAACACTTTCTTGGATGTGTATTCATCTCACAGGTTTGACATTGGGATGTTTTAAAACAAGGAAGAGAGAATGAGGGGTTTTACATCTTCTTTGGGTTATCTAGTAAAACTGGTTGCAAAGAATAGAAACAGGGAAAACAGTTTTAACCAGAATTCTGGTTTGGGTGTAACATTTATCACAAAAGAAGAATATTTAGACTGCTTATTTTCCCCAAAGGGTCAAAGAGAAAAAATATATTCAATTATTCCCAACAATGACAAAATCCACTGCTTTGCAAAATTAACTCAAGATGCATGTTGACACAGAATCTTTGTTATGTAAGAAGGCTGTGAAAAGAAAATCCACTTCTTGGTATTTCCCTCCACCCTTTCTTAAAGTAAAGAGCATAAATCTGAGCAGTCAGTCTGTAGTGAAACAGGACGGGGAGGAGAGCTACCTGCTTTCTCTTTTCCTGCAAATATCCAGTTTAGTTCAGACTCAGTAGACTGAAAGACAGGAAACAGCTAAGAGGAATGTGTTTCTGCCTCTATGAAGGCCAGCATAAGATGTGAGAGGATACAGCCATATGCTTCAGCAGCAGCACTGAGCCTCACAGGTGAGCAGCATCTTGCAAGGGAACTTGCATAAAATGCTCAAAGCTCATTAAACCAGAGCGCAGGGAGGTCTGCTTCTTATGTTGCGCTGGTTGTTACAACAGCTGGCTAAATTGAACTGCAACTGTAGTGGACAGCAGCAGTTGGGGGCCTTGCTTGTCTGACTGTGAGGGACCACTACTATAACCTGTCATCACTCATCTAATGAGCTTGAAACAAGAGCAAAGACTCCTTGGATGTACTTCGCTATCTTTAGAAGAGGTGGCATGAACCCACAACTGCTGTGTGTGGCAGGCCCAGTTGGAGCTGAGGTCTGGGTACTGATGACAGCGTGTCGGGATCAATTCACACACCTAATCCTGGGCTCAAGTGGGCAGGCTCTGTTGATTCCCAGTATACAAGCACACATGTGCTTTTTCTAGTTTAAGCTTTAAAAGTGCTTGTAAGTCTGTGAAGCTCTAGTATTCAAACCAGAGTAAAACATCCAGTATCTTGATTTTGGAAGCGTGTCCTTAGTGTGGCCAGTTTTTGTCTTTTATTTATTAATTGCTCACTTTTACTGTAGGATAAAACCCAAGACTAAACAAAGTATGTTTATAAATGCCATGGGCTGACCTCAGTTATGCATGGATCAACTGAGAATAAACATGTTACAGTATCAACAACTGCATAATGATTTAAGAATATAAAGTCCTGAGCAATAAAAAACACTGAACAACATCCATATCTTTATCTCCAGTCATAGGCTTATAATATATCAGTTAGATTTTTGTTGCTAGATTTTTTCATCACACAATGATTGCAGTTTGGTAGTTTTGATCAATGCCTGGCTTGCTGTTTGTTTCTCTGCCATGGTGCCTGCATGATAAGTCAGATTTCAGGGTTACCTGGGGATTTCACAAACAGACTCCAGAATGTGACTATCATGTTAGCTTGCCACAGTAACAGGGAACCAAAGGATTTAAAGTAATTTTTTGAGAAGGAAGGGGGACAATAATTTTAAATCAGAGGAATTATGTCATCCTTAAAGTTTCTGTATTCAGAGGTTTTCTTAACTGATAAGCAATTCACCTCATGAACAATTTGAGCTCTGTACATTTCTGATTATGGGAGCTGACAAAACAAGGGAAAAACCTTGAAAACCTTTTTAATTCCCTATGATTTCAACAGGAATTCTGCCTACTCTTCAGTTAGCTCATGTGCAGAGCTGGTTTCCATGCCGACTAATGAACCCTCTTCATTAATTGTGGACAGCTGGCTGCAAACTCCAATTAGAGCCCCATCCTTGCAACTGTGCATGCATGTGTATGACTTTAAACACATGAATGTGCTATTCACACGCTTACAGTTAGCTGTGAGTGTACATGCTTGGAGGATCAGTCTCCCTTCTGGACACAGCAACATCTTCAGGTGCTGTGCAGGCTCCCACGAGGACTGTCTCTGCCATGAAGCCATTCTGGCCAGGGCACAGTATGATCTGACCTCAGGCTTGCAAAGATGGGCAGGGTGGAGGCAGGGGAAGCACTTGCCTTGGCAGAAGACAGTGTTGTTGGCTTCACAAGTTCTGTGTTCACTTACCCATTTCAAACAAGCCAAGGGATATGGTAGTAAAAACAGCAGGGGGAAAATAACTGTGTATTATTCATATATAAGCATATTTAGCTTCAGGCTCTCACTGAACCTCAGCATGAGTTATTACCCGCTGAATCAAGCCTTAGGCTAGTTTAATTATAGGAACATCTTATTAAAGGGGAAGGAAATGAGAAAGAAAATTAAGACAATATTCCTGGAGTACCATCTGTGTGAGTATCTGGAGCTCATTACAGGTTTCAGATCTTACAATTAGCTATCACAAATACATCACCCCTAAGTATCTAGGAATAATCTTTAGCTCAGAAGATGTTCATTCAGATATATTCTCCAGAACTAGGATCCAAGTTCTACAAAGGTTGATTGGGTATCTTTAAGGTAAAACTGAGTTGCACTTGAAATTGATTTGTGCATAAATTTCAGAGTAGAAAAAAATGTTCTTGGTTACATAGAGATCTTCATGATGAGCTTTGAAACAGAGAGCCTACAGACATCCTGGATATTCATGAACTGGAAGTGTTTTAACAAAGGAGACTGCTTAGCAAGGGTTTTACTAGTATTTCTCATCTCACACTCTTGTGCAATGTGGCATTCTCTGTGAGCTTCTCTCTTCTAATCCAAAGTCATAGGGGGCTTGGGGTGGGGGAAATCTCCTCCTGTAAGTATCTGATAACAGTAAATGAAAGATGGCTCAGTCACCAAACTCAGACCATGGTTCATGGTGTCAGAAAACCCCAAAATTTAAGTATACTCTTGACAAGACAGATTTGCCTCAGTGTTACGAAACTAGCTCCAAAATTTGGATTTAGATTCTTGTTTCTAGAAAGTTCACAGGTGTTTGAGTTCCTAATTTGATTTCAGACCTATCTCATTCTCTTTTCAAAAGTAACATGATTGGTGGCATGGTAGCGGAGAATGGTAACACTGCTTCTATACCTAATATTTCCTTTGCTTTTTTTAAAATATAAGGATAAAACCTCCAAAAGTTTAATGCATGGATTAACCTACTGAATTTTTAAGCAAATAATTTTTTTTTTTTTTCACTGACTACAAGAAAGCTAATGGATACCCAGCTCATTTGAAAAGCAAGCCATTAAGTAAATTCTTAACATTATGTTGGTTTTTTTTTTTAATTATATTTGCATTTGCATATAAAACTAGGGAAAACTTAGGGAAAACTTAAGCAGAAGAATTCAGTCTCACAATCCTTGTATAGCTGAGTATTATTTACTTAGGATGCTGAAGTCACCTTGCAGTGTACCTGTATTAAACTCCATGAGTACATGGTACCAAATGGCCATTCTTGGAGCTGCCCTCAGTTGTCCTGCACAGTGCCTCGCCGGTGGTCACAACAGGACTGTTGCCCCCTTCTACGCTTCCTCTGCTCCTGAGGCCAACTGCTCACATTCCCAAAATGAAAAGTAGGGCTGTCCCAGCCCCAGGGCAATCTCAGTAATCAGTAATCCTCAACTCTCAGTAATTAGTAAACAGTGCTCAGTAATCACCTTTGTTCATGCTGATTAGAAGACAATACTGACTGATGTATAATTTATTATTATTATTATTGTTATTATTTCCATCAATTCTCATCTATCCACAGCAGGATTTGTTTTGTTTAGTTTGTTTGTTTATTTCCTTATAATTTATTTACTAGATAGGTTATAACAATGCCTGCAGAGTGAAATCTTACTTTTTCTGAGCACATCATACCTTTCCTTCCAGTGAGTTGTCACTCCTTAGCTCTGAATCACCAACAAAGTCTCTGATTTTCCACTGTCATTTTGTAGTGTGTGTAGCTCTTAATAGAAAGCTAAATACCCTGTGGCTTCCTTTCCCTCATCAAATGCCAGGCAAGAGAGGATAATACCACCAAATTTGAGATACTGCTTTTGGGCTTAACTTCTGTACACCGAGTTTCTGTATGTTTGCTTATTCAAGCTTTCTGTAACCCAAAGTCCCATTGCCTTGGGAAGATGCTGTTTCCTACATGGGTTAGGTGGAGGAAGCTTCATGTGCCTGGCATCTGAAAACAAGGTCATCTACAAAGGTGAAGGCATCCTCCTGATCCCACAGGTACCCTGTACCTCATCTCCCATGGGTGCAGGAAGGTTGAAGCTGCAGAGAGGCTTCAATAGCATTTAAACCAGGTAGAAGAAAACAATAAGAAGGATTAGTATCTCAGCCACATGTTCACATGTTTGAGGAGGAACAGGAGAGACAAGCCTTACTTTCCACACCAAATTCATCCTGCCAAGTGAGGTGCAGGGGAGGGTGAGGAAGAAGCAGCTCAATGTTCAGCACAGTAGTGCTCTGGCAACATGGTTCCTTCGCACACATGGGCACACACCACTGCAATCGCAGCACACAAACTTCTGGGCATATGAGCACAGAAAATAGGGCATAGAGTAAGTTCTCCAGGATTTGTCTAATGAGTTCACCATTCTTGGCCTTCACCTGGAGCAAAGGAATACACTGAATCATTCCAGCTTATGACAGTCATCAGTGCTTTTAGCAATGAAGTAGTAGAGATGTCAATTTAAAGAATTGCAGACCAGAGAACAAATTGACTTGAGACTGGCCATATGCAGATAGGGTTCAGCTAGAAATGACTGCAGACCACTGAAATGGAGATCTAACCAGAAACTGTGTATAGCAAAAAAGTCACCTAGGATGGAAAATGATCAGGAAGGTCAACTTTGACTTCACGTAAGAAACCTACATTCCACTGAAATATGTCGAGGCTGCCATCTGGTGACAGCAGGAAGAATCTGGCTAACAAGAATAATGTTATTGCTAATCACTGAATTCACAGTGACAAGGTTTTCTGCAGACCATAATTTTTGTGTAGACAGTAATGACTGTATTGCATCCATCTTCTGTGCACAGAAAACAGATAAGCTATGGGGAAGCATTTTGGCAGAGCAGAAACAGATATTGCAGTGGCTGGAAAGATTGTCACCACAATAACTGATTTTTAACAAGTTTTCAAATCGTTAGAAAATGAGTCCTTTATCATCTCTTTGTCCTATATTGGATGAATATCTCGAAGAGAAAGATACATTTTGTCTCATAAAAGTGCCATCATTTCAGAACTGACTTAATCTTTAGCTGAAACTGAAATGAGAAAATTTTCTCATCTGAAATGTAAAAACTATTTATTTGAACATTTTCATCAGTTGTTTCAAACCATCACTTCAACATAAGCTTTAATTTCCTAAATTGACAAACAAAACCCAGTTTAAAATGACAAATAATGGTGTTTTGCTTTGAAATATTAATTTGGAATCAAGATATTTGTTTCTTGTTAGGAAGTCAGCATTTGCCAACTCATCACGTTTTATTTGGAAAAAAAGGCAATGATTTTTTGAAAAATCTTCTGAACAAGAAACTTACATTTATTACAACTAGTGGAACTAGTGGAGCTTGTTACAGTCAGAGGAAACTGATTAACTGATTTCCCTGTTTGATATTCACATCTCCAAATTTCCTTTTTTTTTTTTTTTTTTTTTTTTGAGTAGAGGTGCACCTCAGGACTTTTTTTAATCCATCAATGATTAATAAGAAATTGGGGATGGACAGATGCAAAAAAGGCACGAGAATTTTCAGAAGACTAAATCAGGAAGGAATTAGACAATTTAACCATGAACTGCAATATGATTGACTTTACGTTTGTGTTGTCTTTGGCCTAGATTTTAAATCCTGCATGCATCTGCATACAAACACACTAATATATGCACCCAAGTAGTGTTATAGATGAGCAAGTTAATTTTCTATGAATATACAAAGGACAGTTTATAGGTAAGTGTGACATGATTTTGCATTTGTGTTAGAAATAATAAAATGTTTCTGCAGTTCATACTATTGTCTACTACAACATATACATGTGCCAATTCACAGTCTAATTGTAGGGGTGTGTAAAATAGCACTGCTGTGCAGAGAACAGAAAATCAATGGGATACAATCATGGATTGCCAATATGTGCCTTACCTTTAATCATGACTATTACGGTGCACAGTAGGGTCCCAGGAAACATCTGGCCAAGGTTTGACCAACTGCAGAATATTTGTGTTTGGGGCTTAGAATCAATTCAGAATAGTGTGCCCTGCAAAATCATGTTCTGATACTTGCAATTGAATGTGTATGAAAACAATCCTGTTTCTCATTCTTTGAAAGACTTTGCAGTTTCATGGTAAGTTTTGGGTTTACCCTAGAACAAAACCAGATCCTGAAGAATTATTTTTAAGGGAGAAACAAAGAAAGAAACCCAGAACAACATAGGCCCATGCACTTGCTTCTCCAGATTAAGCCAAGCGGCAAACTGAAATTGAATGCTATGAATACAAACCTACTACTGGTATTCTGGTCAGACAGGCTACTATATTTTTTTAATCAGAAATTTCATCCTTGTCCTACGAAATTTCTCCTAAAGAAAGTTTCTGCTGAAATTAAAGTTTCTGCTTCACTCAAAGGTATTTTTCAAAAAATTAACTTGTAATTATTAATTTCTCTGTACAGCATCATTTGTAACCAGGCTGCTCTTTAGGTAAAACTATTTTATAAATATGATTGTGACTATGCTCATGACACTACAGAGATTAGTATGAGAAACCTGCCAACTATAAAGGCAAGGGCAGAAGTATGAGAAACCTGCCAACTATAAAAGCACAGACTAAAAAGGTGTTCCATTCATCATAACATTCAGCCTATGCATGCTCATGGCAAGCAGCAGGAAGACAGTCCAGGAAAGGGGAAAACAATGAAATAACACTGTTCAGTGTAGGAGACAGTAGGGTCAAAGAATAAGTGCCCTGACCAGAATCTAAGGACAGCATGGGAGGAAGCAGGACAATCTATAATTTGAAAATGTGACAGGTTTGCAGGGGGAGGCTGATATCATGGGTTGATTAAAAGGCAGAAGTGATTAGAACTGATGCTTTGGAACAGTTTCATCCAAATGCATTTCCATCAAAGTATGTTTCTTAACTAGAGTCAAACATTTCATATCAGAATACAAAAATCTAGTGAAATTCCCCAGGGAAAGTTTGGTCAGAAAGTGTGAAAAAGATGAAGAGAGAGAGATAGCACAGTTATATTCTACTTTATTCCAGTTCAGAAGAAAACAAGTTTTTTAGTCTCAAAATCTCCATGATGTTGCCTTTGCCTGCTTGTATTTTAAAAGTGAACGGGGATCAGCAAGGTGGGATTCTGAAAGGGTTTCAAGGTGAAGACAACAACTCCTTTTTGTTTAGTATAGCAGAGACATGGAATTATTCAGAGAGGAGGACCATGGTCACAACAGTAGGATAGAGAGAGCTTTGTAGCAATGTTCAGGATGGCGATGAGAGGGGAAAGATGTCAAGGCAAAAGAGAAAACTGTTGAGGCAATTGCAGAGTGAAAGTAATGCACATTAAAATATATCCAGCAGAACACTCTGTAGACTGTAGATATACATCACCAACTTGTACAGCAAAATGTCTGGTAAAATATACATTAAATGTTGTCTGTAATAAACCCTGTTATATATTACTGTATTAAGTATAGTTGTTAAAATCCTTGTTTTTTTAAGGGAAAGAAGGACAACAGGAATAAACTGATAATAGATGAAGAAAAATAAAATATTTAGACTATTCTTGCATTTCTGTCTCATCACGCTGTATTTATTTTGATGAGCTGTCAGGGTTCATCAAAATATTCTTGAAGCCCAAATTCAGGCTAGATGTCCACTTGTGTAGATGGGAGTTGTGAAGATAAAGTCCTGCAATTCTGAACTATTTCACTGTGCTCTGAGTGGCAGGAGAGGAGTCTTCCACTCCAGAAACAACCAGAAGTTGTCCCCAGTCTTCTGGAGGCAGAGGGTCTGCTTCCTTATCAGATGACTTTAGGCCCAGATTCTCCAAATATTTCTTCCTATATCTCATCCAGAGTGCTCTGAAGAAAAATGTCTGCTCATGACAAGTTGGCAAGGCAAAATAAAGAACATAAAGTTGTTTGGATACTAGAGCACTATCGCTCCCCATATTTGACTTATGAGCTCTCTTCTTCTGGAATTATTAGTGCCTTAGGCTGCTCCAGGAAATACTAAAGGAGAATTTTGTTCTTAGTAAAGACAAATTATGTGATTGGAAATACGAACATTTCCCAGTGAGCAGTCTGAGAAAAATGACTGGAATACTGTCTCAATATTATGAAACTACCAAAATATGCTTCTTTTATTTAGCTTATTTCACATTCTGACTATTTAAGGATCTCAGTCTTAAACCGAAGAGTCCCAGTTGGCTAGTCCCCTTTTCTTGAATGAGATTACCTTCATAGCTACAGCTGAATACATGTTTACTTATCTTCCAGGATGCTTAAGGCAGTCAGAGGCTACAGCAGATAAATCCTTTATATAGCAGATCTTTCCATGACATTAATGAAGGTGGGTAAGGTAATACTCAACAGTGGAACAACAGAAAAAGTAAAGGGCTGGAGTGTAAAATTGATGTATAAGCTATACCATATTGAGTCTTTTTTTAATCAAGAGTTAGCAGTTTTGTAAGACTTAAAGCTGTGATAAAATGAATTACTCTTCTGCATTTACTTCTATAGCCAACTTTTTGAAGTGCTTATACCTGCAGTTTACTCTCTAGATATTATCTGAAATTTTACCATTTCTGTTTAATTATTACTGAGGTTTAATTATTACTGAGATTTTGTTGAAATGAATGTCTAAAACAAAAGATAAACAGAAATATAGCGAAAAAAAATTCTGATTATGTTTTCACAGTATTTTCAGTTGGCATTTTTATTAATCTTCCTATTCACAGTATTATGAAAGTACTAATAAAGTTTGCCTTTATGGGTAACCTGTCATTCAGCACTGAGAAGGGCTAGCAATTATTTTGACCATTGTTTTGACAATAAATATTTTATTATTAAAAAAAATAGTAAATTCCACTTTAAATCTGAAAATTACAGTAAAATACCAACATTTGAAATGACTGTGAGATTTTAAAATATACATGCATGATTCATCCCAGTTCAGAAAGGTGTCAAAGTGAAGAACCTGCCTTGGGAAGTTCAGCTACCAAGGACCTAGTTTGCCTTCTGGGCCTAACTTTTTGGACTGGTTAGACTGGGAATTTAAAGTGAATAGTTTCCAGATGTAACTGGCTCAGTTAAAGTCTTTTGGTTTCTGAGCTGCATCAGTACAGGGCTCTCAGACGCCAGGAAAAGTGTTGTCCTCAGAGACATAAATTACATTGCTGTTGTTCCTAAGATTGAGAAAAGAAAATAGGGAAGATATTGTGCATGACCCCATGCTTTGGGATGGGTTTCCCTAGAGATTAAATCTAGTTAAAAAACAGCAGGTACAGACCTTAGAGTCACCAGCATTTTTCAGGCATGATGGCTTGGATGCTTTACTAATAACTACACGTATTTAGATACATAAATACTAAGTGAGAAAAGATGGGTCAAGAGCTGATCTTCGTGAGATTCCCCTTAATTCTTGCATTAGGGAGGAAACAATTAACAAGGAATGAGACTAGCCAGGAGGGGGCAGAATCATAAAAGCTAAGGGAGGAAAAGATTAGAGGGTGGAGATAACGGTCAACAGTGCAAACCAGAGGAAAATGGGGAAGGCACTTGGAGTTCCAGCTTCATGAAGGATGAGCTTGACAAGGTGCTCTAAGAAAGGGAACAAGGCAGCATCTAGGACAGATGAGTAGGGAGGAAGTCCCAGTCACAACTGGAGCTTGCACATCCACTCAGCTGACACATGATGCAGACTAATGAGACTTTGTTGACCTACTTTCTTAATCTTGGTAAATGTAAGACTTCAGCATAGTGACTTTTTTTTGAAACAGGATGCAATTTAAGGCAAGAATGTTCCCTCAAAAGTAACTAAACATGAAACAGATAGGATGTTATATTTTATTAACACTAATCATGGCATTTTCTGATTGTTGAATTTTCTAGACAACAGATTCCTGACAGGGCTGTTCACACTCTCTCCCTCTTTTTCTTTTTTTTTGGCTCAATGAGATTGAAAATCTATGATATTTGTTGTACATCATTCAGGGAGAAATACACTTCTTCAAGCCTTGTGTATCTTCAATATCTTGAAGGTAATTTGAATTTACATGATGCCTATTACACAAGCCTTGTTGTTTTCTTTTTCTAGTTGACTGTTTTTATTTTATCATAAATATACATAATTTAAATGGTGCCCATTTAGTCAGTATGACTTTAGCCTGATGCACTGTTATCTTATTTATCAAAAGTCCCACCTTACATAAAAACTGCAGCTATAAGTAGCTGTTTATTTCTCTGACTTTCTTCAAAATGATCATTGTATTTATTTCCAGACTCTGAGATCTTATATTTGATAACAGGCAGAGTGCATATGAAAAAACATATAGAATTTATAGGTTTGAGACAACAAATGTTGGTGGAAAACAAATTCCCTTTGTCTGCTTGGTCAAAGGATGAGACTGTCTCTATGCAGGCAACATTTCCTTAGCTGCTGCTGTTGTGCCTTGCTCCCTCAAGTTACGGCAGTTGAAGGGAGACCTCCCCTCCCTGTTTAATTGTTCAGTTAAGTATTTGCAGATATGAGTACATTTTGGTCCTCCCTTAATGCCACTAAAGAGACTGAATTAAGTAGGAACTAGGCAGGTCAAGGCCTTGTGGAAATCTGTGTTTGTGATGTGAGTACCATAAGAAACAGAGCACTATAATCTTTTCTGGTTTAACTGTTTGGAAATCGTTATTTACTCATAACCTAACATCTCATGCAGTAGTTATAAAAGTCTTTTCTCTTATGCTCACATAACTCAGAAAATTACATAATATTTTTAAAATACATCTAATATTTACATAAAATGGATTAACATATAGCATAATGGAACTGAACTGAAATTCTATGAAGACAATGGATCTACTTGTTTGTTTTATGTAGATAGACCCAAACCACAGCATGTCGAGTTACAAGTTCATTATAATAGCCAGTAGATGGAGCTTGACACCTCTTGGCAAGATTAACTCACTTTAGTGTAACCTGTGAATTCTTACTTGAAACAGAAAAGTAATTTTTACTTCTTTTCCTTTTGACTTAATTTGTTGTTGTGGATAAGATCTGTAATGAAAAAATCATGTCAAAACATTACTAACCTGTTGAAAGGCGGATGCAGATACTGTGACAGTGTAGAAAGACAATGGGGAAGCTTATTAATTCTAGTTTTAAAGTACCTTGCCTCTGAATCGTCTTGGACTGTATATTTTGGTATAACTTTTTGGAGAGTCAACAAAATTCTATGCCTATGTGATACTGAAGGCTCAGGTAGTAGTGTAGGGCTAAAGAAGGCATGTTCTAAAAAGCCTTGGTGCTTAAGGATAGAGTTAAGCAAGATTTACATGCTTTACTGAATCTTGGCCTGGGTTTGTTTAATTTCTTACTAACAAATAGTAAATGGCATATGGCTGTTTCTATCTTGTGAAAAAAAGGTGCAGTTCTTAGTCCCTAGATTTTAAATAAATCCTAATCAGGAGGGTTGTCTGTCTCATCTTCCTGTCCTCAGGGAGACTTTACAGAATTTGTATCTGAAACTAATAATACATTCACTCCCCTTCCAGAATTAGTAAGATATTATGTAGGATCTCCCACCTCAGTGTTACGAGTATGGCAAATTCTTTATTTTCTGTACTGCAGGTATTTTTTCCCTATTGGTGGGATACTCCTTGCTATTCTCTAGGTACATAGTACTCTTCTTCACAAAGGAGTAACTTAGAAGTGTTTGGTCCTCCGGACAGCAAAAGACCAATTCCGACTGATGTGACTAGGCAGTTACAGCATTTGGGATGTCTCTTGCTCCTAAGGCTCTGCTGCAGCCTTCTCATCCAGGTGTCTTTCCCCCCTGAGGATTTTGCAAGCAGCCCTGGGAGAAGCATCAGTTTTCCTCACACAGACCATGGCTAACTAACTTGTAAATTATTTGATACAGAGATAAGCGGGTTGTTCCAAATAAATCTTCAGCCAATAGGTCTGTAAGGTATGCTGCAGGAAAAAAGTGCCTAATGAAAAATGATCAAACACTTGAGAAAAACTCACAACACTAAACATTTAGAAAATTTAAATGATTAACTAGCCTCCTTTTAGGACCTGATTTGGAACATTCTCAAATGAAAACAACAGTACCATAGGTTATCCTTTTCTCAGTTATCAAACCACAGATATATCAAACTCCCCATCTTGAGTAACATGGGGAGAGGACTAATACCCGATCTAAAGATCCTCAATAAAACATGCATAAGAAATCATGAGAACTGAAGGTTACTGTGGGAAGCTGTATTTCATCTTTAACTACAGCAAATGCCATTGCAATTACAGTAATAGCAACAGAAACAGAGCTGAACCAGAAAGATGACAGATGATCGGCAGTAGGAGGGGGTGTCCATTCAGAATGAGTCACAGTGAGTTTGCAGATAAAATGCAGTGAAATAGTTTGGCCAGGACAGTGTGAACAGACACAAGGAGGGATAAAGTCAAGTGATTCTTTGAAGGTGGTCTGATCTTTAAATATGCTGTAGATTAGAGAGGTTGTAAGAGGACTGAGGCCTTGCTGAGTAGGGGCTGGATCATTATTCCCAACCTTTTCTCAGCATGAGGAAATGAAGGAGTTGTGTTCCTACAGATAATGCTGCAAGCAGGGCTGCCCTGGCCCTTCTGCCAAGGCTATGCAGTCTTGCCTGGTGTCAGTCATCTACAGAGATAGCACAGTGTTACACAGAAACAATTCTGACCTCCAACAATCTGACTGCAGGAGGACATAATTTGTTGAACTGAAAATTTAAAAAAAATTCTTTCAAGTGAATTGCTGTGAATAAGGAGAAAGCAATCTGAAAAAAACCCTAGCTACTACTAAAGCTCATTCCAGTGACCTTGCATAGGATACTCAGCAAGTGGCACCAGTGGGTGTCCTTGATACAGTTCTCTGCTTCATTTGTAAGCAACTCCACTCTTTTGCATGCCTCATTCCTCTCATTTGGAAAATTCATTTTGGACTAAGCAATCTCCTTTATCGCTTTCCAAACTCTTCAGGGAGCTATTTCCTGCACTGGTAAGCACACAAGAAATAATATGAATAGTACAAACAAATATTCAGAAGTACAACTTTTTTGAATAAACTGATAAGAAATTAATTGCCCATTCAGATAGATTCAGTGACATTGAATCATGGCCTTGCTCAGAAAACACATTATCCCACTGTTGTTTTTGTTGTCTTTTTATGTTTAACTATTCTCTTTATTTTCTGTCACTCACATACTCTGTGCTATTACATATCATCTAATCTGGTGATAGCAGGTTATATGTTTCCTAGCAATGGGTTTGTTACTTCTTTTCTGAAGCAGTTAGGACATCTCCAGGCTCTGGAGCAAAAGTAAATGCTGACTACTTCTTTTGATTCAGAGGAATGTTACAGCATAGTCCATTACCAGTTGATTAGAAGAGCAGAAATAAACCTTGAGCACGAAGCTGTAGTTCCCTGCTCAGATGACACTAGACCTATTTATAGATACAGAGCAGGCAGAAAGTAGATGAGGAACCAAAACATTAAGGAAATAATTTTCTCAGTCACTACCAGGCAATGACAGAATTATCTTACTAGTATTTAGCTTTTGATATTAGAGAGCGGGAAGTGTGTGAAGGGCTCTGGGACAGCCGTGTGAGACTCCCTGCGCTCCCGAGTAGGAACACCACATTGCTTGGTGGTCAAGGGAAGCAACTGTGGAAAGGCTGAATGGTCTGAGGTGGACAAACGTCTGAACAGAATGTGCAGTGTCTGCGTTTCCAGGGAAGTGACTGGAATTAATGACACCCTTCATGATATTTTTAGACATTCTCTAACACTTTACTGAATGATGAGTAGAGTAGAAATGATCATGATGGGAGAGCACTAACAATCAAAGCTGGCAGACACTAAAATTGGAAGCATTGAAATGTTGATGGATGGTGAAAGATTTTAAATTTTTGGATTAATGTATTGAAAGTCGGACACATTGAAGTGATAGCAAATTATTTTATTTACTGTCTCCATTCAAATGACACAATCACATAAAATATTATTCTTGAAGCAGACAAGAGGCCCACTTTTATTATAGTCACAGACTTGCAGAATATAAATGATACAAAAATGGATGGACTTATACCAAAGATTAATTTGGGCAGAGAATATTTTGCACAAAAAATTGCATTTAGGCCTCCGAGTGATTGGGATTTGTAGTAAATTTCCATCAACTGCTTTTTCAGGAGTGGTTATGAGACATATAAAAGGTTATGGTGCAACACTGCTCTGAGCCAGTCTTCTGGAAATATTAAAGAAGGATTAAATAGCAGGAAAATCTGACTTTTGAATATACACTTGCATAAGGCCACATGACATAAACTTATATTTTCCATGAAGTAAAGCATATTTGCATTATTACATACTGCCACAGCCTTGGTAGAGGCTGCCAGGACATCCCACAGGCTGTAAATGCTGTATATAACTGCAAGATCTTTAATAATGAAGATAAAACTGGATTGGCAGTGCTCTAGTTCTTCAGGCTACACGCTGCTTCACATCCTGAGCACTGATCACTGAAAAGGGGAGGAAGAATTCAACCATTCCCCATTGTCTTACTCTCTGATGAACAGTAGGTCATCCACTTTAAACAAAGGTCTTTCTTTGGAGACTTTCACGCCAGGGCTTCAACACCCTGCAGTCCTGCATTGATTTGGTGAACTCTTCACTTCAGCCAGGCTAAGGGCAGTGAAGAAAAGAAAAATGAGACAATCACCAGCAGCTGAGCAGTCATTTCCAAGCTGATCACTGTGGATGGTGACTGCCCTCCTTGCTGCCAGTAAACATACAACTCCTTTCTACAATGCTGTTTTTTCTGGGATTTTGCTAAGGAGAGAGTTTTGCATGGTGTCTAAGACAATTTAGCAGGCTGAATGGGTTTTCCTGCTGCAATAAGAGCTTTGGTGAGACTACTCAACAGGTTGGATTCTTTTCCTCTGAAATTATATAAAACTCACTGTCTGAAAGGTATAAAATGAGACAGGTAATTTGAAATCTGTTTTCTTTGTTTTCAGTGGCAATTTTCAGGGTTTTTGTAGACTTAAGTGACAACAACATGCAGCCTGGCCAATAGCATCTATTTCACACAGCTCAATACGAGTTAGTCTTTCTCGGGAATGATTGCTTGCTGCAAATCAGCAAAATCCTTCTGAAACCTAAGTCAGGATCTACTGGGGGAAAAGGAGAAAAGTGAAGAGAGAAGGAGGAAGGGGTCAGATTATTTATTTGAAGAAGACAAATTGATTGAAAGACAGAGTTTTAGCTCTAGAAGTACTGAAAACATGTAAAGAATAGTCATAAAACTGAACAGGAAAATAAAGTGAGAATGGCACAAGCAAAGTGAAGATGGAAAATTAAGGCCAGACTGTGAATTCAAACTCTGAAATTTCACCAAAGTAGTAAACACAAGAGTAATTTACCAAGTAAGGTCATTAAAGAAAAGAGTTTGATGACTTGCAGGGAAGACAGATTGTTTTTAATTGAGAGAGTGGATTTAAGGTTTTAGTGTCACAGCAGGAACATAGAGAGAGATAAACATAAAAGGCTTGTTGGACTCAGCACGCTTTTCCTGTTCAGCAACGCGTGTGCCTGTTTAACTCCTGTCTCTGATGTGTTGTTCTGAACAAAGACATGTAAAGGCTGGAGGACAACAGTTCAGTCAGGTAGGAGAACCGCAGCCAAATTAGCTATCAGTGTAAACCCACTGAAATTTAGAGAAAAGAACAAGTTACATTGGAGAGGAATTTGAACTGATTTGCTGTTTTGCTGGAATTAAATAGCAATCTCTCCAAATTAAGGGAGAAGCATATAAAAAATGTCAGTAGTTAAAATCTGTCATAGTCTTGTGAGCTTTTCCAAGACTGGGGGATGGGGAAGAAGGTCTTTTTGCCCCTTCCTTTGGCAGTTCCTAAAAACGTTTACACAGTTTTTACTGAGTGATTCAAAGGGGTTATGGGCAGAGTGAGAGGTACTTAGGCAGATAATTACATTCTTCATAAACTTGTTATTGGAAAGTTAGGGGGAGGTGGAAGGCAGGTAACAGCAGTGGCCATGTCCCATAACAGATAGGAGAGGAAAAAGGCAGTGAATATATAATGGAAGTTGCCAGAATGAAGCCTGTAAACCCATTGTATGGGAACATGTTGAATACCTATTTAGTACCAAGAGCAAAGCATTAAAAACTGTCCCAACATTTGCTTGTGCCACAAGGGAAGGCAAAGGCTCCAAGAGGTGTAAATCCTGTGGGGCAGCCAAGACTGACACACAAAGTGGAGGGGGAGCTGCTGAACCATTCAGTTGGTTCTAGCTGGGATTTTAAAAGCATCACAGGCTTTGAACTCTGCAGATTCCTAAAGCTGGCAAACTCAAGGGGATTGTACAGTGGTGATCATGATGAACCACAATGCACTGTGGAAACAGACACTTGACTAAAGGGGAAAAGAGAGAAATGTAACTGAGAATGTTTCTTATTTATTTATTTTTATTTTTAAAGAAAAACACTTGTATGCAGTGGTTCCATAGTGAAAGGGAAACTTGGAAGGTCTAGACATCACCCTCACTGCCTGAGAAGGCAATCAATATTGTCCCAAAACTACAAATTCAACCTGTTTCGCTTCACAGGGATATTTTGTGTCTGCTGCACTAGAGAGCAATAATCTCTAAGCAATCCATGAAGAATCAGCCATGGCCATACAGCCATGTGTCCAGAAGCTGATGTTTGACAATAACGTTTGCTCAAATTATTTTTCCCTTCACTGAATTTTTTTTTTTTTTTTCACAAATAAAACAATCAGATTTTCAGACCTTCCAGTCTCCCTACAAGTCTTACTTCTGCTTTCTTGCCTGGACCCCACACCAGTGCCAATTTTTCAGTTTCTGTTCTTTGTATTTCATTCTTTTTGGGAAGTAGATACTACTTTCAGTACTGATCACCTTGAGCTGTGCCTGAGTGTTTCCCTATGACCTCTTTTGTACTTGTCCTGTTATCCATTCTACAGACATCTAGTTGTTTTGTGCATATGAAGCTGTAAAAAGTGCAAATATTCTGTGAGATACCTAATTTCACACTTGTCTTTTAGTTTTACCTTCATAGATTGGAAACTCAGAACAGCAGGCCAGGGGTTGCATTAGGCTCCTCCTTTTCCATGTTAAAGCTGTCACTATCAAGACACAGCAAATAAGACTTGAAGCTCTCTCCTTTTCCCTCTAGCTTATTGGTGAAATCTGCCATGCAGAGCTTTCCTTTCCCAGATCTCCTTCCCACCTACTTTCTCATCCATCCCTAATACTATGATAGGAGTCATCATAATTTCTTACTGTTCTCAGTGTCTTATTCAGGTTCTTGCTTGGATTTCTCAGGCTTCACAAATCAATTTTAAATCTCCATCTCTGTCTCAAAGGACCAATAAATCTACTATTTCATACATTCTGGCTCTTATTTCTCCTCATGAGCTTTCTTGCTATTTTCACTCCATTTTATACTTCCCATCAAACCTGTTCCCATTTTGCTCTCCTTTTTGTCAACATGCCTTTCTTCCAGGTTTCCCTCTTTATTCTCTGCTCATTTAAAAAAAATTTATATTCCTCCTTATAACACACTTCTTCCAGTAAAGCTTTCAATGATAATCCTACCCAAACACCTTAATCAAAGCCCATTGAAGACTGTGGGAAGACTTCAATGGACTTTGCATTAGGCACTAAACAAGATAGTCCCTGTGGCTGCCTTACATTGTAGTCTGCAAGATAGACTTCAAGAAGATTTAGTGAATCCAACTTCGTTTGCTTCCTGGAAGCTAAATTTTTGGTATGTTTAAAGTACACCAGCTATTTTATTCAATGTAACTGGATGTATTTGTAAATTTAATCTGAAAAGGAATAAATCTTGGATAATCTTCAAACCCAGAGATTGTCTAAATAAGGAAAGGATTGAAAAGAAAGGAAAACACCAGGAAAGTAATGGATTGAGAGCTTCCTGGAGACAAGGAGCAGGTATAGCCAAATGCTGGAGTCAAGGATTATTTAAAATTCCTTTGACCAGTGTACTTCTTTGTGAAATGGATCAAATACTGTTTCTATTAGATGACAGGGGTTCATTTCCTTTTGTTAGATAAACACTTTAAGGTGCCAGATTCCTCTGTGAGATGATAAATGACTTCCTAGACGTCATCATAAAGGAAGTTGTTCCTTATAACTGTTCTAAATCTGTTACATATCAAATTTCCTGTGCATGGCTGCCACTCTGCGATACTTTCCAAACTGTATTTCACAAATTCTCAGTGTGTCTTGTAACATCAAGACACTCACTTTCCAGCTCCATCTTTGGCACTGTTCTCAAAACACAGGAGGTCATGGATTGGATTTGTAAGTTAGTATAACACATCCTGACTACCTTGAATTACAAAAAATACACAATTTGGATGAGTGATTTATGAACTTATAATTACAGATGGAACTGTTCTGTTTTAGTTCAGCCTGGTGAAGCTGAGAAAAGTTGAAATCTGCTTATTTCAGTGATAGGAAATTCAAGAAGAGGGTTATTGCCCTCTTTGTTTTGGAAAATTTGGATTGTGGTTTATGTCATACTGGAAATAACAATAGAATCTGAGATACTGCTTGTATTCATGTACTTTCAGATTGCCTGATATGCCAGTAAATATCATGCCAGGCCTTTTGGGTCTTCACCCATTTCCTTTGTAAATAAATTGTTAAAATAAGACTCACTTTCTTTTTATGGCACTTGACATTTGAGAAATGTTCATTGTCAGAGCATTTGTTGCAGTCTAATTAGTCCACATTATCAAATTAATTTCTTCATTGTCATAAGAAAAAGTTGAAGTCACAGAAAAGTAAACAAATTATTACAAAGTCATAGACTTCTTCCTGTGTGACAATTGCATAATCAGAAAGCAAAATATCCGATGCCTGTCTCTGTAATTTTTCATCACCAGATATTCTTAATGTTGCAATTTGAGGCATGTGTCTCTGAAAATACTTATTTTGAATTACATATTTCTTATTAATTACAAGTCTTGAGATACATGAGAGATACTTGCTTCCTTTGATCCCCAGCCTGTCTTTTCCTGACACTGAAGCTGTGTGCCTGACAGTGTCCGTTGGTGTTCCTTGGTCTGAGTTTCAGGTGGGCTTCAGGAGTCTTAAATTTCCTTCACCAAAAAGTCCTTTAAGGAGAGCACATTTGGCAAACATTTCCATGTGACCTTTTCTTTCATCTAGCAAATTTTTCCAGTTTTCATACAGTTCTGCTCTTGATCTGATTCTGTAATACCATCATTAAACAACACACATTTTTACAACAGCTTTCTGGATTGTTGTGTTCACATGCAATTAATTCAAACCTCTAAGAGATAAGCATGTAGTAACCTGAGGCACAGGAGCAATCCTATCAAAGGCAGAAACAGTAATTACTTGATTTGCATAAATGTTGGGAGGATGTTACAAAGTATGGCTGAAACAGAAAGAAATGTATGTGGGTTGGATAAGGGAATGGTAAAAAGACACAAGACTTTAACATACGTATTTGTATTATTATATTTTTTTTAGCTTAAAGCTGTTTGGAGCTTGGTCACTCTACTGCTTTGCCTCTGAGTGGCAAATCTGAAGGTCTTAGAAGGGAATAGTTTAAGTTATTCCAGGCTGATGTTTATTAAGCAACCTTTCAAACACTAAATATATTAAAGACCAATCTGTTTTGGCCAGGAAGAATTGACCAAAGTAAAATGTGAGTTAGCACCAGAAAAAATCTCACAGTAATATGATCTACCTCAGGCTATTACAAAGTCATTAAACAGGAGGGCTGAAAACCACCACTCTCTGAATTAAAACAGTACAATACAAGTATTTGGTTTTGCCCCATAGAGATAATATTATTTTAATGTAAGATATCTGGTTTGGATATATGCAGGTATTCAATGTAGCTATGTTTAGATTCTGCAGCATTTTTTGAAGTGCCTCAGAAGCTGCTGCTCAAATTCTAGAGTGATTGGTCTTGTTTACAAAGGCAATGAATAGATAAAAAGTAATAAGGAAAGCCATATTTAAGCCTCTTGTATTGCTGTACCTAGCAGCACTGGGAGTCATCCCTTTCTTTTCTTTTACTTCCTTCCACTCGAGACTGCACTCCAAAATTTCAAAAGCTAACGAGTATATGACCTCATTCAAGAAAAGTAACACAGCCTTTTTGCTGATAATATTGTTCTGATGTTGGGCATGGTGTCGGGCGTTTGGACAGCTGAATGTTTGATCTGAGCAAGGGTTGTGCAGTCACAGCTACAGCTTGTAAGATATATGCAGAAATGCCCTTCCCAGCAATGTCAGTGAGAAGGCAGCAGCCTCTACTTTATCTCAACCCCAATATAGATGAAACCAGCTTCCGCACTTTCATATATCTTCCATCAGGAGAAGAAGATGCATTTAATTTTTGCACATATTATTTCACTAAAGGCAACAGCACAGAGGAAAAGGCAAATGTATGATTCATATTCTGAAGAGTGTTATCAACTTTTTCATCTACTAGTTAACTCGTTTTTAGAAGTAAACTACAAGGAGACCCTATAAAAATGCTAACCTGTTTATTAGCACAATAGTCCCTCTAGCTGTTTTAGTGACTTCAGTTTCCTTAGCAGAAGAAAGAAGATGGTTGCCACAGTTATGCCCAGCTCATGTGGAAAATGAGAAGCTTCAAGAAAGATTTCTTTCATGGGAATTCAATTCCCTGGAAAAATTGGAAGGCTCAGTTTGTGTGGACTGTTTATGGCACTAACTTAACAAAGCTGTCCCTTGAAATCCATAATTTTATTAAAGAGAATAAAATACCCATGGTTCAACATCAAATGATATAACTTTGGGGGACGTCATTTTCTAGTGAGTTTGCAATTCCTCTCTATCCACAATGTCTCTAACTTAGTCTCCAGCACACCGCCAGCACATTCTCAGTGCTCTCCTTCCCCAGCTGGCTGCAGGGCTGCAGGATATCCAGGTTTGAGGTCCAGGCTCTGAAATCAGACAATTGTGGCACTGTGTTTTCTTTTTTTTTTTTTTTAAAAAAAAAAACCCAAGTTTGAATCTTTGAAACAGAATACAGATGTTTGACCTGAGTGTAACAGTATCTGTCAATATAGGGAAAGCTTAAACCAATGCTTCAGCCATCTGAATACGCTGGTAGCTATGACACCCACTTTCTTGGGGAATCACCACCCAGATTATCAAAGATCAGAAAACAGTTCCAGTGATGTGCAATGTTCATAATGATTTTACCATTAGCTAATAATTATTTGCAGTATTTATTTATTTTCCTTAATATGTCAGCCTTCACTGATGTGAACAGTATTGTTCTTGAAATCTTGTCCTCCTTTATTTTTTTATTCTATTCTTTCCACTGTACCTCCAATCAAACTTTCAGCATGTCTCTGAGAAGATTCTACTTCCCACCCTCCAACTTAGTAGGGGTGCTTCTGGCTTTGTTTTATATCATAGGCATCCTCAACACCAATTTGTTGTCCTTATTTTTCACATCACTTACAAAGACTAAAAATGTTCGGGTGTCTGAGAGTTGGAATCAGGACCTGATGACTGGTACTGATCCTCTATTTCTCCATTTTCACACTGAATGGTCAATATTTCAGTCTTGTCTTTTCTTTTGTATTTAATTACAAGTGCCCTGTCAGAGGCAAGATTTCTGGGCTGTGACACAATGGGCTGGGGTAAAAGAGTGATTTCTTACTACTGCAGCTCCCAATATGGGAAAGTTATAGATGAGTACATGATCTTAGACAAAAATATGTCCAGGATTCCCAATTACTTACTTTTATTTGCAGGCCTATAACATCTAATATCCCCCATCAAAGATTCTTCTAATGATGAACTGTATCACAGGGCTCTGAGTACAGAAAATGCAGAAAACTCCTTTCCCCAAGAAGCTGTCAAAGAAAACTATCCCTAATGTGACCTCATTTGTGAGACTGGATGTATTCCAGCACAGGGGAAACCTTTGAATCTAAAATATATATAAACAGAAGTACACAAATCCAGTAGCAATGTAGATCTTAAAAAATGTCAGGACATTATCTTTACAAGAATAGTTCAAGAGCAGGACAGTTTATCATGGCTGCCCTGCCTAATATGGGAAGCAGTGAGCAACAGCAGCACTTGGTAGGAGGCAACACGACTTGCTGGAGCCTTGGTTTGTCTGATAGAGCACCACATACGATGACACCCATGGGGCTAACTAAAAGACAGCCTCTTGATGCATCTGATCTGATAGAGCTTGTTTGCAAATATATTTAATTTTCAGTGTGGGAGATATGGTCTGTTATTTATGACAGTGAAAACTCCTCTGGCATTAAGAAGCACCACCGTGAAAGTCGTCGAGGTATCTCTCAATGCCTTGAGAGGGATTAAATATAAACATCTGCTGACAAGTCTGCTGACATGAGAAGTCCAACTGGGCATGTACCTGTGGTTCTATGTGCCCAGAAAGAAAATATAGTGCAGCCTTAAGCAATATATTTATGCAGTACCAAACAGGATGTAAAAAAATAACTCTTAGAACTAAGAATAATTTCTACATTTTTAGCCAACTTTATTATTTGACAGATCTCCTGTACTGTAAAATGTATCAAAGACTTCCCATGTGAAAGATGTTGTAGAAAATGGTTGAATACTAGCATTAATTGTACCTTGTTATGTTTGGGAAAACTCAGAAATGACTGAAAGAACAGCCAAGAAAAGTTGAGAAATCACTACCACAATTGATTTACTGATGTGATAAGGCATATATAAAACTCTCTACTTGCAACTGGAAGACACCTCTCATGCTTTTGATTTGTTGCCAAAGGGAGTAAAAGATACAACAACTAAGGAAATACAAAAGCAATAAAAAATGTAATTTATCTTCTTCATAATAATTTTCCTGAAATAAAACATCTTGTGAAATACAGAAATGCCAGATTTAAAGCAAAAAAGAACTTGTACATTGATTTGAATATTACTGCATGGAGAAAAAATAATGAGAAATTATTTTTCCACACACGTTATGGATATAAATTGCATAATCTAAAATTGTTTGATTAAAATCATATAATGAAAAATAAAAATGGTTATAAAAGTTGAGTACCAAGGACTAAAACCCAAGAACATTAACAGAAATAGATTTATTTATTTCCCCATGGCAGAGATGAATAACCCATGGTATTCTAGCCGTACTTCTTGCTTGTTCAGCTTCACTGTTTTCAATATTCACAATTAGTTTTACAGAAAAAAAACAAACAAAAAAAAACAACCAACCAACCAACCAAACAAAAAAACCCAACAACCAGAAGCCCAAAATTTTTGTTTATCCAGATGGGATTGTTCTATCCTAGTTTTATGGAGAATGCCCTTTAGATAGAATATTCTCTGCATTCTTTATGCTCTTTAACTTATTTCCTACAAATAGAGAAGAAATCATAGCACTCCTAAAAATAATTGAGTGATATTAATTTTTTGCCACATGAACAATCACTTCTAATATGTTTTTAGGCATCTTCTTTTGCTTCTTTTCACACCAGTCACTAGAATCTCACAGTAGATCGTATCAATACGTCAGAAAAAGCAATTATAACATTTTTAGGTTGTTTTCTTCTTTGTGGCCACTGTGATTTTTTTCCTTTAGTTTCACTCTCTTTTATGCATTGTTGGAACATGATTTTGTGTATAACTGTTATTGTACGTATGTACATGCACAGCTGCTGTCCTTTACACAAACAGGCAGAAACCTGGACTTCCTCTTGTTGGTCACCAGCTGAGGTTCAACTGCTACAGTTGCCTCATGCCTACACTGGAATATAACATAATATCAGGCTATCAGGATGGCAGACCAGCTGCCATTTGGCTTGCATGACAATACTCCTGAAGATATTTTCTAGGTCTTCTTTCCACAAGAGCAGAATTTAGAAGCATGGATATCAGTAAATAAAATTATCCTTTGCTGCAAAGTGGGTTCAAAATGTCTGGGTTTTTTTAAGCCTCTGAGCTAAGCCCAGAGTAAGTGCTGCAAGAAGATGACAAGAGCAAATCAGGTGTATTTTTCAAGTTTAACAAGGAACAGAAGTGTGCCCAGGACTAGGTTTAGTGCTGATCAAAGCAGCTGGGTTATCAGATCATAGTGTGCTGTAAGTGTGACAGACTCTTGCCAAGGAACTGAGCCTAAACTGTGACATCTCCAGGCCAAGAAGTTTTTAAAAGCCCAGGGTCCATGTGCTGCAATCTATATACGGAAGCTCAGTGCATGCTCATAGGAGGGAGCTTTAAAGGGCTATTTGTGTGTCATATGTGGAAAAAAACATCACTGTATTTCTGTGTACACTTCTGGGTACTTTAAAAGAAAGTTGAAGGTGTGTTTTTCAGAAACAGTCATTATATGACTCATTCAAATCCTTATCTAAAATTTCCATACTAAATGCTTTTCTAGAAATTGCATCAAATACTGCATGTGTCTGGAAGGATATTAAATATTCATTTTGGGAAGAGGAAGACTGTTCTCTCCCTCCTCTAAAGCCCTCTTTTGATTTACTGCTTTCTGTAGTCCCAAATGTAAATAGTGTCACAGCAAATAAGTGTTTAGTGTCTGTGAAGTTTATTCTATTGGTCTATTTAGGTTCTTAAGTCTGAGTTATAATGCATATAAATTAGTGGCCAGTGAGTGTTGTTTAATTACCTAGAAGACTTGTCATTGACAAAGTGACCTGTGCTGGCTTTCTTGCCAGGAAGAATTGAAGATGTTATGCTAAACTCTGGACAATTTGATGTAAATATTTACCCACCCAATAAAGAGGTGCTAAAACTAATTCAGCCTCAGGATGTTAACTCCTGGAGATCACACAAGTTCCCGTAGGAAGACAACTTCATCTTACACAGGGAAACTTCAGATCTTGCTATAGTAAATGGACAGTTGCTTTAACAAGGTGATGATAAGGAGAAGTTTGGACTTGATCATAAGCATGCCTGAGAAAAATTATATACACACAAAGAGGGATCCACCTCTCTGCTCCCATATGGTACCCATCAGTCTGTGCTGTCTGACAGGGTGGATTACTTAGTTCTGAGTGAAGGTCAATACAAAGACATAGATCTTGATGCCTACAGTCATCTAGTGCCATCTGAGATCCTCTAAATTATCCTCCCTGGCCTCCACCTAGAGCTCTAGAAGTGTCCTGTATGTTTGCTAGCATGTGACTATCTTGGCTAGGCTAGAATGGGTCAAATGGGATGAGACACAGGTGTGTGAGCAACTGAATCAAGCCCTTATCCTCAGTAAGTCAGAATGATAAATGTCTGCCTAAGTACTGGATCTTTGATCACAGTTTCTGTCAAAATCAAGGTAGCATATAGTTGGTGATTTTTGTTTTAGCAGTTTGTTTCTGTATACCTCCTGTGAGGGACAAACTGACACAGTATTTGATGAGTGATTTGTAGTATCCTCTTTTTCTTCCAAGACATTGATAGAGTTTGCTGCTGAGGACAGTATAAGATTTGTTGACTTCACATTGCTGCCAGAGAGCTCAAACCACACTCTTCTGGATGTCCACCACTTGTGATCACTGGAGTAACGAAGCTGTCTCCCAGAATGAGATAGCCAGTGCTTGAGCAGCAAACTTCTGGATAGGAAAGGACTTTATGACCTATGACCAGTAGGACATCTATTTCTGGGCTCCCCGCCCATTCCCGCCTGACCCAGGAGTGATCAAGCTCTGCCCTTCAAAGCTGACTAAGACCAGTTCCCGGGCTCTGCAGGACGGCACACAGCCGTCAAGCACTTGCAGGCCCATGAGGCTGCTGCTGGATAAGGTTCTTTGAACTTACACACCATGTGCATGACTCCCAGGGCCACCATCTGCATCGTCCTGGGAGGCTCTGCTCCCATCGAGGCAGAAGCCTTGCAAAGTCAGGGTCATCTATGTCCCTCAAGGCAGGGGACAGCTGCTGCATTTGGTTTCCATCTGCTTCTTGGCCCCTCTGGTCAGTGAACTCTGCTGAGATGTGGCTGTTAAGCATGGCCTTTCCAAAGATGTTTTCCCGCAAAAATAGTGTAAAGGATTCCTGCTTGCTCTGTGTTGTTGCCCCACTGCTACCTCCAAGTGTAGGTTGCTGGCTTACGCTCCTGAACATCACATGAAGAATAAGAGTACCACCGGGTTTGGCAGGGATGGAGTTTCTGAAGAATCATGATAGGAAAAGCAGTACAACTCATGTGACATTGCCTTCTAGAGTGCTTTGGAAAGCCTTAGTGCACTAAAGCATGTGGGTTGCTCAGACTGAGTGTGGGGGTGCCCTCAGAAAAGCTGCAGAGCCCCACATGGTTTGGACTGTCCCTGGCTCATTCCCCTGGGGGCTCTCAGGATATTCCACGGGCAGGACAGAACAGAGTCAAAGGCTTTCATTTCCATAGCTGCCACTGGGAAAACTATAAGAGGACAGTGGAGAGGTGACCCTTAATGTCATTAGTCAGTGAGCGGGAACTGCTGGTGATGTCAACCATTTTGTAGAAGACAAGAAGGTAGCAATGATTATCAGCAGCTCAGGGTAGGCAGGTGTGCTGTTGTCTGTGCTGCCATTGGTGCTCCCCTGTGAGATCATGGAACCACAGGATAAATTATGGTGGAAGGAATGCCAGGAGATCTCCTGTCCGAGACCCTGCTCAAAACAGGGTCAAGGTATGAGGTAGTACCTGGTTGTTCAGGGCTTTATCTGGTTGGGTCTTGAAAACCTCTTCGGGCAACATGTTCATCTTCACTTCCACCCATTATCACCCATGTTAGACAGATTAAAGCCAGCATAGATACATCTGTCTATGTTGAACTCACACCTTCCTTTAGAAGCACAGGCTTGTCCTGAAAGCTTTTTTTTTTTTTTTTTTTTTTTTTTTTTTTCCAATAAGGAAACTAGGGAGCAGAGAAATTTGTTTTGTCTCCAATAAATTGCAAATTTACAAATCAAGCACCAACAGTGTCAAGATTATAAGGGAAAGCATATTTTCTCTTTTCTTTTGGGAAAAAATGTAGACAGAATTAATGTAGGTCTGCTGAGATGAAATTGTTTCCAACTTCTTCCAAGAGAGAAATAATCTAAGTTTCCAATTTAATCTTCCTAAAACAGTGATATATGCAGAGATTTCTATCAAGCCCTTTTCTGGGATTTTTGTTAGAAGCCAGGAGTAACCTGAAATAAAAATGACCTGACAATGAATATGTATACACATATTTGGAATGCCAGAAACTGCTTTGCATATATTTAAAAACACTCAGACAACAATGTTACTGACTCCGTATGCCCCAGAACTGCCACTTACTGATCATACAAAGCAGAAATGTCTGTTCAAATTTCAGATAAATACAACAACAAATAACAATAAAGGAGCAGGGACAGATTTTTAGCCTATGTTAAGAAAATATGCCAATGCTATTTTTGATTTATTTTTCACCTGTCCTAAAGTAGAAGTGGAGATGAGGAACATACTCAATATAAATTTGCTTTTAGGGGTTAATTTTGCTTCTTCATTCTTCATGACATAAAATGAACTTCTACAAGACATCAAAATCATAAATTGACATAACCAGAGACAAGCTAATTTGTATCTCCAGAGAATCTGGCTCCACATCTCAGATTATAGCTTCCATTCTGTGAGACTCTCTCTCCTTTTTCCCTTGCTGTTATCTCCCTTGCTGTCTCTTGTCAGCTGCAGAAGGGAAACCAATGGCTCCGACCACCCACAGTGCATGCTTTGCAGCTGTAAAACATAGGTGCCAAGAACCAAAATGCTTTTTCTCCAGCAGTGGCATCTCTTGTAGCTGGTCCTTTAGCTGGCACTAGGAACCAGGTCTGATGGCAGCCAGGAAATTTCTTTTAAAATGCAGAAGGAAACATCCTTGCAATGTTTCCCTCAGTCTGAGTCTTTTCTCTGGGGAATTTGCTACTCTGTTGCATGTACAAAAAGAGAATCTTATCGGGGTGTGTGTGGGGGGGTATGTTCTGTGTTCAAGGCCCTAATGACTCGGATTGAGCATTCTCAGCACTTTATGGGAAAACAGCCATGGCCCACCTTGGCTTTTATGGGAGAAGAGGAATGTGAATCAAAAATTAAATTCACATAACTGTGTGGGTGGCCTCCTCTGGTATGCGGAATATCTTTGTGTATGCTCATGTCTGCCACAACTTTGAGAAAAGATCCCTTTACTTGTATAGCAACAAACTCTTAAGTCAGAATGTTTACGTTCCTAAGTACTATATCATATTTCCTGACTAAGTTAATGAAACATATTAAGCAAAGCTCCACACAGATTCCTGTACTCACAGAAAACTTTGCAAAATTCTTACAGATCCTGGTTACAGTGGTAGATAAGCATTCTGAGTTATGTTTTCCTTCTGCTAAAAATCATAAGCTGACTCACCTACTCTTGATTTTTATATCTCAAGGAATGGTGGATTAGGTTATAACGTTCTCTATAACTACATCCCACATCTTTTAATTGTTAAAAAGTTACAGTTTCCAAAGTGACCTAAAGGATTGGTGAGCTTCATGGCGACCGGACATATGTTTAAAATTAAGAAAATGATTGATGACAGGGTGCTTTGAACACACATTTTCCTGACTTGGGTCATTAAGCAAATGAATAATTAAATTCATTCAATTAGAATGCTATAAAAGCATAAATATATAAATGTTTGCCATGCTGGATTCTTAGTGTGGTATTCTCCAAAGAGATATCATCAGGTCTCAGAAATACCCTATTTATAGTCAGTGAAATGTTTACAGGAGAGGTCATTCACAGTAAATGGGACTGCACTTCTTCATTTATATTTTTTTTTTTTTTGATCAGTTTTGAAACACAAGAAAAACAATGAAGTAGCCATATCTGCACCTAAAGAAAAGTGTTTTCATGAAATACAAGTGAATCTTGAATTTCAAACTCATTTTGCATTTAATGCACCTTTAAAGTGGTTACATATTCACTCTCCGTGGCAAGGCACCATGGAAGACATTTCAGCGTACATATGAACAAAAGTTATTCAGGAGATCCTTACGCATTTACCTTATCATCCTGACACAGCAAATACTTTCTTCAGGGAGGAGCCTGAGGAAGTTCCTTACTCATGAAGTCCCAGTAACAGTAATGGAATGGGTCATACGAGTAACCAGCCCCAGAGTGTAAAGGCAGTTCAGAAACTGGCCTCTTACTATCATACTTCTTTAGTTGTTCATTTAAGAGTTTCATATTCATGCAATTATTCTACAGTAGAGCAAATTTCAAAATTAAGTCTGTATATAAAATAAGACTGCTCAATAAATTGTATATATACAGTGTGAATAATATAGTTTGTTATTCTTAAATAAATTCTTAAATAAATTAGGTTTTGGATAAATTGAAATTTGAATATTTGGATATTAAAATAAGGATTTTTTTCCCTGTCAGCTCTTCACAGTCTTATGCCAGCTTTCTGTTGATATTTTATTTTTTATATATTCATGACATAATTTACTTAGTAAAAGTTGAACTTTGTCACATTGCTAGTCTTTCTCTAACCTCTCTAATCTTTTTTTAACAAAAAATTACAACACTGCTGAAAATTTATTGAAAGCACTGACCAATATATAATGACAGGAAATATCATGTCTCTTAAAAATATTCCTCCAAATTCACCCTGCATTTAACATAAAAAAGAAACAATTGGATTCTAAACTATGCATAGTTTTAAGAGCTTACTCTTAGCATCCATTTTTAGAAATACAGAACAATTCCTCCAGCTTTTTAAATAGCTGAGACTTAATGTGCCATAAAAACATACTGTAAATATTTCTGTTGCTGTAATGGTGTCTCAGTTACCACAAAGAGTTGCTAGGATATTATCTGTGTCAGGAAGTTTGTTGTGCCTTCATAAAGGAAAACCAACAGTCATTTTGATACATTATGCAAATAATATCCTGTTTTCTCAACGGATTCCTTTGGAGCAATCAAAAAAACTCCCAGCCTCTGAGTAGTGTTCATCAGGATTCCTGTATTCTGCTGTTAGTATCCATGCAAGTAACAATTTAACTTTTGCTGCAATGATTACAGGAGTAAATAAGCCCATGTTTAATTGAATTTAGTGCTAGATATTCTATTGCAAACATACCTGTAGAATGCATTTTCCAATTCAGAAACAGGAAAAAACATTTAAAATGTTATAAATTAATCGTATTTGTCATCCAAATAATATTTAGAAAAGGTACTGTTAAATTGACATCTCTGTTTAACTGATGGTTATCAAATAGGACATATTTGATGGAGATGAGCATATACAGTAAAGTGCTGAAGTTAATAACTGCAAAAGAGAAACGGGTGCAAAACTTTTGCTGACCCCTGTGTATATGACATCTTAAAATAAGCTGTGATAGAATTTAACATTATTAGACTACTTATAATAAAAAGAGGAAGTTGTTTTCCCTTCAAGACACATAAATTTCCTCTTGAGTTGTCTTTGAAGTTCCCAAGGTTTTTTAACTAGACCTGAAGCAAACCACTTCAGTCCAGCTTAACTCCAGGCAAGTCACAACTTTGCTGTGCTGTGTTTGGCCATTGAAGAGTCATAACCAGAAAGTGAATTTTCTACAAACAGCAAATGAAGTTGCCTGAACTTATTGTCTTAGAATCCAAGTAGGTCATCATAGAAAGTAAAAAAATATCAAACCCAACATTAGTGGTGAAATGTCCACCTACTAGCAATATTGAAAGGCTTATAATATCTGTTGGCATTTTCACAGATATATAAGATAAAAAGTAATTTAGGACTTCGCTACTTATTTATGTGTTATCCTAAACAAACCCTTTAATTCTTCACTCATTTCTGTTCACTAGTTTCTTCTTTGTTTACAACTGTTCAAATAAGGACTGAATGAAATTTAATTAAAGGCCTCCAAATTATGGCTATTGTCTCTTGCTATTGAAGACAGGTATGTTAGTCTTTGATTGAATATATATGACATAAACTGTGGCCCAAATTTTAACCAAATGTACTTATTTTTTGTGAAGCTCAGCAAGTCTTCAAGTTTGTTTGTGTTAATTGTTTGCATGCTTGTGCACTGCTTGGTGTTGGTCAGAAGTGAAGGGTCTAAGTAGCACAAGAACATTTAGTGCAATGTTTCTGACCCAGCTGGGCAAGGAAATGTCAATATGATGGGAAGGTCTCATGAGATCTGCAGTGAGAATTCCAGGGAAAAGTTACTCAAACAAGTATGAAGTGAATGATGCTAAGTCTATTTAAGTTTGACTCATTATTAATGTGTTTTTTGATGACAATTTTTGTGTAGAATCAGAAAAATGGGAAGGATGAAAGGAAGCATTTTTCTGAGATAATAGAAATGGAACCTCTGGTAAATCTGGTTTTATCCAGCATTGAATTTAAGTTTGAGCAATAGCACAGTGGACTCATTATATTTGTTCCTTATATGAAGGGAAATATGAAGAGGAATTAGACATCTTCATAGGATTTTATACTTTAATACTTTTTCTTTAATTATGCAGCAGTAAGGTAGGAAAAAATTCATAAACCTATATCCAAATAAATGTCCTAACTGCTTTTCAATTTAATGTCAGGTGTAGAACATTATTCCCATGTGTTGGCATTATATGACAAATATTGATTGGTGCATCTGAATTACTTGGGTTTTAAAGCTACCTCACAAAATATGCTTCAGCAATGAAAGGAGAGCATTGCAAAAGAGCTGGGATGTTCTGCCCACTTTTGAAAAAACAGCTTTTCCTTGGCTTTAATAAAATCAACAGCAGGCCCTAAAGAAAGCAGTGCCAGTCCTGATGGGGTTTGAAACTTGATCAAATAGGGATGAAATTTGTGCCAATCTGAGCTGTGGACAGTGCATCGAGTAGATACAAAAGCACCTTCTCCCTTTAACACATGCTCCTTATCTTTTGAAAATTTTATCTGGTCATCTGCTGCTTGTTTCTTTCATTGCAATATCAATTCCCAGCTGTTGAAGGATTGATGCTATCAGCCTGTGCGTCTTCCTGGGGTGCTGAGGCCAAGGCTGGGTGCACCCCAGGGTATCCAGATCACGGGGTGCTGCTCCATAGTGCAGCCACAGTCCTTCTGTGCCATAAGAGAGTTCCGGTAGCTCCACTTGTCAGAGTGACCCAGGAGGTGTTGTTAAAATAAAGTTAAGGATGAAAAAGAGGTTAATTATTATTTCATCAAAGGAAAACCACTTGAAAAGAAGTAAGTAACATATTACATGCATGTATTTAACATTTATATCGCTAGATATATTTATAAAAAAAGTTGAGTATGAAGTATTTATTTTAAAACATTCATATGAATAAAGATGGGCCTGTGATGTACCCAAAGGTATACAAAGATATTTTTCTTCTATTCACACTATCTAAAATTGTAGTGGAGTGCTAGAAGGGTGGGATAAAATATACATACTGCTGTCTTTAAACAAAGATTGTATCACAGACAGGGAAATCAAGTATAAAAATAGACTTTGTATTATGATTCAGATGGAGAACTAGTTCATGTTTGTAAAGGAGTTTGAACAATGCACATCACAACAGCATACACTGTTATTGTAGAATAGTTCACACAGTATATAACTTACTTTAGCTGAGAATCTTAAAAAGAACTAGGATTTTATAAGCCCAAAAGTTTTTAATAAAATCATTTAATTTGAAGAGTTTGAGAACAGAATGTAAAGTGAAGCAATAATAACATCACGCTGAATATTATTTTCAGGGAGTCTAAATATTTCATCACTGTTATTTCTCACAAAATATCTCCCATTACTTTTAAATAAATGGTCTACTTTTCATTATGTAGAAATGGAAAACAGAGAAATAACTTGCGGTTTTCTTCATCTGTAATTCAAATAAAGTTGGGGTTTTTTTCATTCCCACTCTCTCTCCATATAAATATATATAATGAAAAATAGCTCCTACTCAATGTTGCCTAACACAATTTACTTGCTGGGCAGACAGTGAAGTGATATTGGTGTATATTATTACCACTATATAGATAGAGCGAGCTGAGACATGGTATATACCTTGCTTTACAAGTAACCATGTCATGAAGTGAATCCAGATCCTTCTGGCTCCTGTTTCTGCTGTTGTGTACTTTTCAACCAGCTGCCTGGTTATTAGTGTCATACCAGATTTAACGCTCAGTTTTCAGAAAGTCTTTCCAAGGACTGTTGGCTTAAAACACTTCCCGGCAAAACTCCTCATGCAACTCAGCAAAGGGAAATCTTTGGAACATTTACTAAACTAGCTGAATCTTTTCCAATAACCTTAGCCATAGGTATGTTTCTTCCCCAGTTTAATCTCTTTTATGTTCTCCTCCTTACTTTTACTTCAGCTCCTCATCAAATCATCACATGAAGTTTAGAGGGAGGTAATATGAAGTGATTTTTAAGGAGATTTCATACTTGGCAATGACCACACCAAGGTCTGTGCATTCTACTTTGTGATACAAAAGATATCTACTCCTTTTCTAGATCAGATACAATGCACTTACTAAGATAGTCCTACTTCCAACTGGTCATGCCCTGTCTTTTATTTTAAGAAAAAACACATCTTCAATTAACTAAGATTAACACTAAGATTAACATAGGTGCATTTCAGCTGTTTACCATTTATCTGTTCTCAATAATTACTATATACCAGTCTCCTGACCTGTTTACCCAGTATTATCCTTCTACCAAGATGGCTCAGCACCTTTATTTTTGTTTAAAATGTGTGAAGTCTTGAGCCTGCCGAAGCAGAGAGTAAAATTCCCCATTTCTCTAATGAGCTGAAACAGCTGTCCCAACTTCTGATGACACCAATTCCCATTAAAATAAACAGTGAAGCCCAGATGTCTACTGAGGGGTAGAAGGACATGACTGAACCTTTTTGTAGTTGAAGATGTGTTGATCCTTTCTGAAAATGATCTGGTCAGCTGAAAGAGGGCATATTCACTTTCCCACACCAGAAATGTTAATTTATTCTTCTAGAAATTTTCTTTCATTTTAATAGGCCTTAGCAGAAGATAAGGTAAATATCTAGTGAAGTGAAATGACGGTAGTCTGGGATTAAGGATAGCTGTCTGAAAATAAAGATTATTCTTTTTTTCTTTTTTTACTGTCTGCATTTTGGAACAGTTATTTACCATGAACAATGAAAATTATAATGTAGAGCTGTTTGTATGTGAAATAAGTAAAACAAATGTCCCTTTCTGCCAACACAAGCATTCAAATGTCATGCCCTGTAGAGCCTCAGAGAAATTACCTGGCACTTCTAGATAGCAACTGAAATGTCTACAGAAAGTAAAGGAGTTGAATTTGTCCCAGTACACTTATCCCTGTAGTTACTCAGCTGAAATCCGTAACTCTCACCAAAGACTTCTGTAGCCTCTGTTTATGCCTTTTACTTTAGTGCATTATTCCTCTGAGGAGTGCAAATCCAGTTGGAGAGCAAAGAGTGCTACCAAATACTTTGTTTGTTTTGGTATGGTGTCTGCAGGATAGTGAGAAGGACTGCAGCTCATCATCAGATTTAAAAATTTCCAAAACACAGTTATATTCAGTCTTTTTAAATGAAGTAGATCCACATTCTCATTTCCTTAGGGAAATGCACTTAAAAGGAGGTCTCTTTGCAATTGGGAAGAGAAGAGTAATTTCTAAGTCACAGTAAATATGGAGAAGAGAGAACAATAACTGTCACTTAAGCTTCAAACTTAATTTCCCTGTATAGCAGTTTGCTATTAGATTTGTTGAATCCCAAGTTCTGCTTATAAGCAATAGGATCAACTATGGGGTAAATACTTCTGTATTTATGTGATGATTTTAAAAAAGGCAAAATGCCAGCATCTCCTTTTGCTTCGGTATAACAATGATGATGCCAACTTTAAGATCAAACTACAAGGACTAAGCACAGGAATCCATACTTGGGCAACAGTTCTGCCAACACTAATACATTTTAACTTCAGCAAGGAATTCAGTTTTGTAGTTTTATCTGTAATTGATGTGAAAATCTGAGCTGTGTAAAGTTCTGATAGAAAAATACAAAAATAGATAGAGCTTATCTAGTTTTACACTTTCTCACTACCTAAAGAGGCAGACTTACAAAAAATGTTTAGAAGAGTTGGTGAACCTCACATATTATCTGAATTTGATTTTGAGTTCTAAAGTCTTCCAGGATTGGAAAAAAGTGTGAATCATTTTGGCATATACGGTAGCTCTTCAACACTGGGCAAAACTTGATCTGAATTAATAGACGTAATACTGTCTTTTGCTAGAGACACTGCCTGAGGTCCCACAGTGCGGGGTGCTGTATGTAGATATGTATGCTTTGTTAGATGTCCATGCGCTACCAAATTTAAAATACAAGTAGGCAAGACACAGAAAGGAAGCAAAACTTATTTTACAGATAGAAAATGGAAGCACAGGGAAAGACCTGTTTAAATTCATGTAGGAACTCTGTTCTGGACCTGAGAAGTAAACTCCATTTTACTGAGTCCTGGTTTGAAGTGCCTATTAGTCCCCCAAGTTCATATTATTTTAATTAATAATAATTTTATTGAAATATGGTAATGGTAATGCTCAAACATAATTATAGTTTCTAAGAAGGTACAATATAAGCAGATCAAGAATAGAAAAAGATATAGGCACAGAGAGATACTAAATGTCATACATTACGTGAATAACAGAAACTGGGTCCTCTGAGTACTACCCTGCTCTCCTTTTTCCTGCAACTTTTGCTATACTTTTAGAATTCCTTAGAGAATCAAGACATGGAAACTCCCATGGACCAGCACTCTGAGACAAGCATAAGGATCTTGAGTAGTCTGCGTACAAAAAAGTCAGGTTTCTTACAATTTCATTCTAAATATTGATCATACTTTAGAACTACTTCATGTAAAATCCATTACCTTAATTCAGATCTAATTATACTGCAATGCAACTCCTTCACATGCACTGTTTCCTGCAGCCTGGGTGTTCCCAAAGCACAGCACATCTTATGTTGGTAGAACTCATGAAAACTAATAAGCAATATTTTAATGCCCTTGGTTAAAGGTCTACAATTGGTCAGCCAAGCCTATATCTTGCACTGACTTTAGAAATGCTCCCAGACTCTCAAGAGCAATTCCTATGTATCAGCTGCTATGAATAACATACAGAAACGTTATTGGTTAGAGTGGTGAAGGAACTCCAGCCCTGGTGTGGTGGCGCTCTCTACAGTGACGGTAAAATTCACTTACATAGACAGCAAAGCTTCTTTGCATGTCACCCCAGCTCCTGATGATTTCCAAAGGAGCTGGTGACCATCCTAAATGTTACAGTCTTCTAAACCAAGAGCAGGGAACATGTCTCAGATGTTGACCTTTCTCTATTTTGCATATATAGCTCTGTGTGCCTTTATATGCATGTCAGTAAGCATGTGTGTATATTGTAAAACATACTCCACTGTACCCTCTTCTCCCACTGGGAAAAAGATTTAAAAACAGGCATATGGCAGATGTTAGTCTTGTTGCTTAAATAACTGAAGGGTATTCATATAAAGCAGTAGTGAACGGAGTATAAGAGTCTATGGAAAATATGGATTTCTATATGGTAGGTCAGTCTATGATGTGATGAATCTCACTATTGCCACTGACTCACACTCCCAGGCAGAAGTTCTCCAGAAGAAAAATGAGAAAGAAGAGACCTCAGAAGGAAATGTCAGGGTAATCATTTTCTCATAGGACTCTTTTTGGCAACTGGAGATAGTGACTCTGTAATAACATGTTGAAGTTTTGAAGGGGGATTCCTCCAGAACGGAAATGTCCTTAGAAGGACCATTTCCCTAACTATATTCAAGCCTGTGGGAAACTGTTACCCTATGACGAGTTCTTCTAAACTAGATAGGATTTATATTTATCCTTAAATTATGTTTTATTTTTGGCAACTCCCCCACTGTGACTTGACATCCCAGAAACAAGACCCTTCAGATTCTCAGAAGCCAGAAACACTGCTGACAAAACTTATTCAGAATTGTCTTTGTTAGCTCTACTCACTTGATAATATTTCTATTCAGCTATTCCTTTCTCTACTAACTCTGGAACAGCTGTTGTGCATATTAAAAATGTAAGACCATGTTGCTGGAGATATATAATCCAAACCAAGAGAAGTAAAGAAAAGAGCTACCTGCTTAACCTGATTATATTCTATTTTATGAGGTTTGGATTTTGCATAATGAGACGTAGAGACAGGTGCTGAATAAATACTATCTTGGAAAACAGCCCAACTTTTTAAAATTAATTCTGAGTGTACGTTGTGAGTTTTGGGGTACCTTAGTTTTGTGTCTAGAAGGTTTTATTCACTAAATTTCAATTGTAATTTTTCTCAGCTACATGACTGTAGCAGCTCATATTGCATTGCACTGATTGTTACAGGTTTTTCCTTTCTCTGCAGACCTTGTAATCTCAGTCTGAGATCTAAGAATGAGACTGGATTCATTTCTAATTGCACGCACTCACAAGAAACAACAGATTTGCCAGCTTGCCCAATGTCTTCAGTGATATTTCTTAATCTCATTAACCCCTGGAACTCTATTAATGTGTAGAGTATGCATATAATAGACCATTCTGCTGATTATGTGCAATGTACGGACAGATTCTAGATCAATATTTTAGTTTTATTGGTTGTTCAGATTTGGCAGAAACAATGAATGGTAAAATCTGTTGCTAATAGATGAAGAATGATTCCACACACATACACAAAGCAAGAAGCTGACACTTTTCCAGACATTCAAAGGAGAAGCACAATCCAATATTTTATTCTGCACTTGCCCTATAAGTCTTCCAGTTTTCATACAAGGATGAGAATTTGTTAACTCCTGGTGTTGCATTTCCCACTGGACCTTTCATTGCATACATTAACAGCTATTGGAAAAGTTGACAGACAGCAATTCAGGAGTCTTCTAACTGATAAAGTCAAATACTCTACCAAGAGAGACACACGATGAGTTAGGTACTGCTTTATGCCTTCATTGAGGACTAAGTAGGAACAAGAGAGAGGTACTTTGCAAGCCCTCTGCCAAGTGAGGGAAACCTGCCTGTGAGATGCTCCATAAATTACGTGCTTTGATGTCTGCCCCAGTGAGCAAGCCAGAGATTGCAAGGGCTTTGGATAGGCAATTTGGATTGAATCTTGTAATGTAATGGGCAGAAATCCTAGAGGAAAGTGCTCCCACGCTTCAGGTTTTGCACCTGAATTCAAATATTCCTACTGTCCTTAGAGTTAGAAGTTAACAAGGATGGGATTAGCTCCTGTACTACACATCACCATATCAAATAACTACATTTCAGCAACCCTATTTTCAGAAACAAAACTGAAAAAACTTTCTGAAATTAAGCCAAAACCACTCTTTGCACTTAGGTCCGAGTTTGAGTTCAAATTTATACTAGTAGACAGATAATCTGGAGGTTTATGTTATAGACATGTTTTCTCATGCCTGCAAGTAGGTAAGAACAATCAAAGCAAGTTAAAATCATTTAATTCCATTTGTTATTATAATTAAACTTGGAAAAACAATGTTGAATTTAAAATTTTCAAAAGGGTAAAGAGAATTTTTATTTCATTTTTAAGGTTGTTGCTGTCTTTCATAACGATCTTGAATTACTTGTCTGGTAGTAACACAGGCACTTACAGAGCCGGGTAATGTCAAGTATTAACAACCGCTTGGCAGACTTGATCCCATACCCAAACCAGGAAAATACTTATTTCAAGGGAAGAGCCAGTCTTGCACTTGGTCAGAGCATGCCAGAATAGCTATTCTCTACATGGTATTTGGTGTGATCCCAGATCATCTGGGAGGGGGAAAAAGGGAGTAAAGCTCAGATGCCAGTGCCTTAGTGCAGGGGTTGGAAAATTGTGAACTTTCTCTGTTCACAGTGCATTTGTACAGGTAGACACCCCACTCCCCATTTTGTGCTGTAAAACTCCAGTGAACATCATGCTGTCGGATTTTTACAGCACCCTAAACACTATGCTTTATTTGAACCTTGGATGAGCAAAGTCTTATTGAGTAAAGTCTGTCCTCAATCTTTCACATTTGTTTCTTTTATTCCACTTTTACGTTTAAAACATTTATGATACGCTCATATAAAGATAGTCATACTTTTTTGTAATTTAACACCTCTAGAAACCAGACTTGCCACCCAACACATGGGCAAGCATTGACATGTATCTTGTGAGATCAACTTCTTCCTCTTGAATAAATGCCACTAATGTGTTGGGAAGTTAGGTGGTGATTCATGTCTGAACACTGTAGACCAGGACAGAGCTTTTAAATGCTACATCTATGTTTAGGCATAGATTGCAACAGATAAATAACCTGGGAAATGGGATGCAGAGCAATGTGAAAATTCTTACACAGACTAGAGTTCCAGTCACTGAATATTGCATAATCTAAGATAAATAGAAATCTTGGTTATGAAGCTTAAAAAACCTCAGTATGGAATGCTTGTTGAACACAATACTGTCTAATTTCTACTTTGTCAGCTGTAAAATTCATCTCCTCATTAAAAAAAAAAAAAGTCAAATAAACCAAGTTTATGAAACGTATGTTTGCATTTAAAACTGTTTTGCTGTTCATTTTCAGATTACTTTGGAGACATGGCCTGTGTTATAATACCACTTCCATTAAACATTGGAAGCTCAACTTTTTGCAAGAAAATTCACACAAACATTCTGCTCTTAATCCAAACAGAGGGGTTATGAACTGAACCTTCAAACAGAAACTTTCAATATTTGGCTTCTCAGCTCAGTAGCACCAATATGGTATGCCAAATATCATGCACTGTAATTAATAATTGTTGTAAAAAAGGGTCTTTAAGGCAGAATAACCACTACATATAGCTTGTCTGCTTTTTTAACCAAATAAGGTAATAGGGCATATCACTGTTTATAATAGCAACATGAAATACGATGTTTCAAACTGTTAAAGAAAACACATTTAAACTTTTCCTGCCCATTTCCAAGTTTCTTCAACTTCTAAAAAAAAAAACCAAAAAACCAAAACCTCCCAAAAACTGGCTACAATTCTCTAGCAGATTTATAGAAACCTCAGTTTTTCACTTTTCAAAACACTTTAACAAAGCTTCAGAGATGAATAACATATCACCCAAGTTCTGGCATTTATGCAAAGACTGTACACACAGTTCAGAAAGAGTAAACATGCAAAAACAATTCCAGAGAATGACAGAAAGCGGAACTAATTAAAGATGCCCAAGCAAAAGAGATGATTTTCTATGAAAAACATGTCAATATTTATCACATAAATAAAGTTGGTGCTGTAGTGAATCTGGTAGTATTTATAAATATACATCTGGCACAATAACATTTTGGTAATTATAAAATGAATGCTAATAAAATATGTATAAATACTTAAGCCCTACACTAGACAACTCTCAAACTACTGCTTTAGCCTCTTATCAAAACCTAAACATTATATTGTCTGACATCATCCTAAAGTTCTTTAATGACCAAACATTTGTTACTATTCCCACTTACCACTGTAACTTTATTGACTTAACCAGAGTTGCTTTTGATTACACCAGTGAAAGGAGACACATTCAGACCATATAGTCTTAATTAAACACTTTTCTTTCCTACATTTTTCCTACAGTGCAAGTCCAGTAGCTATTTAACAGATCTGCCCAGGGTACTCCTGGTTGTGATGCCAGTCCTATCCAGAGAGCATTACCCCTCCATCTTGCTGGAGGTTTTCTTGGCATCAGGCCAAAGCAGATGAAACAAATCCTCAAGATTTTTTTCTCTGCTATTATTTTGCATTATGTTCTGAACAGAAAATTTAAGTCAGTGGGTTTTCACTCCCCAGAAATAAGGACATTTAGGGTGAAAGGGTGTCTTCCTCAATACTGACAAAAGTCACAGGAGGCATTATAATTTTTAAAGCTTTGCAATGCTGAAGGTGATGCTGGTATAGTTCTGCCAGATCAGGTTTTTCTCATCAGATGAGTTTTTGATGTCCAATAACAGCAAAGCTACGCACTCGTAGAATGATGAAACTATCACTGCCACCTCCCTTTTTTCACAGCCAGGTTCTTTAAAGGCAAGGAATACATGCTTATTACTACTTCTTTTTGTTTCTAGCATGGTGTGCCACTGAAACAGAGCCACTTGAAGAGGAAGCAACTATTGCCTCTGTCACTGGAAACAGACTTCTGTGCACTGGTGCCAAATATAGAGAGTAGAAAGTGGGGAGAAGGGATGAATGTATGAATGCATATGAGTTATGTGAGCTCTGTGCATTTCTGTACTCAGGTTAGTTACCTTTTTCTGATTCCCTGGTGTTTTATACTATGTAGTAAATCTAAAATTTCTAACTGCTTTTGAGTTTTGCGTGTATCAAATCCATTCAAGAAACACTAATTCCTTTTAAAGTACAGCTCTAGAACTCATGAATAAAATTCAGCTTTGCAGATTAAAGTTCTTTTTGTAATCAATAAAAATGCAGTATGCAAAACAAAGGGAAAATCTGCAGCGAACCTGCACAGCACAAATAACAAAGAACACTATGGCTGGAAAGCTTTACTTTTGAGTTTGATTTTTTGGGTTTGGAAAGGTTAAGGTACTTTGTTTTGGCAGCATTATCCTTATCATGTCAAGAGCCTCTTTATATTTTTTCAGTTTTCTTAGGTGGAAGTTTAAATGTAACAGCAAGAAAACCAGGTTGTATTCATCATTTGACTTTATTTCTATTTGGTTGGTTAGTAAGAGAATTTCCTGTCTGCAGGAAAGTTCCATGTTTTGGAAAGAACACTATTTCACATTGATTGAAACATTATATGCCATAGTTGACATAGTGAATAAAATAAAGTTCAGGAAGTTTGCATTGCTGCCTGAAACGAAATTTTATCAGACTTGACATCCATCATGTTAGAAGTCTCAGTATTCACAATGGGGCATTTTCTAACTTTTCTAGGTTAGAAAATGATAATTCAGGCTCCGGTGCCACATTCAGCAGCATGGTTATTTAAGAGGTTATAAGTAGCCCTTAGCTCTTTCCCCTTTTCAGAGCTGCCTCCTCCTTTGGACCATCACCAGCATGTGTGCTGTCAAGTTGTGAGATGGTTTGAGGAACTGATTCAACTGAAAAAAAACCAAAACAAAACAAACTCTCTTTCTTTCTCTCTTTCATTTCTTTCTTTCCTTCTTTCTTGCTTGCTTGCTTGCTTTTTTTTCCCCCATTCTGCCAAGTTACCTGAGTAGTTTCTCATATACTTGCAGACCCATAGTGCAGGGGAAGGAGTGAAGGCAGCAATAAAAGGCCCAGCGGGTACAGGAAGAGGGATGGATTAAGCCAGTGTTGCCACAGAAGGTTATTCATGTGGAACCATAATCACTGTATTTATTATCATGTATGGACTACCTTGCTTCCCTAAAACAATGTATCCAAATCCCTAAAGACTTGATTCATATGTCTGCAGAAGATATATTAAGTACCATGCATGGATGAGAAACAGATGTTTTATGTGAATGTTAAAAATTCCAGGACAGTTTTTGCAATGATAGAGATTGCTCTGGTGTCCTTGGCTAGCTTCCCTGGTGTTGTCACTTGTATTGTATATTGTTTGGATACACTGCAGAGATGGATGCTGCAGTCATGTTTAATGTAAGGCATCTATCAAAGGCATCCCAGAAGTCTAGGGCACACATGTAAAATATTTGTGGATAAAAGAGGGACAGAACATAAATGAAAGAAAAAAAAAAAGTAGTGTTTATCTAAGGGAAAAAGAGGAGGTGAACATGAAAACAACTGTAGGAATAATGGCTCATGAAAAGTAAGCAAAACATGAGGATGTCAGTGAATATTGATTACTGAAGACCTGAACAAAAGCATCAAGTTATGATGTTCAGTAGGCAGTTGTAGTGAATGAACTGACTGTCAAATGTCCCAACAGCTTAAGGCAGGAACAGTTCTGCTTGAAATGATGTTGTGCAGTTCAGCACAAGCAAAACTTGAGCTTTTGCAAGTGCAGGGATTAACACTGCTACTAGCACACACACACGCAGATGCCGATATCATAAACATAGTTGGAGACGTGGCATAATGCAAGGAAAACCACTGGCATTTTTGGAATTAAATAAAAAGAAAGGGTGAAAAGTTTGGCTTAGGCAACAACTGGACACTCCTAAATTGACCTGCTCCTCCTCTCTAGTCCATCCCACCCTCTATTTAAGATTAAATGACCAAAGAAAAAGCCCCTTGCATACACTTACAAGCTTCATTAGGCCAGGGATTTCCTTGATTTCAAGGGCTGGTAAGTGCAGTTGGAAGCCACTGTCACTAAGGTTGCAAAAGCCAGGCTTCGGTCTCAAGTTTGCAGGAGTAATGGTCTTTTTTTTCTTAGTAACTGGGCCTGTTGTCAGTAATGTACAAGGTAAATATTTACACATGAGAACATAAGCACAGAAAAGTTAGCTGACTCAAAGGTAGCTAATGGTGCGAAAAGGATTCACATCTCTTAACTACCTCTTCTGTGTTTTATCCACAGAACCATTTTTAAGTCAATGGATACTTCTGAATTTATGAATTTAAAGAATATATTACACCTTCAACATGTATATATTTACAAAGCCAAAAGAGTTTTCTCGATCTGGAAACCATTAATTAGCAGTTCTACCTATATTAAATAGGTAGGAAATAAGAAACAATATTTTCATGGCTACAAGCAATTGTATTTTTATGTCTACAAACTGGAGGATATCTAAGCAAAGAAACTTAACAGCTGTGATTACACAGCAGTTAAGGTTATACCTGCATGCAATTAATGCAGAGGGACTTCTAAACCAGCAGTGCCTTGCTTGTGGTCTTTCCAACCTTCCCAGAGATGTTCTGCCTTTGGTTCAGCACAACCACCTCTATCTTTATTCTGGGACTGATAAACTGATAGTAGAGGTTATCCCATCTGCAGGTTTAATTTTTTGAAATCCACTAATAAATCCTTTCTAGATGTGGCAGACAGACGAACACAACATGAACAGGCAGTTCATAACCTATATGAACATAGACAACAGGAAAACCAATTCTGTGCAGGTCCAAACATGGTAAATTATCAGCGAAATCTTAACAGTGAGATCTGTGTCATTGTAGAACCATTTTCCCAAGCCGAATAGAAGCTTGAAACTTTCATACTTGGATCATCATCATATGAATGGTATAATCGTCCTGTGTATGTTATGACTACATTGCTAAGCCATTTTAACTCTGTACAGTGTTATGCAGGGCTCAGTTGTGATTTTAAATGAGTCAAAAAAGTTTAATACTTCCAAAAAACATATTTCCTTCTTGTGACTGTTACCTGCTGACATAAGGGTCCCACCTAAATGTGGTCTCAGTTAGGGTACTCTCCTTTCAGACATCATGTTCACTTGGAAAGTGTTAATTCCTTTGAAACTAGTTCTACCAATCTTTGTTTAGGCTGGGAAGAGGGAAGGTTTATATGGATAATTACCTTGAGAATTAGAACATAAAAAATCCAGGAAGAATGGAAGTGTACCTAAGAAAGCAGGAAACATCTAGGGAGGAAACATTCAGTGTCCGAAGTCAAAGGAAATAAAAATGTTAGAAAGAAAAGTACTCTGCTAAAACCATTCACTGAAGTCCCAAAAGTGACTTGATTTAATTCATTGCACTAAAACATCATGCTCCTTTGAATTTAGCTATCTTTTATGAGCAACAGTGGGAAAATTAATAGCAAGTGATCTTTCACACACATAACCTTATAACCTGAAAGGGCCTTGCAATGGGACTAGAAAAGCACAGCAGAAATTCAGCAGTTCGAAAGGTAAGCAAGCAGAGCTTAGATTGTCCTTCCATCACACCACAGCTCTGCTCTCAGGATTTACACGGTGTTGGGTCTCGTGCTCACCCTCTGCACTGGGACAAATTCCACTTGTTTGTATGTGCAGATGCCTGTATTTCAATAGTTGGGATCACATTACATTAAGAACATTCATATATATAGTATACTTTTGACTTCAAGACTTTTTTTTTATACTTCAAGACTTCCTTTTTAGTCAGCTTTATTATGGAAATTTGAGTAACACAAACATCATTGATATTTCTATGTGGAAAAAAAAAAAAAAAAAAAGCTAATGGTCCATAGGCTCAACTTTGCAATTTGTGGGGTGTTTAGTTTTGCAGGGGTTTTTTTGTTGTTTTTTTGGTTGGTTGGTTGGTTGGTTTTGTTTTTTGGTTTTTTTTTGGTTTTTTACTTAGAAGATGGACTTCCTCTTTATAAAACCCAGGAAATATGATTCCACCTTCCTAGAGAACCATCTGCAATTGGAAATAATCCAAATTCTAGCTAGTAAAAGAAACGAGGCAGCATAATATGCACACGTCAGGGATTACTTTTCCAGTCATTTCAGATGAAGGAATGATAAGACAGTGCATTGCATTACTTTCCTTTATTTTCAAAATCTGTCTCACTTGAGAAGACTATTAAGGGTTGTAACAGTTTCTTCTGATTTACTGATTGCATGTGAACAGTTTCTATCTTGCTCCACTAGCTTGTTGGTGCCCCCTTGTGTTTAAAAGAACAAGATAAAGATCAATTATGTCTGTGAATCTTTTAAGACACGAGGTTCATGGAGAACTTAAATAACTATACCTGGTAAAGATAAGAAAATTAGGGCAGAGGAAAAAAATATTTTTAAAAGCTTTTTTTAAGAATTGAAAACATATTTTTAGCTTGTAGTTTTTCAGAATTGTTTTTATATATTTCCACATTAGCAAAAGCACTGATAAAGGTATTTAGAAGTTTACAGTTAGTGCATTTTTTAAAGTATTTAAAAAAATATTCAAAAAGAACATTGAGATTTCTTCTCTTTATTCTGTTCGGGTTTATTGTTCCCATGCATATAATCAATAATTAAAAAATACTCTTTATTATCTGATGGTGAAAGGTACCTGAGAACTTGGTTTTAGGTATGATTACTTTAAAATGTGGGGGTTGTTGGGTGTGTAGGTTATATGTGTAAAAAGGATTTGGAACAGAATAAGCCACTGGAAGGTCTCTTACCCCGTCACTGGTCCCCTTCCAGACCTTGTGCCGAGTGCATCACTTCACAGGTGTCGATATCCTCATCTTCAGTATATGTGTTGGCATCTTCCCACAGGAGTTCAACCTGCTGTTAAGATAAAAGAACTGGGTCTAAGTCTCTTGTGTTTAATTTATGGTTGGAATAGCTGACAAAATAGGTCAAAGTAAACAAAGTAATATGTGTGGTAACTAATGACTAGACCTCCCCCTTATTCTTATGCAGCAACACAGAATAGGAAAAAACCCATGGTTTTCAGTCCCAGAATGAACACAGATGGATTTGGGTCAGTGGGCATGCTGCCAAGCACATATTTTGCTGTGGTCCTGGTTAATGGCAGAAAATTGCATCCATTCTGTCCGTTATGACTTAGCACAGGACGAAGCATGGCAGCAACCCAGCAGCTGAAAAAGTACTGCCAGATCACGGCGTCAAGTTATGAGAAGAGCAGTGACCAGACATGGGTTGGGTGGGTGGCAACCATTCCGGCATAATACAAGAATCCAGGAACTTTTAAGAGCTGTTGAAGGTCTTATGTTTAAAAAGGGAATATTCAAGAGCTGATTTTGAGAAGAATATGGAACACCAGAAATTTGTGTGAATGTATATATTTCCCATTTTGATCTACATATACAATACACACAGAAATTCCCAAACCCCCTCAAGTACAGTTTTCATCTGTGGTCAGCAAGAGGCTGCTGTGATTCGGGTTCTCCTGAAAGGCAGCTCACCTCTGAAAGAAAACTCCTTAATCTGGTATCTCTTGGATTACAGTCCTGACAAAAATAGTTGTGAAACACCCTTTCTTCTTTCCTTGCAGATAGATGTCTGTTTGACAGCCTCAAGGGTGAGCTACAAAAAATTCTCAAATGACAGATCACTCCCAAGTGATGCAATTAAAGAGATTTATTAAGATTAGGTGGAGAAGGTGACATTAAAGCTGAAGAAATGGCCTGGATGTCACACCTACCCTCACATGTGGCAACAGGCAATCAGAGTCTTTGGCCTAGTCACAGTGAATAAGACGCCATGAGTTTACAAACTTTTTATCAAATATTTTTATCCCTTCTAGTCCAGCCCTCTCCTCTTGTCACTCAACCTAGACCACAGTTAGAGGCTTTTGAATCACCATGTTTTTGTCATTCCTTCCCACTTTCCCTGACTTTGCCTGATTTACACCAGAGATGCTTTGAAGAAAGCAGAGACCTGGGCTGCAAGAACACACTGGGCCCAGTGTCAGCTGCTTGCTTTTAGAACATCGGTGTGTGCTATGTGCTGTAAGTGATGCATTTTGCTGGTGCACTTGTGTACAATACCTGTCCTGCAGAAACATAGAGGTTTGAGGCTGGAAAAGTGAACACTACTGTTTCTTTAACCAGGTTGTCACCCTCGAAGTTTCTTATGCATGTCCTTGGATATTCATGTTTTGGAAAATATTGGTGCAACTCTCTGAACTTGCTACTGACTCACAGACCTGGGCTGGATTCTCCGTTCATTGTTCCCTTGTTTCCAGGGAGCCTTTACAGAGGCCCTGACTGAATTAATGATTCACATGTTTAAACCACAAACACCTTGGAGAAAATTTGTGGATATTAAAATAGGTAATGTAACCAGGTTTGGTTTTTTTTAAAAAAAAAAAAAAAAACAAACAAATAATCACAGACACACCAAAAGACTAGCAAACACCTGTTCCCTGCAATTTTAACTAAATATATGAAAGTAGAGCATTTAAACCTGAAATTCAGTGATAGTTGTGTGTGTAATTTCACAGCTAATGTCTCATGTCCATGGAAAGACCTTGTAATATTTGCATGTTACCTGGGAAATAATTGTTGTGTGTAGACCACTGAGATTTGCACTGCCATATTTAAATCCTGAAAAAGCAGAGATATGATAATGTGCAATATTATCCAAACATTAGTGCAACAGCTTCTCTGCTGTTTTACTAATACCTGGTACTGTTATAACTTCAGGTCTTCACTCATTTACACAAGTCCTAACTTGCTACTTTTTGTGAAGTGTTGTTGTAAAATAATAGTCTCAAATTATCAGCCACCACTGCATCAAATGCACTCGTGACAGGATCACATACTCCAGAGATGGCAGCAGCCTGGACAGAGTTAATACAGGCCTCAGAATCTTCCCAACTGTGTCGGTGCTGCCAACTGGAAGCACCTGAGTGGAGAGGGGCAGCCCCTGCACCGGCCCTGCAGGGAGCTCTGGGAAGGGAGGGAGCCCTGAGCAGTCCCCAGGGAATAAAAAGGGTTTTGGTGTCTTTGTTTTTGGCCTCTGGGCTGGGTGCAGGAAAAAGAGGTCAGGCTGGGCTCCTGGCTGCCTAGGGAGCACAGTACCATGGTTTGGGACTGGAGGGATGGTCTCTGGTATCCTGGGGGCAGGTAGACATATGGAGGGGCTAGAAGCAGCAGCAGATCCTTCTGGAAGTGCTATCAAATCTCTGAGATTTTCAGAGTGTAATCTCCAGTGGGTATCAAATTTTGAGCTGTGCTAGTGGCATGTCTGCTGATAACTATTGAAGTAAGTATTTAGGTCCTGGCATATGAAAGTCACTTCTGCTCATGGCAAAACTCCTGTTACTGCTAATGAAGTGTTAAACACTTGTGTTCTAGTGAGCTGCCAGTCTGTGCAGGATGCTATTTCTGCTGTGTCTCTGTCCTGTAGATACCTTGTAGATGACTCTAGCACATGGGCTACAGTCCTTGAGCATCCAAGCCAGTTAAAGGGTATTAATTTGAGTCATTGTTAGGGCCTCTTTGTATCTTATGAGAAAAGGCTTTGCTACTGCCTTTATAAATGGTGCAACAATTGCAGGTTCAAAAAAGAAGTTACAATAAACACCTAGACTAAATGTGTGCCAAGGGAGATGCTGGCTCCTATAAATGCTAAGAGTGGCAAGTCAAGTCACAGGTAAATACCCTTTTTTCTTCTGTATGATTCAAGTGGCAGTAAAGCTATAAGAGTCACTTCTGGTAAGCAATTTTCTGTTTTTAAACTTCATTGCTTAAGACCAAAGACACAGAGGCAGGTCACAGCATGCAGCTGCAGTTTCCACATGGAACCACTGTGGGCTGATTTTTGCTTTGGACTGTACACCACAAAAAAAAAAAAAAGGAAAAACAAAGATACATGAAAACTGTTCTTATTTTTCCTGCTCTGGTTACCTGAAAATTCAGTTCAATCAATTTAGTAATCAATAGCTGCTGCTAACTGTTAGCCACACAGATCAAAGAGAAGGGAACATGCACTTCCATGTTTAATGGAAATGGCCATGGACCAATAGATTTGCCGTATAGCAAGAAGGGATTGAGATTAGGAAAAACTTCTAAATGCAAGGATAACGTGAAGCACAGCACCAGATTTCTACAGAAGCTTGAAACTGATGATGACAATCTCATAAAAATTAGTCAGGAAAGCGCAGATCAGCAGTAGCTTGGGTTCAGTTGAATCTGCTTTGGGATAGAGGGCGGGGCATTGATCCAAAGACAGAGGGTTAAACAAAAAAACAAAAAAACAAAAAAAAAAAAACACCAAAAACTGGAGAGAGCTCAGTTTCACTCCCTCACCCCTCCAGCCAGCGCAGCTGGGCTAGCCATGACTGTCAGAATTTCCTTCCATCAGTAGTAAGGGGAGAATTGGAGACCGACTGTGACTCACATGGTCTGAGTCAAACCTTCTCTTCTTGCAGATCCTGTGAACACAGTTTACAGCATCTTCTAATTTAATTTCAAAGTCCTGGCTGGGCTCTTGGGTGGTGCTACTTCCAACTGTAAATTGCAGAGGGAAGAAGTGGGAGGTTCCTCTAACTTCTGTAAAATGACACTTGGAAACTTCAGCAGCATTAATGAGAAAACCCTGCACATATCTACAGTGGCTAACAGTAACTAGTGAAAGCATTTCATGGGGACATGAGAAAGGGAATAAGCAGTCTTCACATAAGCAGAAGCAGGGGGTTTGTCTTCTCATTTTTTTCTGCTGTTATGCAGAACATAATTTTTTCACTTCTCTTACATTGTCTAAACGTGGGAAAATCAGTAATCCTAAATATTTATTCTTAATTTAGGGCATGTGTGGTGTCCCCAACCTGCTTCTGCCATTGACACAGGCAAAGACCTGCAAAATAGTGGATATTTTTCAATATAGACATTGTTTGATTCAGTCCCTAAACTGCCTTCAGCTTTGAGCACATATTTGGCATACTAGATATTACTATTTACAAACAGTAACATTTTTCTCACTCAACTTTGGCAAAATGTTAAATAATTAATAAATTTAAAAAGCAGACTGTTCACAAAAGTAATACTTAATATAAGCATGCACAGAAGCACTTGAAAGATTGGAGCATTGATGAAATAATGTTTTTATCAATATCTGCTTAATAATTCCAACATGGAACCAAGCCTGACCTAAATGAGTTCAAAACAAATAAAATATTCTGTGCTTTTGGTACATGAGCTCTATATAAATGCTAAGTGTTATACAGCCAAAAGATTTGCCATACTCTGAGGTCCATCTAGCCCAGGACCCAGTGTCTGTCAGTGGTAAGTAGCAAGGAAAGGAGATAAGAAACAGATCATCCTTCCCCACAAATGCCTTTCCAGCAACCAGGGGCTTAAGGGCTTACTGAGCCGAAAATTATAGCCAGACTACTTTGTACAGTAGACACCAGTGGCGTTATTTTTCATAAATGTTTCTCATCCCTTTTTTAAAAAAAATCTGTGCTTCTGACTTCACTTGTATTACATGAAAATGTAATGATGCTCAGTATCTATACTTTTGTTACATTTACTATTATATAATAATTTACAGAACAATCTTATGGTTTCAGTACATTATGTGGAAAAAAGATCTCTTGCTGTTTATTTTAATCTTGCCACCTGCTAATTTCTCTGCATACGCCTTAGTTTTTACATTCTGACTTATCATTCCCTGTTTATCTTTCCCACATTGCCTGTGATTTTAGGTCTCTCTGGAACCTGCTTCTCTACCTCATAACTTTTTTTTTGCATGTGCATCAATGACAACTGAGGAGTGTGTTGCGTGTAGTGCCAGTGACGAGGAGGCAGGGGGTACGCTGTTGCTGTCATAGCCACGGCCAGGGTTTGTTCCATCATCATGTGATTGTGTTCCTGCCGTTTCGGGTGGCTGCCAGGGATATGGGCTCTTATCTCTGGATGCCCCAGCCGAAAGGAGAGCTGGAGTGTATCCCTGCCTTCACTGCATGCCCCTCAAAAGTGTAAAAGAGTTCATAAAAAATAGTTCAGAGGCAACTGGAAGGCAAAGAGGTGGTTGGTGGGCTGGTTGGTTTGTTTTGCCATTTGTCATGGTGGGGCTGGTGTTACACGCAGGCATTTTTCCAGAGCATGAGCACCTTGAACACCCAGAGCCTTTTCTTGGCTCCAAATCACAGGAGTTGAGAACTGCATCATTATTGTTATAAAGGTACATAGTACATTTTGCAGGAGCAGACTATAAATATTTCCAGCAAGTGTACTTGCTATAGGTGTGGACGCCAAGAAGCACTGTCTCCTTCCTAATTGTTAAGAAAGCATTTTTGTTTTATTACATAGACAGTAGATGCTCTGTCCCTTTACCGTTCTTCTCACAAGTATGTGTTGAGATGGCACACTGGGTTTATCACACACTAAGGAAGAAAACTGTAGCTGGAGTCTCTGCTTCCTATCAGCTCAACAGCCTATTTTAGCTCATGGGGCTCTTGAAAAGACAAATCATATTTCCTCTGCTTTCATGTGCAGTCCGAGTCTGAGCAGTCCCACTGCTCATTTCTGTCACTTCAGGTGCAAGAGTGGTCCAGCCTTTGATTTTAGTCTAATTACAAAGTCTGTAAGCACACACAGGGAGGAGCCCAGGGTACGCTGACAGGTAAATCAAATAGTGTGTGGAAGCAGTACAGAGTGATGGAGGTCAAGCAGCCTCTGTCCAGATGCATGATTTTCCCATTATTTTCATAGCAGTTTCCAATAGTTGGCTTCTTCAAAGCAGCCAAGTGATCTGCTAGAGCTCACCTAGGGGACTGGGAAGGAAACATGTCCTGCCTCACAATACTACTGGGCGGAGCACAGGTTCCACAGCACACTGAGATGTTTCCATTTCCACTCAAATCTGGGTCATGTCAGCCCAGAACCTTCTAAAATAATACTACGCAATTAGTGTAGTTTAATTTTCAGGACACTTTGAAAATAAATGATTGCTCATTAACACTTAAACACCTGGAATGAGACAGTAGTGTTAGCTTTATATTTATCTTTTTCCATGCACAAGGCAGAAATACAAGCTTAATTTTTGAAATCCTGCTTGTCAGACCAAAACTTCCTAAAACTTGTTACAAAATGATGTCATGGGTCAGCTGACCTGCCTCTGGCTGGGCTTTCAGTAGAATTACCTGCAGAAAAGGTAGCCTTTTGACAATTAAGGCACATGCTGTGCCTGCCCTCTGCGTGCGTATGCCCAGCTGTAGTCAACAGTTGCTCATGGAACTTGTGGTCATTATGAGATAGGATACTGGAATCCAGCATGATTTCCAGATTTCTTTGTGTTTCACATTCATAAAACAAATATATATGTTGGTCTTGTGCCCACATTTGGTTCTGATGCAAATCTCCATCCAAAATAAATTAATTTTAGGGAAAGGAAAAAGAGCATGCTCCCAAGTGCCTTTGATCTCCGCTTAAGCAAGCTGGTAAGTGAGGCTTCAGTTCAACACAGTCTACTTACCCGCTCTCCAGCTAATAATAAACTAAGTAATGTGCATTTTAAAAATAGTCAAAATCCATACTGTCTCCAAAAAGCACAAAAGGAGTAAAAAGGAGTAAAAAGACATGAAATGTAGCCTAAAAGCATCCCGACTCAGTTTCAAAGCCTCTAGAGATTATATTCCATGAAGGAAAAATCCATATGCGTAAACTCCCTTGTTTATATATTTATTTCAATGTCCCTCATGTCAAACCTCCAACCAACTCAGGGAAGAAGCTTTTACAATTTTAAAAATACAGTCCCACAGAGACATCTGAGCTGTAACACGCTATCTTTTCGGTATCAAAGGAGAATGGAAAGTGGGATTAGGACCATGATCTGAGTGGGAGCAGTGGCTGCTCACCCTCATGCGGCAGAGCCCTGTGCCCCGCGCTCCCCCCTCCAACGGCGCTGGGCACCCTGTTTTCCGAGCAAGGGGTGAGGAGGTCACCCACCCCACGAGCAAGCTGCCACTCAGCAATGTCCCTTTTGTGGAATCTAGGGGAGCAGGAAGGTCCTGGGTACAGCAGGATCAGGGCTGTGCAAGGAGCTTGCCCTCCTACACAGATTGTGGGGTCCTTGGGGGCTGCCTGCCAGAAGCCGGGAAGCCTGCTGAGCCTGGTTCCTTCTAGCAGAGCCCTTGCGCACTTCTGTCTTTGCATTATTGAGGGTTAAGTGCTTGTTTGAGATTAAAAAAGGAGAAAGCAGTCAGAGAATGGTGCAGATAAATCCATGTTGGTTTTGCCCAAGTAGGATTCTGCAGCACAGTGTGGGACCAGGCAGCAGGTTTGGAGACCAGGGAATCCCGGCGGGGGGGGGGGAGCATGGAACAGGCATTTAAATCAGTGGAGATAAATAAACCTGTTCAAAATACTGTGCAAATACTGCAGCCACCCAGCTGGAGATGTAAAAAGTAGCTATTTTACACCTCACATTTCTTTAGGGGAAAAAAAAAAAAAAAGGGTAATAAAAAGGCAACCTGGTGATATTCTGTGAGGGCCCAAGTTTGTTGGTGTGCACTATGATATTCAGAGCATCCCTCTTGGACCAGACCTGGAGAGGGGAAGGTGGCTGGCTGCCCCAGGGAGGCACAGCCTTGCTGGGAAATGGGGCGCTGGCTGTTTTGGGAGGGTTGAAGGTCAATGTTGTCACGGGGGGATTGGGGGGAGGGGGGCAGCGGGAAAGACGGGGGGGAAGCTGAGATGAGGAGAGGTCCAGCCCATACCTTGCATGAGGGGAAAACTTACCGCCAGCAGCTGCCAACTGCTGGCTTCACTTTGGTAGCCAAGACGTGCTTTTTCTTTTTCTCTTATTTTTGTTAAACCGAAAAGTGTGGGAATTAACATCCATTAAAAAGGAAAAATAAAAAAATCAAAAAACAAGGTGAAAAAAAAAAATCAAAAAACAAAACCAGGACGTGGATCAGGGAAACGGTTCAATCGGCTTCATTTCGGCGGCTGCAGGGAGCTCAGCTGCAGCGAAACCGCGGCGGCAATGCCCCCCCACCCCTCCCCGGGCGCTCCGCGGCCTCCCCCGCCGCCGGGCCGCGGGCGCGCAGGGGCGCGCTGACCTTTCGCGGGCGCGCTGCCCCCGCCCGGCAGCTGCCGCCGTCGCTCCGGCGCCCGCCGCCCCGCGCCCAAGGTCAGGGCAGCCCGCTGCCGCCGCAGGTAGGCGCGGAGCTCCGCGCAGCGTCCGCGGGGGCGGGCGGGCGGGGAGAAAGCGCCGGCGGCGGCGTCGTCACACGGTGGAGGGGGGGGCCGGGTCCCCGCGGAGGGCTGCGCTCCCGGCGGGCCGGGCCGCCGCCCGGCGCCCTTATTTAAAGTGTGGCCGGGGGGGGCGGCTGCGCGCTGCGGTGTGCCGCTCGCTGGATGAACGCGCCTTCCCCGAAAAAAGACAAGGGAGGGGGGGGGGAAAGGGAGGAGGAGGAGAAGAAGAAGAAGAAGGAGGAGGAGGAGGAGGAGGGATCCTGGCAAGTTCAGTTTGGTACCAAGTGGCAGCTGGGCTGCGCGGCTCGGGTAGGAGATGGATAAGGATGAGATCCACCTGCGCAGGCTGCCGGCCGCGGCGCCCTGGGGATCGCGTAAGTCTTCCGCGGAGGCGGAGGTGCGGGGCTGGGCTGCGGGGGGGTCGGGGGTGCGCTCCTTCGCGGCCGCGGGCTGCCCCCGCCCCGAGTGCCCCGCTGAGGGGTTTATTATTAGCATTTCATCGACTATTTTTATAAATCCAGGAATGATCTCCTCAAAGTACCCGTGAAATGAAATAGCTGTCTCCCATCTCCCCCCCCCGCCCCCCAAAACATAAAACAGTGTAAAGTCCTTTTTACCTATATTAATATAGTAATTAAAAGCTTGTCTGACCCCAGGAAGCCAATCTAATTATGAAAAATTGTTGGAGTACAAAGTGTGTGGGATAAATCCTTGAGTTGATGATTGCTGTTAATTCACACCGTGCTGTGGAAGATGAGCAAAAAAAAAAAAAGGTCTTACAGAATGAAATGGGTCTGTCTCAGATTGTCAGTAATGTTTTTACAGAACTGGCTAAATCATGTATCTCCATATCATTAACTAATGTGTGCAGCAAAATAAATTATATATATTGGAAGGAGAAAATACATTACTTGGCTGAGAAGTTACAGAATGTTTAGAGCCAAAGAGCAGATCGTTTAAATGGTAGGGGGTGGGAATTTCCTTGGCTTCCCTCTAGAAATAAATCACAGCTCAGTGTCTGTGTGCATGCATGTGCACCCACATACGCAGTTATATAAAATCTTCACGCGCAGACACTGTGTATATAAAATGTTCACACACACGCATTGGAACACAAATTTTACAAGCGCTATTTACTGAATGCATTCTTCTACCAGTTTAGAGACAATAAAACTAGAACTGAGATGCTAACCAGGAACATGCTGGAACACACTTGATTATCCAGCTGAATTGTATACAAATGAAGTAAATTTAGCATGGCACCATTTAGAAATTCCATGCTTTACAATCAAAATTCCAAATCTAACTGTTTGCAGCTAAGAATAGCACGGGGAGCCCTTTTCTTTACTCCCTCTTTTTGGATTCCCACGAAAAACCGTTATCCTAGACTCTACTCATTAAATGCCCAAATATTTTACTGGACTTCAGCCCATTTCTAAAAGAAATGCTGTACGTTCCTCAAACGTTAGGCTAGCAAGAGCATTCAGAATGAAAAGAAAACTATTCCTTTACTGTTTGACAGAAAACAGCTGGACTTTATATCTAAATACCAGGGGACAGGGTTTCTGTACGCCACCGATTGTCCTACATTAACTTATTTCTTGAAATAAGGAGTAGCTCGAACTTTTCAAAACTGAAATGGGAAGCTGAAGTGTTAGCACAGTACATTAAGGGAGATATTGGTAAGGGGACTAAATGATAAAATGGGCATTACTCACAGGGCAGGTGGCAATTTATCGTGAGGTAATCACAGTGATAGGGTGAGAGTCCTGAGAAACTGTTTGAGTGGCTCTTTATCTTTGAGAAACTTTACTTAATAATTTACAGTGACATTCTCGATTTAATTTACTGAATCACCCATTAGCAACATGAACATTATGTACCAGCTTCATTAATGAGTTCAAGGAGCAGTTTTGTTCTCGGAAGTCCATGTTTGTATTTCTATTGATAACCTATCCAAAAGAGCTTGTTTGTAAAAGCTGTTTATAAGATGAAACTCCTGTCTAATTACATAGCAGATCCTTGTATTGCGGTACAAATCCTATGCAGTTCTCTGGTAACTTTTGCATTTATTGCTGGAGAGACATGTGGAGACCCGTCCTTGATGTCTTTACATGTCTTTATATTCAGGAAGCCTCCTGCGGACAGCTAAGGAAACCTGCTTGTTACAAGGAATTAGGGGAAAGTTGGGGTTAGTAAAAGGATGATAGAAAACAGGAAACGAAGGGGAGTCTATACTCCCCTGAGCTCTGGGTAAATATTCTCAGTCACTTACATCCAAAGGACTATTTTACTTTTTGCTAACAAGGAACAAAGTGACCTCAGTACATTATTTTTGGCTCTTTTGGTGTCATGAAAGGACAGGTGTCCTCAGTTACATCTGTGCCCTAAGGACCCAGACATCACAGTGGATGCCTGCCAGTTTATTGTATGCCAATTCCTTCTGTATGTTCTGGGGTAACGAGTGCATCTAATGAAGACGAGGCGAGGGTGAGAATTGGGATGGGCGCTGGGCAAGGATATGGGTATGCTGGCTTCTGGAAGGACCACAGTGAGATCCTGTCACTTCAGAGAAAGGTTTAAAGGCACTGGGACAAGCACTCAGGGCTAAGCACAGGATCAGGAGTCGAGTCTTTACCCCCTAGATTTCAGCAGCCAAAAATTCCCTGAGCAAACATCTGACCCTTTTGAAAACCATGACAGTTTTTTGTCACTGACTTAAATGTTGTCAGTCTGTCACCCCAGAAAATTAAATGTTTTCCCTCTTTTTCTTTTTTCTCTGGAAGACATTACTCAATCCACAGCTGGGACTTTCAGCATGGCTCTGTAGGTTTCTCATGTGTATTACCCTGCTTCTCATGGAAGCACTGCAGCTATTTCCATTAACAGTGAAAATGATGAAGCATATTAAGCTAATAATTAATCAGAGATGACAAGGGACTAATAACTGTATTGATTTAATTAGGACTTCTTTTCCAGATCTGTAACTTGCAGTCATGCACATCATTAACTTAATATTTTAATTTGTAGTAATAACTTATTAATTTCTGTGGATGAGCACATACGCAGCCAAAGCCGCAGCTCTGACTTAGTGCCGGACTGCAGGCTTGTGCCTCAGTCCACTGAATAGCTACAGGAAGTGTGCCTTGTCCTGGACGTGACTGGCAGCAAGCAGGGCACTTTGTCAGTCAGTGATTGCTCTTCCAGAGCCCTGGAGTGGTGGGAAATGGGGCACTGCAGGCTCAGATGTGGATGTGCTGGTAGGGTACACGTAGCTCTGTGGCTACACGCTGCGGTTGTATGGGTATGACATGAAATATGGGGTAAAAGTAGCATGCCAAAACAGAAGGCAGGAGAGTAACCCTGGGAAGCAGCAGTATTTATTGGCATCAGGAAGGGAAAAATGTCCCTTCTGGCTTTAATTGCACCCTTTGGATTCTGGCGATTTTGAGAAAAGGAAATGCTTGGGGACGTGCTGTGGTTGGAAAATAAGGCTTGCTTTAAATTAGGATCACTTTGGGGAAAAGGAAGAAAGGAAGGGACTGTAACAGGCACGACAAACTTCAGGACTTTACTGTGTGAAAGGCTGATGAATACTAAGTTTGCTCATCCCCCCCTGTTTTAGTGGGGTTACTTAGCACTTGCTGGGGCATGCTTGGCATCTTATGCATCTGGGTCCTTGGCAAGCCACCCTCTGATACACTCCTGACCAGAGACTTCTCCAGGAGGCAGAGAAGGGAGAAGCTGTTCTCACTGAGAGCACAGCACGAAGTAGATGGCTGTATCGCACAGCAGAGCAAGGTTAGTGACTTCTCAGGAAAGAGGTCCTGTTTGCCTCTGCACAGAGCTCAGTATCCTGCTCTGTATTATCAAGGTACTTGTAAATCTTTGCACCATACCGTTGAAAGGCTGAACCCTCTGCTATATCTCCATTTGCTGCAGAGGGCGGTCAGCACAGGGATGAGATCTGTGCAAGCCCAAAGCACTGAGCAGGCTTCAGAGGAGGGCCTGTCCGAAGTAGTTGGCATTGTCCTTAGGCAAGATGACGGGGAGTTTGAAGTGCTTAAGCTATCACAAACATTCATTTCACATATTGTTGCTGGGTCACTGTATAGGTAAACCATTAGACTGATGAGCTCCATAAACAGTAGCCATCACTTCTTTTATTTCTTGAAAGTGTTTTCAGGGATTCTGAAAAAGTACTTCTGTGTACATCCTCATATTTTATTATACAAGCCAAGTTAGCAATAATGGCATGAAATCATTCTGCTTACTTTCAGAGACTACAAAAGCAGTTTATCTTGGGACAACGTGTGCTGGTATGGGAATACCTTCCCAACCTCACCCACATTTGCTGCTAAACATGAGATTATGGCAGGACTCTCAGTTCTGTCATAGGTATAGATCCCAAGAGGGGTTTTACAAATGACAAATTTTCAGGAGTTGGCAGCCTACATGCCTTGCTGGGCCCCTATCGCTGATATTTTCAGTGGTGCTAAGTCATCTTGTGCCAGCTGTTAGATCTAAGTAATGTAACAGAGTAATGTGAGTAACAATGCACAACTTTTTTCCAGTACTTTGAAGAGCAAAAAGATAGTGGTGTCTCCACTGTTGCTGCAAGGTAATTTATGGTAAATACTGGCCTTTTAGAAGCAACCACAGTGGCTGCCTTGCTGCGGGGGCTCTGAATGCACAGGAAGCAAAGCTCCTCGCGCTGGGCTGCATTAGTCACCACAGGCTAGCCCACATGCCCTCAAGGGAAAGAGATTTTTATTTATTTGGTTTAGCCTTTGATTTGTATCCCTCATCCCTCTATTTTTGAAAGTAGTACTACATCCTGGTGGGAGGGCCAGCCCTTCTCCCTGCCCCCTAACCTCCTGGTATCCTTTAGCCTTTATCTGCAGGCAGCTGACCTGTGTCCCTGCATACATCCTCGCTTCTCGTTTGTTCTGTTTCTTTGTGCTGCACCGCATGTTCTGCCATTTCAGCTTCCTTTGCTGTTTCCAGTGTCTTGTCCTCAGAGCAGTGTTGCCTCTCCTCTGCGGCTGGCCCACATGACAGTGTTTTCTCTCTTCATCAGACTCCCACAGTTCACATCTTTGAACCTTCTACTGGCAGTCTGTCCTTCCAGCCATTATGGCAACTATTTCCAGATTTGAACTGATAAAAAGATAGTAGTAACGCTAGATCCAGTGCCATTCCTCTTTAGTATCTTTGCCTGCTTACCTTATCTGCATATCTGATTTATTCTTGGCAGCTCTGTATCTGTGCTAGGACCTGGATGTACATTCTTACTGCTAGGAGTGGTGTATTAATAATATATAATCACTAAAGTGTCCTTTCAGACTGCAGCTCTGAAAAATAGAACCTATTTTTTTAAACTGACACACCTATGACTTTTTGCATACAACTGTAAGTGGTCTGAGGGAGTTTTAAAATCTGAAATATGTTATGAAAAGGCTAAGTGGTTTGCGGGCATTAACTGCTCTTTTTACATCTTATAAATTATTTAATTTATATCATGACATCAGTGATTACAAGTTATGTATTCCTGGCTCCCAGTTCTGCTGTCTTACCTCTCCCTCTATTTGTATCCTGTGTGGGGAAAAACTTGATGAGTATGCACTAGAATGAGAAAAAACTTTGTTTTCTAAACACATTGCAAATATTTGTTGCCTCGTGTACATCTTCATTGACGTCAGCTGATGTCCTGCTTGCAGAACAAACTTGGAATATGCAACAGGGATTTGTGTGTTGATAAGTAAGGTTCACTAACAAAAATTTTGTCCAGGGAGAGAGAAAGAAACACATTTCACAGCATTCAATGAATAAAAAAGGGAAAAGGTTGGTAACTAAATTACATTTCCAGTGCAGATTCAGGACACACTTTTACAAAGTGAATAGGAAAAGTGAGCAGATACTGATTTCAGTGACATAATAGGGATAAAAGTAATGAATGCAGGGTCCTCTGAATACATTTTAAAACTCTTCTTTTTAACATGATATTGTGGCAGTTTTATAATTGTTCTTAAGATGAGGAACAAGAGCCAAGGTGGCAGTTTCAGGGCTAAGCATCACTCAAAATTTTAGTTTTTTACTTCTTTGAATTAAGGAAGGGGGCAGAAACATGTTCAGCACAGCATTAACAGTCAAAGAAAAACCTACTCTGTATTTATGTCTGATCATTTGTACTACAGCATCTTGGCTGACGATGTACCGCAAAATATGTCAACGAACGTGCTTTGCAATTCTTCCTGGATTTTGGCAGGCCAAGATTCAGAATATGATATGACTTTATGCTTGTGGTATGATTGCCCAGAAGAAATCTACTGCAGACTGCAAAAGATGGAAGCTTTTATGCAAATATCATTAAATTCATCAGTGTGTTGCGGCACTATTGTCCTGAAAAGGTTTTCTACTGCAGGATGCTATTTTGGCAGCCCAGTAAGCGAAGGAAGAAGAAGGGTTATGTGGATGTACTGCATTTGCTGCTGTGGTTTTGGGAATTGAGCATCTAGTTCCATATTAAATCACCGTTTTGGTTAGCATTAGCATAGTCTATATGTGTGGAGAAGCTGATCTAGACCTTGAGACCTTTTTAATTGTGTTTAACCCCGAATGGACACTGTTGATGAGAGGTGTGCGTATAACAGTTTGGGAGGTACCAGCTGGTGCCTCCATGTATCTGGAGGGGAGGTATCAGCTGTAGGACCACTGAAAGGATAAGACTAAGCAGCTGTAGCATGTGTGGTGAAAGCACCCTTTCCCCAGGCTTGCTAGTGGAAACTACTACATTATTGTCTGTATCCTGTGTTCCTGGCACGGAGTCTGAGACTGGCCTAAAGAAGGAAAACGGTTCTCTGTGTGTAGTCTGAATGTTGGTATGTGGTCAGCAAACCTCATCCAGATGCTTGTATCTTGCTGCATACTTTTGAATGTTCTTTTTCTGATGAATGGCAAGAACAGGTTTCTAAAAATAAATTAATGGTTTTCCCTTTTTACTTCCTGTGACTTAATATACTTTATTTATCTATATAGCTACTAGTCATCGTCATTCTTCAGCTCACAAGATTATAAACAGAAATGAGCCTGAGTCACAAAGTAAGGATGTGGAGCCAGGCTTTTTCCAGGATTTTAGCCAGGTGTAGGAGTTGCAGCCCAGGGCTTGTGGAGGGAAAGGGCTGGCTCTGGGGTTGTGCCTCAGGGGTCTCGCACGTGAAATAGTCAGCACGGAGGTGAAAGATTGCCCGCTGCTGCTTTCTGCATCTTCCAAGGTGGTAAGACCTTGCAGCTCTGTGCAAAGAATTAAAAAATAAATAAAAATAGAGTGGATTTTTAAGGTTAGTTTATAACTAAAATACTAAAACAGGAGGAACATTCCAGTTAATTATTCCTCTCACACTACCCCTAAGGTTGATCAGACCAACATCCAAAGCAACAGTTATTTTCATTTAATCAGCTCAAGCAACATACTTGAACAAATCTAGTGTCCTAGGGTGTATAGGCAATTCATCATGCTGCTGATTGTGTGCCCCAAACCAATCCTAAACTTGAATCAAACAGATCTGAAAATAAATTAATGTTATTAGGATTTTTAGGAAATTATCTCCTTTCTGTGGTGACTGCCTACTAAAATTTAAAGCTGCTCTGTACAACAGTAGCAGAACATGCTATGATTTTGTTTACTCATTAGAAGCGTGAAGTAATCTGACCCAAAACATGAGTATCACTTTTGTTCCCAGAATGTATCTTGGGAGTATCCCTCTTTGTTGCTAAGCAGCACATCTGTATATTATAATATATGTTAATGTTAAATAGGAAAGACATATATAAGGTATACTGGACAATACGAATTTGTGCTGTCTGATGCTTTGTGTACACACGTACCTGTGTATTGAGGTGTGGCTAATAGGACTGACTTTGTGTCCCATGGGAGAAACGGACTTGCTAACAAACAGAATAATGAAGAGTGAGTGTCAACATATTCCAGGTTTTTTATCAGCATGACTGATTGTATAGAGGGCGTGAATTGAGTAACTTTCATCTCAATGCTTCTGGGGATATGGGTATCAGCACTGTACTAGTAGGGTTGTGTTTGCAGGCTCTGTCAATTTGTCGGTGGACAGTCTTCTAGGGTTTAGTGTGGACATCGACAGGGACATAGATTTGAAATGTTACTTCATCTTTAGAGTTGCTGTCAATAATCCATTTGTCAGATAACTGAGACCAGCTAAAAGGCAGCCTAAGGTATGTTGCGAGGACATACTTCAGCTAACAGAAACAACTATTTCTCTGCTACAGATTTGTATTTCAAATTCAGTCACCTTGTAGAAATATTTTACTCCATTCTCCCTGAGATGTAAGATGATGTTTGGGCTCTCAGAACAGGAACAAATCCTGTTTCTGAACAATTGTACTGGAGGACATTCAGGAGATCCTCCTTTTGCTCACACAGTAGGAAGCCAGGGTCAAAGGCAAAGGCTGAACATAGAAATCACGCCCTAGCCCTTTTGTACATGCTTTAGAAGTGAAAAGTATTTCTTTACACATTGATCTTAAAGGACTTGATAAACTTTAGTGAGCCATAAGGAGAACCCATCAACTCTTTCTGCATTTCATTCATTTGCTGTTTCAGAACTTTTGTTATACGGCAAGAATTAATATGTTGAATTTATGGGTTTGACGGGTAACTGAAAACAAGAATTGTCATTTTAGTTCACTTGAAATGGATTCAGCTGAGAGAAGATCATACTTGTCCAGGATGTGACCATGTGCATTGTGTAGGTGAGAATGGAAGAAGCAGAGCAGTGTGTATCTGCCCCAGATTAAACATGATAAAATTGTTCTAAGTGCTCCTTAGTTCAGAATTGGAGCTTAGATTATCAGGCTGTGCATACTCACTGTGCTGTTTACTTTGCAGGGGTCTGCTGAGTGTCACCACACTGGAAAATCTGGCCTAAATGAAATAGCTTATTTTTTTAAATTGCAGCTGATCGATTTCATTTGAGAATGAATCTGGTCTCTCAAATGCGCTAAGAATAATGACAAGTCATCGACTGCAAGAGAAATTGTGCTCGCCAGTACCATTCTTACACTGCTGTAATGACTTGTCTTTCGTGTGTTGCAGTAAAGAATTTTTGATTAATCTTAAATTTTTAAGTCCATCTGACAGTATAACTGAGTAGTTGGATAATAAAAACCAAAGACCACAAACTAATTAACAATGGAAGAGCAGAAACAGGTTTTGGTTTAGATTTTAAACAGTTACATACCAGAGGAATAGAGATCAAATCTAAGCCTTTTAAAGCTAATAGTTTCTAAATGGCAGATTAATTAATTTAATTTTTAAGCTTTCTCTTTGTAGCATCTTGCTAACAAACTTTCAGTTAGAAGAGCCAGATTCTTGTTTCCAAAACATGATCTTTGTTGTCTTGATAATATGAATTAATGAAAGCTTTCCCTTTTCTCTTTCTCTTCAGTATATTTTCTCAAAATAGCTCATCGGAGCTGTATCCTGCAATTTGCTATGCCCTCTGGCCCTTGTCCAGTAAACCACTTAAGTGTACAAATAGCCCTGGTTTTGGTGGGAAGTGGGCAACTGAGTGCAAGACCCTCCCGTGTGTCCCGACAGCTTCCATACCTCTCTGTTTTTGAGGGACATCTGCAGCACACTTACCACCCTGCACAACATTTTCTCCACCAAACAGGAACAGTATTTCACAATACAGCCCTGATCCTTCATTCGTGCATCTGTTCTAGGGGTTTTAAGAACTATTCAATTGAATAGGAGGATCTTGGCGTTTCAGGTAGCTTCTCACAAACTCTACTCTGGAATTCAGCAGAGATTTTGCCATCCATCTTACTTTTGGAATTGAAGCACACATCTAATGGTGGCTGAGGAGTTTAGCATCTCACCAGCCGTGGCACTAAATCTTTAAAGTACAATCCAGTCAAAGCAGTTCGTGGGAGCCTGCAATTGATTTCAGTCCAGCAATTATTTTGTATTGACTGACTTAAGCACATTGTCCATCAGTAGCAGGAGTTGCCTATAGAGACTTGGTTGCGGGAAGCTTTCATATTTTACAAGTGGCAAGTACAGTCAGGGATACTGGCAAAAATATTTCAACCTCAGCATAAACAACCTAATGTTAAAAAAAAAAAAGCATTTAAATCTCATGCACTGTGTGAATGGTGTCTATGTGCTGCCATTTAATAATGTAAGTAGGAAATAACCAATTTCTCATAACCAGATTATTACCGGGGAATGTGTCCCTCCTGAAGCTTGGTATTGCTGTCAGACCAAAACAGGGAGCTAATTTCAGCTTTTACCTTTTCCCAAGTTTGATACCATTGCTCTTTCTGTTTCTTTGCACCACGTCCTTTTTGCAGCTGCTTTCTTTTTTACTCTTTTAATTGATTTGTAAGATTCAAAAGGAGGAGAAAAGGGAATATTACAGAAACAGAGACCAAGCTGGGTAGGGAAAGTGTTTCAACTATCCACAGGCAGGAAATCTGAGCTCCTCTGGAACCTGAATGAGTTTTGGAGCAGTCTTGTTGTTTTTATATATTTATTTCCCTCCTTGGCTGTTCTGCCCGATTTTCCCACATTATCATCAAAGTGGCCCCCAAATGGACAGTGGTGAAACAAAAACTATCTGTGAATAGAGAAACAAAACCAGAGCTTTTGTTAAGCTACAGATGCCTTGGTGTTAGCAAAACCAACCAACTTTAATTGCTGTATTTGCAAATGTTGCTGCTCTCATTTAAATGTGTTTTAATATTGGGGGGGGGGGGGAATGGGGAAAAGCAAGAAGAGATGTCAGTGGCAGCCCAATCTCGTTGAAATTTGAGTTGAGCCAGTATACTGCTGGTGATTTCTTCCTCTTCCAACTCTCTGCCCTGGCCTGAATGCAGATAGGTTTGCAGCAGTGAAGCTAAAGGAAAAAAAAAAAAATTTCTTCCCCTGGTTCACATGAACTGCTTTGAACTGGAACAGATGTGGATGTACAGAACTATCTGCTTACAGTGACTGTTCCATTTATAACTATGGGTTTTCTATTCAGGTCTCTTTATCATTTTAACTTATTTTCTCTTTCCACATCCTTTTCCACAATAAAATATTCTTAACTAAATGGGGTTTCAGCTCTCATTCAAAACCTTTGCAAGTACTATTCCTTACATGAATTTACGATGCCAGAATTTTTGTTCAGTGACTTTTTGCTAATAATGATGGCCAGTGGAGGCAAAGTTGAGTTTGGGTTTGCGGTATTTGTAAGATGGGGTTCAGAATATCAGTTTATTACCAAATTAGGGCAGAATCTGATGTAGTGGTGATAAAACCTCACAAAAGGTGTTTGTAATATCTAACTTTCAAATGGCATTTCTATTAATTTTATGCTTTGTTGAACTGTATTCAGCTTTGGTTTACAAAATCAGTTTGTGTGGAACCCAGACCAAAATTGTTCCAGTGAGTACAGATAAGAGATTGAAATTCAACCACAAAAATTGAGACAACGGTGGTGTTTTTGCTTTGTGTTTTTTATGAACTTCTACTTCAGAGTAAGTTCATTTGCTGTTCGATTTGATTAACTGCTCAATAATTAATTACACAAATGCTCTTCTAAGTTAGAAAGTGAACCCTGCAGTTCCCATTGACTGAGACACAGGGATGTGTCCTGAGATAAAGAAAACAATGCACGTAGTCACAGATAAATCAGTAGTGGTGTTTGGTTGAAACTAATCAGTTATGTCTCTCCATTTCTGCACTCACTTGAGCAGACCATGTGGCCTTTATTACAAAATTAGGAATTCATTTTTTTAGAGTTACTCCAGTTCCTCTGTTCTCTAATTTTCTATGGAAACAGTCGGTTGTTTGTATATTGGAGACTGTATGTGTCAAGTTCTTTGTTTTAGTTCATTGCTTTTGGCCTTGACGCAGAAAACAAAAATTTCATCAAAGTTGTGGAGACAGATAGGATTTTAATCTAAACCATATTAAAAGTTGAAACCCTCAGTGTCCGTGGGGCTTCTTAGGGGTTCAGCCATGAACTACCTCCCGCACTACCTTCGGGAAGGCCAGAGGTTTTTCCTAGTAATCTGAAGGCACTCTTCTCTTTTGGTTGACTCAATACCAGCTCTAAAACTGAATGGCATAGTCCTGTGAAGCAATGTTGGGATGCCCTGAGGAACAGTCTGGGAAGGCAGGGTGTCCCAGTACCCTGGGCTATGGATTCATCAGAGCATTGCTTTGCTGTTGTTGGGTTACCATCACATCACTTGAGTTGCATTAACTTCAATGCAAATAAAAGTAGGCATTTGCAGTATGGAAAAGAGAGTTTCAAATGTTCCCCAACAACAAGTAGATGAAGAAACAAAAGGAAATTTTGTGCGTAATCCGATTTTTACCAAGGTTAAATGGGTAAGATCCCTCTCTCCATATGTCAAGCTGATGTGGTGTAGACAGGTTTCAGACACGCAATTTGCACTTGCTCAGACTCACTTAAACTCTTTTGTAATTGTACCCCCAGGGGGCACCTTTCAGTGTGAAGTGTTTCTCTTGCTCTTTTCTCCTTCCCATTATCTTTACACTTTCTATTTCAATAGCTGTCGCTGGCTTTATTTGCTTGGTTTAATTTTCATTTAAAGCCTCTTCTAAAAAAAAGTATAGATATTCAACTGCAAATATTTTTAAATCTCTTTGAATGTTTTTGGTTATGCTGTATGTTGCCACCACATAGAAAACCCTTTCCACATAACCCCCACAAAAGAACTTTTCGCCCAAATTCTTCTGGGGTCCTTGCCCTACCCTTCTGCAGCTTTAATGAGAATTAAAACTCCGTGAGAATGTACCCAGTCCACAGCCACTTCAAAGCTGTGGTTGAAGTCCAGTTTTCAAACAACCCACATAGTTGGCCAAGTCTGGTGTTTCAGTTTTGATTTGATATGTTATATGGAGGCCCTACTTGCAACATTCAGCGAAGGCTGGAGAGCAGACACCAAGTTCCCAAAAGCTAATTGCTGTCTGGACTGAGGCAACATCTTGTTTATCCATTCCTGTAACTTGTCCACATGAGTTGTTTTATTCTCTCTTCACCAAAGCACCATGTAATTTGTCTGGTTTTAATATTGACCAGTAGTAATTTCTTAATGTGAAGAATGTGCAGTCAAGGAAAATCCGTTTATAGTTCTCTAATAGATCAGTTCCATATTTGTTCACATTTGCCAGTTGTATTGACTTTTATTTTTAAGGAAAAATAATTACATGGGGTCTGGTTTTAGTCAAGGACTTTTCTGTTTTATGTGAGGAACAGACAAAGACCTGTCGCATCAGAAGAGTAAAAGTGTTCTTTCCCTTCAACAAATAAATCAGGTGCTTCCGCTGTACAAGAATATACAGTAATGTAACATGTGTGGGCACTAAGGATAAGCAGAGACATCAACGGAGGGAAATATTTGACAGATTTTAGGTATGTCACATGGACATGGGATGTATCTTACTGCACAGTCTGTCACTTTTATTCCCTAATAACTTTTGACAAGAGACAGATAATACTGCAGAGTTTATTTTAAGGTAGATTGTTTAATTTTGTGTCTGTTCTCTTTCTTTCTTCTTTTTTTTTTTTTTTTTTCTGGATACTTTCCCTTTTTCATACAAAAAAGAAATAGTGCCCCAGCTCTTTGTTAAGTTTGGGGATTTGGGGTAAGTAGCTAGTTATATCTGGGAAGGAAGCAATGGATGCAGAGAGCAGCTGGATGCTGTCGGAGTGTTGGTTCCTTGGCTGTGGGAGACGTGTCCCCTGCTCCCATCCCTCTGCCACACACTGCACCCCCGGAGCGAGAGGGAGCTCCCGGAGCTCAGGGGCTACCGGCTCTCCGTCTGCGGGAAAGAGATGATACTCCTGAGTTGTCCGTGAGGCTCATGTGGAAGAATACAGCTTTTTTCCTTTTTTTTTTTTTTTTTCTTTTCTTTTCTTTTCTTTTTCTTTCTGGATGCATGTTCTTATTTGATTAGGTGAGCACTTGAGAGTATTGGTGAGTACTCCTGCGCAGAGCGGTGCTGGTGGAGGTCAGTCACAGCTCTCGGGGTCCTTGCAAACCCCAACCCTTGCCAGGAACAACTGAGCAGACTCCCAAACCATATGGTTATTCAACGGTGGATCGGACATCTAAAAATAAAGATTATCTGAGCAAGCACTTGTGACCAAAAGGAGATTTAAACATGGGGGTCTCCAAAAATGAAACTGTTTGTCAACTGGTGCCTGAGCATGCTTGATGCAGGCAGCTGGTGCTTTGCTGTCTCTCTGTGTCCAGCTACGCTCTCACAGCACCAAATACATCCCGAGGCTGAGCACCCCGAAAGGCACCGAGTGCCCTCATCTCCCACCATTTCCCACGGTCAGAGGGCACCAGGGAGGAGCGGTGAGTCAGAGGCAGAGCTCGGCAGCTGTGCGGCAGCAGCGGCTCTCTGCCTTCTGGGGCTGACTCGTTTGGGACAGAGGATTCAGGACCAAAAGAAATGTAAGAGTCCCCTTGGGATCAACGTGGGACCATAAGAGCTGTCCAGAGAGGCTGCACCTGGGAGGAAGGGGATTTTTTTTAAAAAACTCTTGAAAGTGGGTAAATCTGGGTGATGCTCTGTATTTTCTAGCTTCCCATCTCACACAGACTGATTTGTTATACATCTGTGGCACGATTGGTAGATGAGGCATTGGGATATTTACTCACCAAATTTGAAGAGCACAGAAATTCACTGTGGGAAACCAGCATGTTCCGGTAGGCTGGAGCTCCCCCAAGCCACAGTTTGCCTCCAGGCATGTCCCACAGCCTTCTCCAAGAAGGGGGGCAAGAACTCTTATCCCAAACAAAGAGAGAATAATTTGCCCCTGAAGAATTTTCTTTCAGGTTCACAATGTCTGAGTTCCAGGTTGGTTGGTAAAGTGTTGTTTGAGAGGCTGTTTTTCTGTAACATATGTCAAAGCCCTTCTTGAATCTAATAAGCTCTTTGCATTGGTTGGTGTCTTATAGCTAGAGTTTGCCAAAGTCTGTGTGAACAAGAGTTTCACTTTGTATTTTCTGCATTTTAGTGATGTTTTCCAGCAGCAGGAGTGTGCAGCTTAGGATCAAGGAACTCTGTTAAAAAAAAAAGAGGAAAAGATCCATTTGGCCTCACTGAATTTGTACAGTAAAATTATGAACTTGGACCATGAGGGTTATAACTGTAGTATTTCTGAGCCCTGAATAATGTGTTTTGCTTTCTGTTGTGTGTGATTTTAGAAGGGATCTTACAGCAATACCAGCTTTAGCTTATCAGGAGATTTCGCTTCATTCTCACCATTCTCTTGTTTAAACACTTAATCAGTCATTTGAGTCTGCTACATGCAGCCTTCACCTTTCCTTGGACTTGGTAGTGCTATTTTTTTCCACCCTAACATGTGCAATAATCTCACAGTTTAAAACAAGGATCCTGCCATTCCTTACTGCAGGCATATAAAACTTAAATCCAATCAAAAAGTCCAGATAAAAGTAAACTGATGGGTGTGTACATGGATGTCTAAAGCCTGCTGCTGTACTAAGCCTTTCTGACAGCACTAAAGAGAAGCTTAATTTTTAGATTCTCTTTATAAGGCTTTATGAGGGAATAACTTCCAGCTTTTATTTTTCAGCGGGGGGTGAGAGGGCAACCATCAAGTAAAAATCTGTCTGGAGTATGTGAAACTGATAGTCACCAAAGTACATGTTACAGTTTGGCAATGTTTGAGAGGCTGTCACTGAGAACAGGAGAAAAAGGAAGTCTGAAAGAAAAATCAGAAAGGAGGTGGAATGTTACTAAAGCTAGAATTATAACATAGGAGGCACTCTGGTATTGTTTCTTTTCTTTAAAACTGCTATGTGAGCAGGACTTGCTGCCTGAGAGTTTGAAGCATGAGATCCAGGAACATTTTTTTTAGGATGGAGGGGAAGATGCATGTTTTTGTCACCAGATTTCTACATTCAGATAGTGAATTTGGACCATAAGAGTTATGAACTGCAGGATTTCTAATACTAGTGTTTTCCACTGGCTGTAACTCAGCTCCAGTAGGCAGGTGATTGATTGAAAGAAATAAAGGCTGCCTCTTCACTGGAAAGTGTTTGACTCCCAACTGGTTCTGAAATGCAAAATCCCTGCTCTGCTCCCAGCATCATGTAGTGTGTGGACATGGTCCATCACCCAGCATGAAGATGCAAATGTTTTGGAAACGGCTTTAGAAGAGTACTTCCACCTTTGTTTTCCTTGGTACCAGCTGCTATTGCACCCTGAAAATAAAATGAGGGTTGATTCCTTTACATCCTAAGGAAAGGGCATGTTAAACCAATGTTTGTCGTGGTCTGTGTTCAAATTTCATACGTTGCTTGATTGGGTGGCTTCAGAAACATTGCGTTGGAAAATAGGCACCAAGGCTTCGCTGATGTCAAGGGAGAGATTGTAGCATATATAAGTTGTGTAGGTGCAGGGAAGGACCCACCTTGCAGGTGACTGCCGTGGTCTGTGTCCTGTCACCTGGGGCGAGAGGGTGCCCATCTTGGTGGCCGTGCTGATGGCTCAGCATGCAGGCAGGAGCAGCAGCAGGCTTGCAACGCTTACTCCATGTAATTAAACACTCTGGCAGTGCCAGTGGGCAGCAGCTGTTTTGAAAATAACATGATGGAAACGTGTCAGGACATATTGGTGGCAGTAAGCCCATGAATACTTGCAACTGAGAGCGCCCTGTCTCTCCTTTGATGCCCCACTCCATGCCCTGGTTTCAAATGTCCTTAAGGCTGGCTGCGTTAATGAGAGCCACTGGTTAATTTGGTTAACTTTGAGAAGCTGTAGTTCACAGAGCACGTCTGTAACTTGGGGCACATGAGCAGTGCTGTTCAAAAGACTGTGTCAGCTCATCTGTTATGCTTGTTCCTGGAGCTGTTACTCACTTGCTTAGTCTCCCTTCAGCAATGCAATTAAAACCACTCTTGGTGATGGGCAAGCAAGATGGGCTCTTCTCCATGCTCTGAAGTGTTTAAATTTCATGACAAATTTCATAAACAGTCCAATAGCGCTGGCACATATTGTTCATGAAGGGTAATCCTGACAGCACGTGCCATTTTGTAGTTTATATAAAGGGTGTTTTAAAAATTTATGTTAATTTTTTCGAAGCTCATGGACATGTTCCAGTTGAGCTCTCCATGTCCCAAGTTAGGGCCTTCAGAGGAATTTGGAATTTAAGAATAAAGAAATGTAGATGGGAAATGTGCGGGGAAGTTATTTTGTGTTGTTAATACCATTTTCAGAATTTTTGTGGTATATTGAAGATTATCATATTTTGTGACACTTGAGGCCATCTAAGTCACATCATGATAATGAGAAATTCCACTTTTCGTTTCTTGGCTGCAGGGAGCAAAAATGAAGTGTATCACATGGACATTATTTGTTGTGTAAATGGAGAGATTGATGGCTGTTGCCATTGGAATTTTTTTTTTTCTCCCTGTGGTGGCTTTTGTGTTCACTTATTTCATTCAGCTATGGTCAGAAAAACTTAAGATGCCTTTTTAGTCTTGTCTCAGGTGACTTGCTTGTGAAGGGTGTTAAAAAATATTTTACTGCTGAATGGGAGTATAAGAAAAAACGGTGTGTTTAGAGAAGCTGGAATGACTCCAAATTTCTGTCCCTTTGCTTTGTGTCATCCTTGTCACTCATTCCTCATCCTTGTCATTACTGGAACGCTGATGCTTTTGGAAATACTTTTTAACTTGGTCCTAAAAGTTATTCAGTAAAGAACCAGGCTTATCTAGCCTGAGATCTTCACTTAGCATTGGCAAGACAAATGGCCTGCTTAAATATACACAGGTTTGTGTTTTGCTCGATCAGGATTGATGTGCTTTGCCCTTAGTCTGGTACTTACTTATTTTCAGTTTTGTTACAAAAAGGCCTTGTACTCAAGTGGTGAGAGCAGGAGCTAGCAGTCTGACCTAGGTTGTTGTACCCGTGACTCAAGTTGCGCTTAGTTAAGACACACCTCAGCCAATCCAGGCTGCAAACTGAATTAAGAATAACTTCCATAAAATTTTGCATTTGGATTTAGTTTATGTGAAGGAGAATGCATTTAAGGCTGTTTGAACAGGGGAGTTTTAACTGGAGAGGGTTTCTGGTTTGCTTTTTTAAAATCCATGTTTGTGTTCTGCTCCACCATGTATTTATTTTAAAATCTAGTTGTGCATCAACACATTCTCAATCTGAAATGTAGATCTCGGACTGAGATGTTTTAAATGTTTGAACTGAATCCAGTTTTAAAGTACCACAGTTATCTAAGAAGTACATCAAAGTTTCCTTCAGTGTTCATTTCTCATTATTATCTGTTCTGGAGAGCTGATTGTTTTTCAGTATAATTAGTGTATGTGTTACTGTAAGTTCTCTTTCTGATCTTGCATCAGACATGCTCTCATGATTACAGAGAAAAATCTCCTCCAGTATCTATGAACCTAAGTTTTACTATGTCAAAACCAAACTTTTGCCCTGATTCCACAATTTTAGATATCAGATCTGCGTACTGTCAGGTCACTTAAAAGTACTGGTTTAATTTTCTTTGAGTATGGGCACATATGGTTTGCATTTCTATCAAATTCCTCAAAAAAGCATCCAAATGAGTTAGTGGTAGCTCCTTCCTCTATGCCAGCTTTAGTCTGGTCGTGGCAGGACAGTTGATAATAGATCTAAAATAAAGCCTGCTGATGCCAAATTGCCCCATCAAAAATTTCTTGAAACTTGAACCAGTAAAGTGAGTGTATTTACCCTTCAGTATTTTGTGTCATGTGACTATGGAGTTTTGGATCTGATACTAGCAGCCTTAAATCTTACATTGTTAAACCAGACTTGTGTTGCTTATCTTCCTGGAAAAGGATGTGCTCCCATGACTTGGGATGAGAACCAGACAAGTGCAAAATACTCCATCTGGGTAGGAATAATTAGCTGGTTAAATAGCAGTTCCTCAGAAAAGGGTCTAGGAGACATAAACAAAGCATAAATCCACAGTATCTTATGTTGTAGGGAACATGTAGTAATTCTGCCCAGGACTTGAAAAGCCTGGCCTGGAGTACTTCATCCAGTTTCAAGCATCTTTTTGGAAGAAAAGTGTGTATCATACAGCCTAACACTGAGGGGAGAGCCACAAAAATTAAAACAAAACCAAGAAAATATGTCTTAGAAGAAAGTAGTGGAAGAGAGACATTTGGCCAACAGGGTTTGCAAACTTCCATTTGGGTTTCTAGGTAGAATTGTTGTTTGTGGGGCAATATTCATGATCTTTGTTGTATTCTGAGATGACTTATGTTATTGCTGTAATGTGTTTGTAACTCAGAGGGAAAGGTCCATCTTATAGGAGAGGAAAGGAAATAGTGGTAAACCCTCTGTGCACGCATGGCCTCTGTGCCAGCTGTTTTCAGGAACTCCTGGGTCATCATGTCCAAATCTTTGCTATTTTGGGCAACCACATCACAGAATCCCATTCATAAATTTCTCAAGTACCATTATAAAAATAGTTTGATTTTATTTATTTATTTTCAGCTTTGCCTCCATTGCTGTGATATGAACTTCATGCCTCTGATCTTAAGCCTCATCTCTAATGATCATCTTTGAGTGTTTTAAACATTAACATAGTCACACATGCATTTTATTTGTTCTTCATTGCCCTTAGCTTCTTGACCACCTGACTGGGGGAAGAGCATAATGAAGGGGTAGTTTTCTAGCTTTAAACAACCAAGTTCTTTTATTGTAGTCTAGAAAGACAAGCTTCTCGTTCCATCACTGCCCCTCAGTCATTTTAAATCTATTTAAATTTGACTTAATGTTTCTGAAATAGGGGGTGATGAGTACTGCAGGCAATATCCCAGAGAAACACTGCTGTTGCTCTTTCATCTTTACTGGAAGTACCTTGCTTGACATACTCTAAACTGTCATTTGCCTTTTTCTGAGTTACGTCTCACAGAGATAGTTGTACTGTGATCAACTGACATATAAGGAAGGAGTCCTGAAGTATTCTGCAGTGCTAGACAGAGCTACCATGTGATACCTCTGAAGAAGATTAGAAACAGCCTGTGTTTGAGTGAAGCCACGTTCCACTGCACTGAGAGCCCTGTTGGGCATGTGAAGGAATTACAGTCATCGGAAAGATATTTTTGTGGGTGTTCCTTGAAATTGAGAAGTCTCGTTACTTTTAGGCACAGGGTGGACAGGCAGTGGGCGTGCAGTTTGATCATAAGGTGCTGCACGACAGTTTGATACTTGTTTTCTACTATTCTGCTCCGAGAGCACCTCTGCTAGCCGTAGTGACCAGAAGTTCTCAACAGAAAGTGTTTCCCAAGAACAAGACGCAGGTGGGTGTGGGAATGGAGGAGTGTTTTGTTAGCTGTTTCTTACACCATCATGAGGGGGCTCAGGCAATCCAGCACGTTGTATATGCTACGTATAGCAAAAACAATTTCTGTCTGAATTACAAGGAAAGAGGTATCAAGGTTGTCCCTTAACTGACACGTGAGAGAGGACCTAATGTACCAGGTCATTTTTTTTAGAGATTGAGCAAGAAAAATCTCAGCTGTTTTTTTTGGAGGTGGGGGTCATGAGGGAGTAGTATAAAGACTCAGAAGCTTCCCAGGTAATCACCCTCACATTTTTCAGTAGAGGGAATCACACATCCTCGTTATGGACAGCAAGTCCAGTTTCTGAGAGGAGGTATTTCTAACAGGAGTTTAGGCAAGAGATTAGATTTAGAGAACTGAAGAAGTGTTGGTCAGGTATGGATTATCACATTGTATGTGGCTCTATTTCACATACTTTGAGAACTTCAAGAAATTTACTGGCACCGGAACTTGAGCAGAAGCAGCCTTGTCATTGGTACCTACAATGTAAGGAGAAGGCAGAACAGTCAGTAAATGGTAAAACCAAGAAGTATCCTTCCCCAAACCAGCTCAAGAACAGAATGGACCTCTTGCCACTGGTGGGGATATTGGCGCATTTTAGGATTGCAGAAGCTTGGCATCCCAGCTGTTATACCCATGAGGACTGTGATCCATGAGGATGCAACTAGTGTACCTCGTTTGGTTCCTGATGATAAAGCAACAAGGCTCCGCTCAGAAGGGCAGAGTTTTCAAAAGGTCATTGCTGGGTGGAAATTTTTATCTGCTGAACTAAATCAGTATTTTGCACTTTGTAAATCCTATAGTTGTATGTTATGTCCCAGTGATGTTGGTGGATTAATGAAGATAAATGTCTGTCTGCACAAGAAGATCCCTTTTCCCCCTGCTCTTTTTCTCCTAAGGCACAGGTTTCCTAAGGCATAGCAGCCTCACTGCCAATCACTTTGGTTGTGCTGCTACTGTGCGTTTCCATATTTAAACAGTACTCCAGATGGTTTATTGAAGTGGATAAGCGATACACCATCCAAACTTCTGGGAATCACACCATAGATTTCCCAAATAAATAGGCATAAGGAGAGAAGCCAAACAGGATACAAGTTCTAAAAAGCCACGAGATTAGCAAGATGTGTCCCTTTCTGTCAAACTAGCAAGTAATTGTTTTACTATGAAAAATAGCATTTCAGATACAGATTTTCTACAATTGGCTGATTTTGGTGTTTGGCTTCTTAAATCTTGTTTAAAAGGTCACAGGCTGAGTCTCTTCTAAGAGCCTGAGGGCTGATTACCAAGTGGAAAGATTAGCAGAGAAAGCACTCGATGTTTTCTTGTCCAGGGAGATTCCGATATGGGATTGTTACGCCGGCTGGAGTAGGTGCGATGAGGCATTTTTTTCTGCTGGAACATCATGTTCAGGGGTGACAGCATTAGTTTGTAGATGTTTTTTCCTGTGAGAACTGGCGCTCCAAAACCTTTGGGCTGGGTCAAGTCATACCTACATTTATACTTGCTCCAATTTTCAGTACCCTTAGAGCATCCAGCCTTCCACAAATTTTGTGATGTACAATTGCAGGACGTTACTCAAGAAGACTTTCTGTGTTCTCTGAAGTTTCCTTGAAGCATCCTGCTGGACTGCTTTGTCTGGAGCTGTGCTGGGGTGGATTTCACTGTCCTGTCTGTCTTTGGTCATAAGGGCTTTACAGGCAAGAACCAGCCCACAGGTAGGGAAGGAATAAGGAATATAAACTGTTGATCTGAGTTATAAATACTTCCTGAAGGAATATAGTTAGAGACAAAAGTTATCAGGAAAGAAGTCTTACTTTCATATAAACAAAAATCATGCTTGTGTTAAAATTAAGTGAAGAAAATAAATAGATTCAGAACAGTTACATGAGTTGTAATGTTGAAATATTTCTTTCTGTAAGGACGTGTAGTTATGGACAGAGGTGCAGTCTCTATCCACTTTTGGGGGCACTTATATCCTTTATGCATGTATTGGTGGTGTACAACACGCCTGTACTCCACCCTGCTCCCTTCACCGCTGCTGGAGGAGCTGCTTAGATGGAAACTGTTCCTCAGGGAGGAGGTCTGCCACTGCTTTCCCTAACCAAGTCCCCCACCAATTTGGACACCCACCACCCCCCCATTTACATGGTCTCTTACAGGTTATAAAGCCAGAGAAATACATGGCACACATATTTATCCCAAGCATATCTACAGCTGTTCCCCCTATGGCTCCCGTACTGGCAAGAAACAAATTTACATCACTTGGAAGGTCATCTTGTTTTTCTTGAGGTTTTTATGACGCGAAGGAGGCAGACAGGGCCATGTGTGTGTGCTCGGTCGGGGGCTGGCTGTGGGTGATCAGGTGAGGTGCCTGACCCCCTGTAAGTCTTTACCAAGCAACTAGTGGAAGGGTGCCTTGATCTTGAGTTGAGCTAGAGAGTGACAGTGTGAAAATAAAGATTTACATGTGTATGGTTTTTTTCAACCACTGCAACTGATTGAAATATTTTAAATATGTCTCCCAAATGAATGCATTGTGCAGTAGCTGATCCAGCGTTATGACACCTGCTCCACCGTAACCACTGTTACTCTATCACATCACAGAGTATCTCCGATACGTAGCTAGTCATAATAAAAAATAGCAACAGCTATGGGATCCAGACATCCAAAAGGTTAGTAAAGCAAATGGTTCAAGGACATTACTAGTGAGCTCTCTCTGTTAGATTTTAAATCAGTAAGAATTGCGCCACCTTTGTTTATCTTTACCTAGTTGCCCTCTATTCCTTTAAATACCAGTATTGACGTCATTACGGTGATCAGGGAGAAGAACTTTTCTTTCTCTTAATCAGCAATAAATTTATTGCAGATTTAAAATGAATCACTTCAAGGTAATTGCTGAAGCATTTGAATATTTTAAAAAAATAAAAAATATAAATACTATTCATGAGTCTAGGAAGCTAGCTGGCAAAAACACATCGTGTGTTTTGTAAAATGGTTGAGCTAACCAACCAACATAGAGTATATGTTATTAAAAAGTGATAAAGTTTGCAAATAGAAGTTTACAATATATTTTGAAAAAGTTTATGGAATAACAGATTTACTAAAGGACAGTATTCAAAGAAATTACTTTCCTAAATATTTTGGTAAAACAGTATTTTTTTTTCATGCAGAATATTGTTTTTCTAAATGTTTCAATACTTGAAGATAAGCAATATATTAAATTTTAATTCCATTTCGTTCCATTGTTTAGGTTTTTCTTTCACTGAACTGATAAACATTTACCATGTAAATGAACAGAATATTTTCCTTTATTTAAAAAAAAAAAAAAAAAAAGAAAGAAGACAGCAAGTGAAATATTATTCTGCTAACCAAAGCGGAAAACCACAATAAAACCTTGTCTTAAGCTTATAAACTTTATCACACTTTAGAGGAAAATAAATTCCTCTCTTAAATTATAGGATGAAACCTTGGCCTTCTATAAATAACAAGGTTATAACATCTTCAATGTCTTTCTCAGGACATATGAAAACAAATGTTTTCACTGTTTTTCTCTATCTGCATTGATGTCAAATGCTTGCTCTTAGCTGGAGTTGCCATCTCTTCTCTTATCCAGAGTATCTACAGGCAGACCATCACCAAAACCATGGGTGAGATGCATTTTGGTCAGCTTCATGGTTGTATTTTTCTAAAGTCTCAGAGCTGTAGAAGTAATTAAAAAAAAAAAATCCTAAACCATTATTTGTTGGAGCCTTACATTGTATGGTCCAGGAGTGACTGACACAATTCACATGCTGGACCATAATGGAACAACTACAGATTGGGAATTAACAGACTATTTGGCTACAAAAGAGACATACTGTTTGAAACTATATGATTTCTAGGTTTTGTTCTGGTGGGTCATGTTTATGTTGCTCTGAGTTGTTTCCTCAAGGAAGGAGGATTCATGCCTAGTGCTAAAGAGAGAGTATTCAGAGTATGTCATAGGAAGGCTAATGCCTACCTGGTGATGCTTCCAGTTTTGAGTCTTTCTGGGGGATGATTTCTCAAAGAATAATGAACAAGACAGAAGTGCTCTCCCTTTTACTATCTCACACTTTTTGAGATAAAATACAGGATTGTAGTTGCCCTGTATTATTCCTGGTTTCATTAGTGCACTAGCGTCATACATGATTGTGTTATGATTAGAAAAAATGTCCTTTTTTTGGAGGACATCTCTTTAATTTTGCCAAGACGTCCTTGTTTATACACAGGTTGAATGCAATGATCTTTCAAAATATATCTGTCTTAGGTTCTCATGATATGAATTCATTGGGTGGTGCTGTTTTGTTTTGTTTTTTTGGGGGGGAGGGGGATGAGGTATTAAGTGCCTACATGCTGGCTGTGGACATGACTGCTTTCATGCAGAAATCTGCTTCTTTAAGGGCCATACCTTTGGTATGAATTCTGAGCTCCTTTTGTAAAGGTACTGCTGCAGAGCAAACAAGAGCAAGTTAGGGACAAATCCTGGAAATTTGGGTAGAGATTTTGTCCCAGTTGCCTTTCACAACCTGCAGGACCCACAGAGCCCTCCACGCTCTGCTTGTTTCTATTTACAGTCAAAGGCAATTTCATGGCAATTTCCTCTCCTTTGGTCTTCAGTAGTAACTATGGACTGACCCATGTGCCTTTGATAATCCAGACTTTTACTAGGTCTGTCCCTTGTTACAAAACCTCCAGGGCAGTAATTTACACTTAGACTGGGTTTTGACTGCTTCTTTGATATGAAGATGTACTAGATTGTAAGGATTGTCAAAAGCTCCTTAAGGAGGAGACTTGGTGAGCCTGGGCTCAGCACTGCTGTCATCAGCTTCCCTGCCAAGGGCCAAACTACAGAGAATGTCTCTCTCTGCTGAGACATTCCAAGTCAGATCTCATCTTTTTCTTAAAACCAAGGAGGAGACTGCCTGGTTGCATAATCACTCCTTAGGTTTTCTGCCCCTGGTGTGCCTCAACTTGGTTCATGAAGGCTGTAGAACACAGGGAATGATGTTCTCATGGATAGACGAGAGTTAAAAGAGCTTTTCCCCTCATCCATTTCTGTTCACTTGCTCAGGGAGAGAGAGAGAGATTGTTTCAGTCACTGGTGAAAGTTAGCATTTTATGGTCATATAGAAGTGTTGCTCTGCATCCAAGTTAAAACTGCAGGTGTATGCAGAAAACTTGTTAGAACTAAGCTTTTGCTCAGCACAGGATTTTGGTTTTATTTCCTCAAATAGCACAGAGCTAGAGTCTGCACGGAGACCCTAGATGAGTATCGCCTACCACCACCTCACTATCAAATCAGCTCCACCTGCTTTGGCACGCCCAAAGAACATATAGATCAGGTGGAGCTCTGCCCTACAAAACTGATCTCACCCAGGGTGCCTGGCTCTTTCAGTGCAAGCATAGAAGAGCTGTGGTTACTGAATATGGTGACTGTAGTCAAAAACAGCCTTATCAGGTTAGTAAAACCTTCTAAGACATCCATGTCTGAATCTATGCAGCCTGAATGTGCTTGTGCCTGATGCATGGAAATTTAAATACGAGTGCAAATGTTTCAAGATTGGGACTTTAAATGGGAAACCTCTTGGATCAAGAGCAGCTTTGCCAGTTGGTATATGCTATGGCCTCAGCTCCAGGTTGCAGTCTGTGACTGATATTTTAACAGAAAAATTGGTAATCTTTGTATTCCCATTTTCACATGGTTGGTATAAGGAGCTATTTGTAATAGCCCAATAAAGGAAAATATACTTAATATTTTGAATGTATTTAGTTATCTTTAAAAGCTGCTATAAGAGTTTAGGTAGGTATATGTTGTCCCAATATATACCAATTCTCTCCCCATAATCTCTTTATTTAGTATATTTTTCTTTCCATTTTACTGCTCCCATTGGTAAAAACTGCCTTCCCTCGGAACATACAAACAAAAATAATGAGAATCAGAACATAACTAACAGGATTCATAGAGCACAGATTCAGTGGTTCTTCCATATTTAGTCCATCCTCTAGTTCTCACAGTATGTATAACTCAGGATATGACACTGCAGAGTGCATTCAAGAAAGTCATCAGTACACACTCTGAAAGTCAGCAGTAACTCGCATAAGAAAGAGGATTACAGCCTGTAGTCCCAGTGCATTTCAGTGAATCACACCACTGCCTCATGAAAACTAATATAAAATGGAAAAAAACAAGTTGCAAGAATTATTCTGTATGTGTGGCCAAGTAACAAGAGCAGAATTTCACTCATTTTGTATACTTTGCTACAAAGTACCATTAAATTACAGAAATACAGAAATCATTTGTAAAACTGTAACTACAGTTTGCAAAGAACAATCTGTGGTGGACTTGAGCATGGCTTTAATGCTGCTTTTTGTGGAATAGCAGCAAAAGCGATTCTGAAATATTTTCCAGTGTCCAGTAGAAGAGTGCTTAAATTTAAGTATTTTAGAAATATGTCTGAAAACAGACTTACTTAATAGACCATTAAATAGTTGGTGGTTGGGGAAAAAAAGTGCAATTTGTCTTGGGGGGAGATGGAGGAGGCTTTGTGTGATTTTATAACGTGAGATATTCCATGGTCTAAATAAATGGGCAGTAAGAGTCTTGTTTTGGTAGAATTTATATTTGCTGGCCCATTATGTGCTGTTGAAAATGCCGTTTCAATCAGAATGTTCATTTTACTATCATTATGATTTTTAGGTGATTTTGCTCTTTGTTTTTACATTTCACAAGATTTGTGTCAGATTAGATGTGTTCAAACCAAGGGCTACGTACTGCAAACAGAGTAAATTAATCTTTAAAAACAAAAATAGAAGGGCAGAAATAGGAATGATGTCACAGTTGTGTGTCCTTCTAACATTCTTTTAAGGTGTTGTTAGTAATAATAAATCAATAACTTTAAAGCTGTAGACAGCCTTCCAGGAAAGCTGCAGCCCCACCCTAGAGACCCACCGTTGGTAAATCAGCACTGAGAAATCTAGATAAGCAAGCTGATCTTTCAGATAATCCTGCCAGGAGCTGAATTTTCTCCACCCGTGTGACAGGATTTGGTTTTCAGCCTCCCAAATACAAGACACAAAGTCTCTGAATGGGCTCTGCCGTTCAGTGTATTACCAAGTGCTAACAAAGTTGTCAGCATCAGCTGTGCTGAGCTTGTCCTGCTTTAAAAGTATTTCTGTTCCCTAAAGGAAACTGTCCTTGGAATCTGAGTTTTATTTCACTGCTCGATCTTTTTCCTTTTTTAATGGATTGGATCATAACCTCCTGTTTGCTTCATTAAGATAATACCCTGTACAGACATTGGCTACAGCCAAGTTTTGAAATAAATGCAAAAGCAAAGGAGATGGGTGAGTTCCAGGGTGTCCTACTTAGCATGGTGCTACAGAAGATGAAAGGGACCCGGAGTCACCTCTCTTCAGGCGGGTGGACAGGAGGTGTCAACATCCCTGGAAGCATTAATCTTGCCTGGGGGGTAGGTTGGTTGCCTTTTATGGCAGCCTTTTGACTGCCAGGCCAGTCAATGGTATAGTGCAACCTCCAACATCTCCAGAAGGAGTGCAGCTAGAGGCAACATCTGGCTGTTCACATCTGGAGAGGCAAGGGAACATTTAAATCAAATGGTCAGAGATGTGGATCTAATGAGTGCTTAACTTCTGGACTTTGAACAGAAGACCGGGCTGTTGGTCTCAGGCCAGTGCCTCATAAACAGGTGTCAGAGTCCCAAAAAAGAGCTCCCCTCTTTGCCAATGGTGGGTATCCTCGCTGGCATTCCTGCAGCAGAGCTTCGCGGGCCAGGAGGAGTGACCCATAGGTCAGGAATGAGACACGCTGATGGGATGGCATGCTAAAGCTTCCTTGACATTTGCCTTGCCTTATTTTTCCCGAGAACGAAGCAGGGATTTCGGGCTCCAAATCTGACAACATGTTAATATCTCGGGGGGGGGGGGGGGGGGGGGAGAAAAAAGAGGAGGAAGTGATACATGAATCACTTGTAAGATTTATTTTTTTTCTTCCTAGCCTAAGTATTAACCTGTAGCTTTGAATTTGGAAGATACAGGAAGTAAAGAAATTGGTAAGAATATGCTGAAGGAGGATTCTGCTGCTAGGGGGCAATATATAGTAAGGAAAAACACACTAAGACATTTTTCTCTCAATATCTCTCACAGTTTTTTTAAAAAGAACCCAAATCCAAAAAATATCCGACATATTGCATAAACTAGCGTTTCTTCTGCAGAAAGGGCATAATATAAATAAAACTTACAACCTATATTTACATACGTGTGTGTAATTTTTTTTTTTACATATACATATATGTGTGTGTGTGTGCGCGCATGACTTCCTTAATATGCTTCCTCACTATCACAGTAGGGTCATTACCAATTCTGGGACCTGCACACAGCACTTTTACTTGTTAATTCATATGAAAGAGATGTCTTCAGTCTAAGGGATCTAAAGCATGTATGCCAGTATTTCATAAGCTTTAATGAAGAACTGGTGTTATGGCTCCTTTAAAACAATTCACTCAGGGAACTGATCCTGTGTGATTCTTAATTTTCCATTCTGAATTCTGTCACAATCTATAGAAGGCAAAACAATAAGAATGTGGACATTTAAAAGTCTGAAGTCACATGGTCTTACAGCTCTTCTGCTTCTACCTTGTTGAGGACAATTGGGACAGCTTAGATGTCTCTACGACTTTTCTGCTCTAGGCACTTTCTCAAACATACTCACTAAAAAAGAAAACAAGGAGATATAAAAGAAGCCAGATTCGCTGCAGTTATTGGTTTCAGGTTGAGCAGTGAAATAGTTGTTCACTTGTTTATATATACTTGTGCTGACTTGATGATGCTCGTTTTAGAACTAGTGCAGGATGTTTCTGTAAACACTGCATTGTGTGAATGCAATTTCCCATTTGTTTTAATGAAAAATTATTTTTGCTTGAGAACATCCAGTGGTTATACATGGTTACAACTATAATATTAATAAGCTAGTTGATCAAGTCAGAGGCCAGTAGTAGAGAAAATACATCAATTTCTAGAGCAAAATTTCAGTTCTTGTTCACCTGGTCACCAAATCCAGTGAAGAGGCATTGTCTAAATGAGTAAAGGTTACAGCATAATGTGCCAAATTTCTGTGGTGGAAAACTTATTGTTAGTTAATTAACTAGTGTTAATTTTTGCGAGAAGAGTTTGAGGACTTCCGCAGCTGCAACTGAAATTTGAACAAAGGAGCAGATGTTTGCAAGTTTGAATGTTTTTTTATGAATTTAATCTTGTTTCCTGTATTGTTCTGAGAGGCTCATTGGAGACTCAGGGGGAGAAGTAACTGGTGCAAAACCACAGGACATGCACAGCCCCTCCTTACTGTTATAATGCACTTCTCTCTTCTGATCTTTTCATTCATCAGTTTCTGCCCTCATACTCTCATCTCGCTGATTCATATAATTTTATCTACTTCAGATGAATGTAGTGCTTGCTTATTTTGTACTGGAAATGACACAGAGCTCATTGTTCCTGATGCATTTTACAGAGGAATCATTTCAGAATGGCTAAGATATCTCTAACTGTACTGCAGCTCACAAGTTCATTGTAGCATCTTCATGCTCTGAGTTGCAGATGGTGGTTCGGTGTAATCCACATACCAAGATCTCTGGGAAAACTCCCACAGGGAGCAGAAAGGTAGCTTGAGAGCTGCTGCAACCATCTGTTTCTATGTCTTCTTTTTCTTGCTCTCCCATGTTACCTCACTGCTGACAAAAAAGGGACAGCTGTTATGGAATATATATGGTCATGTACCCTATAGAGCTGTCCCTAAACATAAGTGCTGCCTAAAAGCCTGTTCTTTTATACCAGCTCTGAAAAATACAGGGTTATTAACAGCAAATACAGGAATTAACCTGGCAGCACCAGTGCTAAGGAAAGTAGAAGTTCTATGCACATCTGATGTTCAACAAATACTTTCTCAAACCTGGCACACAGATGATACTGAAATTGGTATCAAATGCTTTTCAGCATTCTGCACTCTTAAAGAATTGGGATGCTCTGAGACAGGAAAGGAATACTTTAAAGTTTGTCATTATACATTGTACACTTGGCAGGGTATTCTGTGATTCGTAGCAAATATTGGGAAATGACAAAGCAATACATAATAAAGTGTAAAAAAAACCCCATCAGGTGGGGCTGAGTCTATTGTTCCAGGAATATTAGGAACTTCTGCTGTCTCGAAATCTGTGGGTTTCTGAGCAATGTCAGCTGTGGATATGAAGGAGAAAGGGCTGATTGGTTATATGGCTGTGTTGAAATACATTGAGCACTTCTTCAAGTCTTTCTTGTAGTGTTTTCTGGTTAGTAAATAGAAGAGGGTGGGTTAGTCAATGTTAGAAGGCAGCAAAGCTAGTAATTTTCACAATACTCTGCTCTTTCAGCTCCCAATAATGAGATTAAGATGTGACTCTAGCTGAATTAGGACATTAATATGCTTTGTGCTCTTCATATTATATCTACTATCTGTCATAAATAATTCTGAACATGAATTTATTTTAAGATTAAATTATTGTCCTTGTTTAATATGATTAACACAAATCAGAGATTCATGTTTTTCAGTCTTTAAAATACTCCATTACATATAAAAAGATGTTCTGTGTTCAGCAACAGAAGGCTTTGATGTCTGCCAAATCAACATAAGTGAACTAGTTATAATCCCTGTGCGTTTGTAATTACTGAAGTGGTTTGGATGGCTTTACTTAGTATTAAATCCTGACATCATCTTTAAGCACAGAAATCAAACTTGTAATGAAGATTGTATCAGTACAGTTCTCACATTTCACATCTTTTCTGGTAGTCATAATAAACCAAAATTGTATGATTCATTGCCTACCTTAAGTATTTGTCCTTTCCGATATTGCCAGGCTACTGATGTGTAAACAGAAATGTAAATATATGCCTGCGGATGGGTGATTGTTTGCGCTTGCACAATAGCACTGAATCATTTGAGCAGGTCTCCTTGCTCTGTACCCTGGACTTAACAAATGCTTCTGAGAAGTGCAGCTCCAGAGCACAGGGAGCTTGTTTAGACTCAGTGAAGCTTTTGATTTTCTGCTCTAAACATATTCCATCCTAATTGTTACTTCTAAACTAGCACTTTTCAGTTCACAGGTCTATTATGAGTTATACAGAATACTCAGATTCATAGTAAAAAGTGCTTATCTTCTAATATCCTGTGTAATCTGCTGAAGTAACTAGGCATGTTTAATACCTGCGTGGAAGGAGGAAAAAGGAGAGAGGACTTTAATAGCACTTAAGCTGTTGTTTCTAGAAAGTTGTTTCAGGTGTTCTTGCAAATAAAAGCACAGGTCTGTTATGCTTATGAAGCTCCAAAAGTTACTGTATTATTATATGAGTATTTTACAGCTATCGAATAAAAGCTTGAGTACATACAAATACGATCAGCTGCAGAATTCTATCAATTCCTATGTGTTCAGGAAGTGTGTGTGTATATCCATGTGTGTGTTGGGAAAAAGAGAGCATATGTGTGTAGTGAATTGTTACAAACATGCTAGTTGCTCCTATGAGACAACTGATTTTTTTTGGCTGCATCTCTATATTACCCCATAAAAAAGCTTCTTCAACTGTTACAAACTGTTATTCAAGTGATTTACTGAGTTTGAGGATGCTGTCCCGAGATCACAAGCGTGGCATCTTTTCTGAGATAATTATTTCAGAATTAAAAAAAAAAAAAAAAGCCAAGAACAGCAGCACAGATCTGCAGAGATGTGGGCGTTACATGCTGTGTGCATGAAATACGTAAGGATAATTGCTGCCTGGATTTTATGCAAAGGTGATGGTGTTAGAGTGCTGCAGTTCCTAGGAAAGCAGGCAACTTGTAGAGAGTCCCTTGGGGCAGCAGGTTTCCCAAATACAAGAACCGAAGTGAAGATCCACAAACTCGTTTTTGCAAATTCCAGAGAAGTACGTCTACTAATTCCAGAGAAGTGTGATGTTCATACTAGTAACAGTGATCTCACTCTGATAAGCTCAAGGAATGTGCCAAGGCTTTGGCTGCACCTTCCTCCTCTGCTGCTGCAGGTTCTTGTCCGTGCTAACTCACCATGATGCAGTGCCCTCCCAACACAAAAGTTGGGTCAGGTTGCTTGGGGCCACATACGGTCGAGCTCTGACCATCTCCAGGAAAGGATGGAGATTTGCAACTTCTCTGGGCCCTTTCATGATTATGTGATCACCTTTGTTGTTAAAGAATGAAAATTGTTTTTAACGTCTGGTCATGATTTCCCTTGATGCAACTTGTGTCTGTAGCCTCCTGTCCCTTTGCTGTGCACGTGTGAGAAAAATCTGGCTCTGCCATGTCTGCACCTCCTCAGTAGGTAGTTGAAGGCAGGAATGAGACTTCATCGTTTGCTTTCTCTTCTTTGGGCTGTGTAGCTGGTCTCTCAGCCTCTCCTTATGCATGTGAGCCCCCTGCCCATCTTGATGATCTTCCACCAGACTTACTCAAGTTTGTCAATGTTGTTCTTGTTCTGAGGAGCCAAAACTGGGCACAGCACTCTAGCTGTGGTCTGACAAGTGTCAAATAGAGGAGAAAATCACTTCTCTAGAGCTGATGTCTGCTTTCTTACTAATGGAGTCCAGTATGCAGCTCTCCTTCACTACTGAAGACCATCACTCACTTTGAACCTGTCCACCAGGAGCCCTGGGTTCTTTCCTGAAGAGCTACTTACTATCCAGTCCATGCCCAGTTTGTGCTTGTGCTTGAGTCTATTCTGTCTAAGGGAGGGACTTGAGTTTCATGAGGCTGCTCTCAGCCCATTTTTCCAGCCTATCAAGACCCCTCAAAGTGGCAACCTTGCCCTCGAGCTTATCAACCACGCTCCTCAGTTTCATGGCATCTGAAAACTTGTTGGAGAATGAGATTTTCCATGTCTTCCTTCTACATCATCCCTGAAGTTCAGCCAAATCCAGATGGGTAGTTTGGTGAAGAGGAGTAATGTGCTCTTAGGCTAGGGTATAGTGAATTAAAATGATATCTATGCTCACCTCATCATAAGCTTAGTGGCAGCTCTAGGTGGGAGGGAAGTATTTTTCCTAATGGACTGATTTGGTACAATTCCTGCTACTATCTGCTCTAGAGACAGTGCTGAACTGGTTGCAGCATCAGACCATTGTGATACAGCTGCTCTTAGGCGTGTTTTTGTTTGTTTTTTTTTGGGGGGAGAGTTAATTTGGTATCCATTCAAGGCTAAATTCTGAAATTCTTGCTTTATCTTCACTCTTTAGACAGCAAATCTTGATCTTGTGTGGTTTAAAAAAAAGGCTTAATGCTGCAGTATTTTACTTCAATGTCAAAATGAGTCAAATCTTGGAAAACTGCCTTCTATTGCTTGTATAAATGCACATATGCAAATATTAGTTTGCACTTTATCAGTTATCTGGTTGCTCAGTTTAGTGAAATTTTTACATTAAATCCTTTAGCCTGTCTATATACTTAAATAATAAGTGGAAACTATGTGTCTGGCAGGCTGAGAGGGAGAAAACCTCTGATTTTCAAGACATAAGAATGGTTCAGTAAATCAGATGAAATACATAGGTACCTGAGGGGAAACCCACTACTTAGTTTTTCAACATGATGAAGTGCTTGTTGAAGGAGAAAATGCCTGCTGGAAAAGGGAATACACCATGCCATGTATCATCACTAGCTAAATGTCAGACTGTTTGTCTTTTTTTCCTGCTTTTTTCCTTCTCTTCCCAATAAATGTTCTCATTCTATGAGACCATACAGTAAACGTCCTGAGACAGCAGTGCAGCAAAGTTAACTGGTTAACTGAGCACTGCTGAGGAGGAGGAGGAGGAGGAGACCTAGGTAGAGCTGAAGAGGGCTGTGGGAAAGCTGAGCAGGGAGGCACGGAGAAGGGGTGGGAGCCCTGCACAAGGGCTCATTGGCAGAAGAAGGCAGGAACAGGATACGTTTCAGCTTTTGGGTGGCTCTGGGAGGAGCAAGTGTTGGGATTAAAGTATCTTGATGAAATTGTTCCTTTTCTTTTCAGATGCAGTCAGTGAGTTTCATGGGGTGGATTTTCTGCCAGAAGATCTCAACGAGGCTCCAGAGGAGACAGGAATGAGGGTGAACAAGAAATATTCCTGTCTACCTGCTGAGGAGAAGGGGATCCACATTATCAACATCCGAGCTATTGAAGATATAGGATATGACCAGCATGAGAGTACAGTGAGTAAAGGACTTGCCAGATGTGTCATAACTGGCATACTGCACTTTACTCCTTAGCTTATTTCTCATTCTTTCCATTCCCAGGATGCTCTGAAATCCTCTCCCTCCCTTTTTCAGGAGTGCTGAGGAGGATTGCCACCAGCCACAGTACATCCTAATTCAGTCGAGTTTGTTCTTTGATGTGAAGAAGGGAAGCAAGGGATCCTCCTTTAACCTGTAGCCTAAAAAGGGGTTGGCTATTCTCAGAGTAAGGAATGTGGCAATAAGGCTGTGGCAACCTTTAAAACTCTTTGCCCATATAGAGCAGAACAGAAAAAAATACCTAAAATTTCGTGCAAAAACTATTGTTAACATAGGTAACATTAAACTAATAGTCTGTAGCACACAATAGAGGTTAGATTTCCAGTGTCATTATTTATGCCTTGGTTAAATTCTTTAACACTGATTTTAAAGAAAGTTAGTAACATGAATACCCAACAGGATTAGGAGCTGGTTATGTCATAAACACATAAAAAGGAGAGTTTATTCAGATGAAGGAATTAAGGTGGAGTGGGCTATATGACAGATCTCACTGGGGAAAGCCGTAAAGCAATACTGGATTCATTGTGCTTGTGCTTAATTAGGATTAAGTGTGAAGGAGTAATTCTGTCAGAGTGTAAACATCCCTCCTGCTGTGGTAAAACTGAAATGTATTTACTGTGTCTTATTTGCAACTGAAGGGACATGAGTCTTACATGGTCTAAGTCAATACAACTCCCTCTCTATTTCAGCATAGCAGCACTACTAGAAAGGATTTGGCCTATGAGTACCTTTCAACATCAATACTACATCCTTAAAAGATAACTATTTCTTTCTTTAAAACAGGACCAACAGGCTTTGAGTTTTTTGTCTGCATCCCTTTCACAGTGGGATATAGCTATTCTCATATATTAATAAATTTATTGAGGCTTTAATATCCACAGTGCAGCACCTTCTCTGAAATCATCAGCGAGTCCCCACAGGGTCAGCTTTTCAACAGGAAAGTTCAAAGAAATGCAAAGAAGCTCTCATTTACTTTCTGCAGTGTGACCTGTCCCCTTCCTGGTGGCAGTAGCTCAGAGAAACAGAGACACAAGGGATTTTCAGTGCCACTTTTCTCCACCCAAGGCATTCTCCAGAAGAGGAGCTATGGCCAGAATGTACTGATCTGCCCTGAGTAACCCAAATGATTAAAAACATCTGGCACACTCACTGCTGTCATCTTCAAGAGCCATCTTCAGTCCTGCTGTTTCCTTTATTTATTAGTCTCCAGAGCAGACCAGCTAATTACTGTCCTTCATAAAGTCAGTTAAACAAGGGTAGGAAGAAATTGGGGGTGTGTCTTTTGCCTGTTTTGCCTCCCTGCAGTTTGCTGAACGTCTGTTGGTTCAGCCCAGTTTTTCAGAAGTTGATGTTTAATTCATTAACAAGATCAACACATCTTTAAAAATTAAATACAATTAGTTATCTTAAAAGAAATCCCAGTGTCCCTGTATCTTGTTTACAACTATCTACTTTGAAGAGGCATTATATCCTGAAAATTCAGTTAGTTATTATTTCTTAATATTTTGTTTCTGTAGAAATTTGCATAACTGAGTTGCCTGCCACAGACAGACTGTCATCTTGCTTTAAAAAAATGTTCTGAATTCACAGGTGCATGCCATTAATCATGAAGCAATCAGAGAGTAATAGTTATTCATGGTCTTCTATATTGTAGTTATGCTTAAGAACTAAATAATATCTAGATAGGGCACAAACATGAGCAGCCTGTACCCTGAAGAATGTCATGGGTAAATAAGACAGACATGAAGCAGAGGAAGGAGAAAATAAGATGAAGAGTGAACTTCATGGTGACAGCAGATACTATATTATTTTATTATATATTTATGTATTTGGAGCAAAGGGTTTAGGTTAAGTGGAAAGGAGAGATGGGATCCTGAAGGAAGAGAGAAACAGATAGCAATGGCAGGCATGGAGCAAAGCTGTGAGGGACTGAGGAGATAAAGACCTGCAGCCAAGCTGGCCCTGGGCAGACATAGTCAAGTCAGGCTTTGGAAAGCAATGAATGTCCAAGCATCTCTGCCTCAGCAGCCGGCTGCTTCTGGCATCCTGGGCTTCTTGCTCTCTGGCAGGCCTCCTTGCTCTGTGCCATTGCTATGCGCTCATCTGATTTACACTTGTCTAATTACTTCAGTGCTCTCCCTCCAAGCCCAGGAGGATGGGACTTACTGCTTGAATTTGTTGTCCGAGTAAAAACCTCCCTCAAGCAAATAGGGAAGAGCAGACTGTCCCTTAAAGTTACTGGTTTATAGTTACGGTAGCTGGGACCTGCTCTCCCCAAAGCAATGTTCAGAGAAGTATGCAAATGTGCGTAACGTTAAGTGGGTTTTGATGAAGTTTTGGCTATATGGGCTGTGATTTACTGTACAGTAAGCTGTTTTCATCTCAGGTTTAAAAATTGGACTGTCTTAGAAACAACTGTTTTCAAATAACTTATATCCACAGTTTTATGTATGAAATAAGCACAAAGTGTATACATCCCAAATGGATTCTGACTGATATGATTTGCAACTGATGGCCAATTGCTATCATTTGGAGCAAGTCTTTTTCACTACATGGAGGCTTAACATTCTTCTGTAAAATTAAAAGCCAGAAAATGTCCCTTGTCCCTGAAAAGCCACTCCTGTGATGAATATTTTTTGTAAAACCAAATGCAAGTTACTAGTGAATTTTCTTTTTTTTTTTTTTTAAATGGTCTATGCATCTCCAAGGGTAGAATTGTGAATTATGCATGAGAAGTGCTATTGAAAGTAGAAATTAATAATTGTTAGTACTTTTTTATGTCTCTACAGTTGCCCTGTGCAGTTTTCAGATAAATGGTTGGAAATGGAATTGTGTTTTAAGTCTTATATTTCTTGTATCTTGCAACACTTACACAGCATTAATTCAAGATAGGAATAAAGCCTTTGCCACTGTCAGATTGAAAAGCAACACAGGTTTTCTAAGTGGGGGGGAAAAAAAAGTGATGGACTCAGTAAGCAGTGAACCCACTTCCCTGGCTACAGTCCACCTGCATTTTTTGGCTGCGCTTCATGACCAGCTGGCTCCCTTCAGTCTGTATCTAAGATGATCTCTTTCTCAGATGATACAAACTTGCAATGATAGATAAGAGAAGTGAGAAATGTTTACACGTGATATTAATCAATTTGTCAGAATTGAAAAGCAGATGTCTTGGGTGGAAAAGGACAGATGATCTTAGTGGTGATTAACCCCAAATGAGGAAACCAAATCCACCAAGTAGCTGATTTATGAGCTAGTGTGCTGGTAATTAGATTAAATCCCAATCATTTTAGCTATTTATTTCTGGCCAATAAAATCCCAGCTGGCTATCAGTAAAATTGCAGGTGTTAACTTGCAAAATTGTTTTGAGTAAGTAGCATGGGGGAGCTTCTCCTGTAAGTGTGCTGTTTGAAGATAGGTCATTGTGTGCTCTTGATACAAGGATATGGTGTCAGTGTTGGCATGTGTACTCATTATTCTTCTCATCTCTCCTTCTTTCCACACCCCCATTCCCTGCTTCCAGTTATTAAATTCCCTATCCAAAAATCCAGATGCTGACTGCAAATATGGACTCTACTTCAGAGACGGCAAGAGAAAAGTAGACTACATCCTCGTTTATCATTACAAGAAGTCCTCAGCAGGCAGGACACTCACGAGGAGAATACATCATAATGATTCAAGTGCCCGAAGTGCCAAGCAGGACCAGCCACTTCCTGGGAAGGGAGTGCAGCTGGAAATGGGGGAAGGCGAACCTCATGTGGATTACCATGAAGACGACAAGAGATTTCGCAGGGAGGAGTATGAAGGGAACCTCGTGGAGGCTGGTCTGGAACTGGAACGCGATGAGGATGTAAGAAGCCATTTCAAATGCTTTAATATAAGGAGGGTAACTGGTGGTCAAATCCTGCGAGATGCTGAGCCATTCCTGTGAACCTGGCTCTTGTCAAGGTTACACGAGCTCAGTTTTTCCAGAATTTTATTTCAGTTCTGGCAGTACCATCCTTCCCCACTGATTTAATTGTCTCCACAGGGATGGGCCGTGGTGTTACTACTGCCCCAGTGAGGTGAAGTTTCTTACTTTTCTTGGCCAGGACTCGTGGCACATCCACTATTGCAACACAGCTTGTTGATGTGTTGCTGCATCTAGAAGTGAGGCTTAAATTGCTCTCAACACTAATCCCAATTTGGTGGGTTTACAGTATGCTGTGGTTTGGATCCACTGGTAATTCTAGTTCTGATTAAAAATACCTGATACAGACAGTGACATTTTTATACCTCGGTATAGTCTTCAAGAGAATTAAATTTGTTCAGGAGGTTCTGGTACATGCTCTAGCTTCAGCGCGTGGGTCTGTATTACAGTTTGCTCTTTCCATTCTTAGATGTGAACAGTACAGCTTGTAACGCCTTTCACCTGTACCCTGAAAACAGTGTATTCTATTAAAAGACCATTAGACTATATAAAAAATGATGTGTGAAGTACTGCCAGTGTGTGATTAGTAGAAATAGCCATAGCCGTATTAATTTCAAAGAAAGCTATTACAATTAACTGATCCAACCAATATGCCTGCAATTCCTGTGAGAGAGGGTAAACATTTATGCTGGTTTTATTTACAGGGTCTAAAAGTTGAGGTTAAACATCTAGACCTGTGATCAGAGTGTTAAAATAAATCTGCCATCTATTATTCACAAATTACAGACATGTATATAATGATGTGTGCATGTATATATATATATTTTTTTTAAAAAGTATATATTTTGCATGGTGTAATGCAAAAAAACCTGTTGCTTCTCCATCCCCCAGGTGAGAATAAGAATTGCTTTCTATCCAGCTTTCAAGTTGTTGCAGTAAACTGGAAGCCTGCCTGTGCCAAGTCATAGATATTTAAATCCTTTGCAAGATGGGAGGTCCCCACCTATGACATATAATATAATTTCAAATTATGCAGAAGGTCTTAGGGTTCAATCCAGGACGCCATAGAAGAGAGAGAACCCTATTCTTTCAGTACAAGATACCAAACCAGATCTGGAATGTGTAGAGATGAAAGCAAGCCACAGGGTTTTATATCAGCTTCCTTCTCCAGCACATCAGTATAGAGGGAAAAGCCTGCAGTCATTTGGCCTTGAAAAGCATGTCCACAAAGTTGTGTTGGAGGCCTTACTAATTACAAAAATGAGCAAAGATTTCTTAAACAGATGAACTTTCATAAGTCACTTAAATTCTCTTCAATTAAGCAAATTCAAAGGTGGTTTGGAAGCCGTGCCTTACAGGAGGCCTGGCAGTTATTTATGTCCTCTGAGTAACCGATTTCTAGAAAGCCAGTGTGGAATATAGCTGTGTGAAAGCTAGTTATTATAATAACTGCCTGAGTTTGTACAGCAACAAGATTAGAAAGATTCATTAGTTTTCTTTCTCTTCTGTTTGCTGAATGCCTGCTAGTTTGATAATCATTTGTCCAATGGCTTTGAAATTATTACTCTGTGGGAGTAAATATGGGTGCATGTGAGAGTGCCAGAAGCAACCCCCCATATCCAGCCATCTAGGACAGAGCTCAAAGAACTAGTGAGACCCAAGCATACCACTAATATCGTTAACATTTACCTTTTGTTTTTTCCTTCTGTTTTGTTGAATTCTTCCTACCAGTCTTCCTAATTAAAATGCATAGTGTTTTAATGTAGGTATTCACACCTATATCTGAGACTGCTGCTTTCTTACTGTAGTTCTGGTCTTTTGAGATACTGAGCAGCTCTTAGGAGGCAGCAGGGACTCTCTCAGCTCCTTTACTTACAATGCACTTAAGAAATCGTACCATTTGGCTGAGTGCCTACACTTCAAATTTAACTGGCTTAGTCTATATTTGTGTCCACAGTCATTAGCCTTTTATTTCCCAAACAATTTTTATCTGTTTAACCTTGTGGTAATTGTTCTGGAAGACAATAGCGTTTTTGAGTCACGTTTTATAGCAGCTCAGCACAGAGAGGTGTTCGGTGATTGTCCTGTTGTTAGAAACTAACTGTCTCAAACAAATGAGATTTATCATGTTGGCAGTAATAGATTGTTTGTTCCTTAAATACGTATGAAACACAAGGGGAAATATATTTAATTTCCTCTCATCAGGAACCTTTTCTCTTGCTTTTTGTTAAGACTAAAATCCATGGAATTGGATTTGTAAAAATACACGCACCGTGGAATGTATTGTGTCGAGAGGCAGAATTTCTTAAGCTCAAGATGCCCACAAAAAAGGTGAGTCCTTACTTTCTTTTTTTCCTCTGGAAGGCATAGTTTAAACATATGCTCATATCTGAGCACCTTACAAATGTAGACTTTTCTTCCCACAAGCATTTTTAAAATAATTAACTAATTTGTACAGAAAATGAGTCACGAACTTGCTTGCTTGGGACAGCAAAAAGATCAACTGGAAGGAGGAATGGAAATCAAGAATTCCCAGCCGCTACCACTATCTGTATGAGATGCGAGTGATTTCATACAATGCCTCATCCTCTCAGCATGTTTTAAAAGAAGAGGTTTCTATTGATGATGAAATTTATGTGTGCGTTTTGGAAGGGGTTTTTTTCAGCTGAAACACTAGACTGCTAAAAATGAACGTAAAAGTAACAGTTTGTGTGCAGTAATCTCACTGGGTTTAGTGACTCTTCATACACATCGTTAGTCATATTTGCAGGAATTGGGACTACTCTACCACAAAATAAATTACCTTTCATAAAATTTGAAATATCATTAACGAAATGACAGTATATTTTAATCAATTCTAAATCATTTGTGATAGATGGCTACCTGTTCAGTGAGCATAGCATAGAGATGGATTAATATTTAAACATATACTAAGTGCATGTCCCAGACTGCAGAGGGAAGTCTATAATGGAGCAAGAGACAGTCTCAAAGCCCAGCGTCATTTATTACAACAGTAAAACCACATTTTTGGTTTGGACTTCATATTAATCCCCATTATTGCCTCACCACGGATTTTAATCAGAAGCACAATTAGATAAAAAAAGTCTGTTGTGATCTTGTGGTTATAGCTGCTTTGCCACGAAAGAAAACTTAGGCTGGGCATTTTGTGGGTTGTTTTTTGTGTGAAAGAGGCCACCTAAGCCTGCGGGCATTGCCCAAGAGAAGTGATGTGCCTGAGAAGACCCTCAGACCCTGAAAACCTTATTTCTAGCCAAGCATCCTCTTGTGGTGGGAGTGCTGCCCTGGATCAGCACGTAGTTTCTGTGGCTCAGAGGGGGAGCCCATATTCCTCTTTTGTGACCTGCTAACACAATTTCTGCACTTGGTACTACAGAATTGCAACTGATGATTCAAGATATTTTGGTTCCTTTATATGGTAGAGGGGAAACTCCTAAAACCTGCACAATACTCCCAAGAAATCCCTCTGGAAGCGGAGACCAGTTCTGTTGGTTTTTAGAGCAACTCTGTAGCTCCTTCATTTCTTTGTCCCATTGCACCAAGAAAATCGTAAGTGCCAGAGGAGCTGGTGTCTCAGGAGCCAGTGCCAAGTATATCTCTGTTGAACACAGCAGTCTGATTATTTGGAATCAAACACGGGCCATGTTTTGGCTCAGAGGAAAAGCAGTAGGCTTCGCCTGCTTGCCCTGGTTTGACTTCCTGATCCATCTGTCCTTTTCTGTATGTTTTCAAGAAGGTAAGCTATACTCCTCAATAGTTTACTGTGATGTATTTATTTAATTGATAGTTTATTCCTTACAGTTTGCTCTCACTTATGGATAACCAAAAAGCAATAAAGTTTTACTGTTTTTCTCTTTGCCCTCTCAGATGTATCAGATCAATCAGACCCATGGTCTTCTGAAAAAGATTAATTCTGTAATTCAAAAAATAACAGAACCCATCCAGCCAAAAGTAGCAGAACACAAACCTCAGACGGTGAAGCGCCTCTCCTACCCCTTCTCCAGAGAGAAGCAGCACTTGTAAGTGAAAGTTTTCTGTAAATGTCCATGTCAACAGGTTCCAGCCTTTCTGACAGCAGCTAAGGCACCAACAGGTGAAGGGAAAATGAACACCAACACTTTGTTAGGGATTACTGTAAAGAATATTTCCATTTTGCAGTAAATTTACTTTTTTCTGTTTCATTGTTGAGGAATGAGGCTCTGTAAAGCCCCTCTGTGAAATTTCTATGTGTTTTAGCTGCTGTTGTGGCAGATAATACATATCTGTATACCTACACGCATCAACAGTTAAACTGCCAAACATGGTTTATAATGTGGTTTACAATAGTCTTTTTTCCACATAAAATTAAATGCTCGGTAAAATTTGTAGCCAGAGATGTGGGTTGATAACTTTCAGAATCATTTCATCTGGTGTGGGCAGCTCACACATGTACTGCCAATCAGGCCTTGTCTTGGGAAATGTTACGAAGTCAGTGGTAGCTTTGCCATCGATTCCAGATCAGTAAGAATAGCTGTAAACGTGGGTGTAGGAAAAAATCGTAAGGTGGGGCCCAGCCAGAGTTTCGACTGCCCTGGATTGCTTTGCTGCTGCTCTTCCTTGGCCAGCATCCCAGAGGAGAAGCTTTGAAGGCTGTGTTTATGTATGTGCCAGCTGGAACAAATAACAGTCCTAGGGCAGGATTTCTTCACTGTACATATGAGGTTTTTAGTTTTTAATCAAGGGATGCAGAATGCTGCTGAAGTTGTGTATTTTAGTTGGGCCAGTCAATGTTTGTAACATCTGCCATATTCTTGGACTTGCAGGAAATGTATGTATTTATTTATTGTATGTAGGATGTTCCTACAGCAAAGGAGCCTGGTGGTCAGAGGCCAAAAGATGCTCCTTAGCCTAGGCGTGGATGTGCCTTACGCTGTTTGCAGTGGTGGCTTTTTTCAGTGAGACCACTTGTGTCTTTGCTGAATAAGGGAGGCAAGAGTGGTGTCACAGGGTTTCAGGTACAGAAAAAACGTAAAGATTATTAGGAGAAGTTCAGGGCCAGCAGTAGTCAGGAAGTCAACTTAAATGAGCATCAACAGCCTCTTTTGTGCAGAAAAACCTATAAACATAAAAAAACAGTGAAAAGTATAAGTGGCCTCATTAAAACATGAAAGTGAGGATGGACTTCCTTTTTGATGAGGTTTCTACAAGCTATAATGTTAGCTATGAGAGATCCCCAGGAGAAATTAAAATATTGAAGGGGTCAACAAGAGCAGGAAATTACTGGCTTTTTTTTTAAGCTAATGGGCTTCCTTCTAATCTTTTAACAGGTTTGATTTGTCTGACAGAGATTCCTTCTTTGACAGCAAAACAAGAAGCACTATAGTAAGTACTGTATATAAATAATTTATGGTGGATATTGCCTTAGCCATACTGTTAACAGCCCCTTTGCCAGCTTTACTACTTTGCCTGTTGCAAGTTTGCCTTCACCAAATGCCAGGGATCACCTGTGACATCAGTTACTGAAATTTTAAATAAGGCATTTCCAGCTTTACCTTATATAATGAATAGTCTTTGATGCTGACAGGTTGCTGCCTCTTGGAAAATAATTTGGATCTTCTTTCTAGTTCACAGTTAATCTGGGACATAGTTTCTTAGTAGGTATCTCATCAGAAAGCAGTAGATTTAGATTCTACCACGGGTTCTGCCACCAGCTGCCTACACCCCTGTGACTCATTTACCTTTTTGTCACTATACGTTTCTCTTTTTGTAAAATGCTGGGAAATCTCCCAAGACAAATTCCAATGAAAGAGCCAGGTATTTACAGGGAATATTATTTATAGTTTTGGGGAAAAATTCTCTAGAATGGTATTAGAAGTGTTGAGGTTTTTTATTTTTATTTAATATTAGTTATGATTTAACATGAAAGCTTGCATGAAGCAGATGCAACAAGGAGAGAAAATTGCATCTTGTTCTGATTGTTTATGCATCTGCTCCGCTCTGTTACGCTAGCAAGTGTGATGTGCATGTACGCAGCACTGGGACTGGGCTGAGCCATTCCTGCCTTTGTGTTGCAGGGTCTCTCTACTCCTTCAGTGCTAGCATGGGCCCTTTCTTCTTGTAATTAAACTTCTCCAGTTCCCTTACAGAAATGAAGCCTAATACAGGAATACGATGTCACAGGCTACATTTGAGTGCTTCCTTGTGACTTACAGAACATAAAGCAGAGTGGGGGAGAAGGTGTAGCCTCCTCTGTAGCCACTGAGGGGGGCATTGAAAAGACAGCTCATAACAGCCCAAGCAGTTGGAAGGGACCATGCCAAGCAGCACTTGCTGCAACACTTTTCAAAGTATAATGTGGACTCTTTGGCCTATCCCACCGCTGCTAATCATCGCATTGGAATGTGACTGTGACCATACTTTTATCTTATATTTAACATTAGCCTTTAGGATGTTCAGTGGTTTCAAAAAGAGCTTACATCACAATTATAGCCGCTTTTTATTGCTACAGTGATAAGGGGTGTAAGATATCTAACTTCCCTTTCGTGCTTTGAAATTCCAGTGTGTGGACCCCATGATGTAGTTCCCCTGTAGCCTGAAGTGCGCTGATTTGATGTGAGCACAGGTTATCAGGGCTAGGTGAGTTTGAGCAGGGAAGGCAGATGCAACAGCACAGAAATGAGGAAGAAAAAGACAAATATTGAATTGGCTTATTTGCAATAAAACGTTTCATTTGAGATTGAAAAAAAGGCATAGTTTTTGTTTGTGGATCTTCTTTTGTATGTCTAGATAGAGAGTACAAAAACTTGTAAGTACAAGAAACTTAAGGGAGCAAATGAAGAGTTAAAATTCATGACAAGCTGTCTGAGAAAGGTAGCAAAACAGAATGGCCTCATCGGACAAGAGGGTGAGCAAGACTGAAGAATGGACTGAAGCAAAATGAGCATAGCAGAGTCTGGGAGGAAGAGGGGGGATGGGGTTTTTTTTATACCACTCAAGGAACACTGGTCATATAACAATAATGCTGGTAGTATGTTGCTTTGTTTGAAATCCTTGTAAATCACCCGGTAATAAAAGACATACTGAATGTTTCCCGGCATCATCTTATCCTGCATGCATTTCTCTTTGTATTCTTGTTTCTTAAAGTTTTCTCCTGCCCTTCCCATACGTATTTTTAAACCACAGTGCAAATATTGACCCTTCTACCTACTACAAAATGAACAGGAATCTAGTCACGCCCTGTGAATCTTTGATGAATAGAAACTAAGCCAAAGACCTTTTACTTTCTTAAAAAAAAAAAAAAATTAATAAACTATATAACTGGAAATCTCTCTGTAACAGCCCTTTAACTCGCTGGAGTTACAAGATGATGACAGGCAGATGAGCCGTGGGGCTTGCCCCAAATGCTCTCGCTCACTTCCTTCCATGAATCGGGCGAGTGGCAGTCAATTTAGCACATGGATTAGTGAGCATCCCTGGGAAACCAGTCCCTGGCTCTCCAGGCAGGCCAGGCAATGGGCAGCAGGTGCTTTTGCTCTTGGTTTTCCTCTGCTGCCCGCTCCCTTGCCAGCTGAGCGCTTGCCCTGCCTAAGAGTACCTCTGCACAGCAGCAGCACGGGGCGAAAATTTGACCACTCGGGCAGTGTGCTGAGATGTGCAAAGGTTATTTGACAATAAATGCAGTAAATTGTAAAATAAATACATCTGTTTTGCTACTGAGGTCACACAAGCTCAGAAATTTTGTCAGCCTGTGTTAGTCCAGTTTGTGATAAATGGCTGCGTGCTGCAGGCATGTTGCAAGCCTGTAGCCCTTGGGTTGAAGCCAGTTTGCACCATCAGAGGCGAGGGAGGAGCTGACCCAGCACACCACCTGGTCTGGGTAGAAGAGGGCTTCTGAGCTTTGATGGATGTCTAATATGAGAAAAAATAGCATTTCTGTTATGGGAGTGGTTAGATGTAACTCCGCGTCTCTGTTAGCTGAGTGGTTAGATGTAGCCCTGTTTTTCCCTGATCAGTTATCTTGGTAGCTGGCTATTTAGATAAGCTTTCTCTCTTGTACAGATAACTCAGCATGGAAATCTTTAAGCCCTGCTGTCCTGAATACCATGACTTTTATTAAAGAATGATGACTTCATCAACATCTTGGTTTTGCCAATATTTGAGCTGTACACAAAAAAGATTGTGCTTTTAACTAGCAGTGTTTGAAGTAACCCTTTACTTTCTTTTATTTTACTTCTGTAGGTTTATGAAATATTGAAAAGAACAACATGTACCAAAGCAAAATATAGCATGGGTAAGAAACTTTATTTAGCTTTAAAATCGATACTATTTTCAGGTATTGAAAATAATTGCAAGTTGTAACTGGCTGTGGAGTTTAGGTTTTTCCCCTGCTCTCTAATTTGATATATGTGGATATAATTGTTTTATTTGGAAATTTAATTTAATTAATGTAGGTGTTTGGAATTTTCTCAAATGTGAATATATAGATTAGACTCTAAATTAAATATTAAGTGAGCATACAGCCCCTGCAGATGTTAGTTAGGTCCTTTGCAGCAGGACTGGATGTGATACAAGCCAGTGCATAATACGTGCTCTGGGTTGGTTCAATTTTACACTCACTGAAGTGGATGAGGGTATAACTGTGAATTTCAATAACTGCAGTGAAAGTCTGTGGATTGGCCCATTTCTTTTAAGTAGTAAACTCACATTTTTATAGTGGGCTGGCTTTTCAGTGACTTGAGTGAAATGGCCTTAATTGAGGACTGCTCAAAACACTTTCCTAAGTGGAACTGAGATTAAGCCGGTGGAACGGCCAAGGACTAAGGCATGCACTAAAAGCTGGCCTGTCTCTTAGCTCTCAAAACTGTTGTTGCAAGTCAGTGGGTGCAAAGTCTGTCCTGCCACAGCCAGTACTTTTAGTATTTCAGCCTTAGGTCTTGTGCTCTCAGAACTAAATTCATAATATGGGTAAAAAGGAATTGCAAATCTGGTCACCTTAAGGATTTGTTGGCAATTTTTCCTGTTCAGCTATCATATATTTTATACATATTGTGATATAAAGGTATATACTTGGCTGTGGGACCAAAGTTAGCAAATAGTTAATGGCAAACCAAATTATATAAGGCAGAAGTCTGAATTCCTTCATATCCAAGCTTCTTAACAGACAACCAATAGAAACAAATTTGTATGAAAAAAGTTCATGAACATGGGAGGAAATGTTTGACAGCTGTTGGAATCTGTTACAGCATTTATTTGCCTACAAGCAGTTAAATAAAACAATGAGAACTTGAATTACAGGTAGTTCTGTTCAATATTGACCCATCAGCCGCTTAAAAATACATCAAATAATAGACAAATAATTATGCCAGAAATTATTTCCATGCTTTGACTTTTCTGTTGAAGTAACAACATACAATGTACAATTGTTGAGTCCTTATATACACTAAATTTTGGTGTTCAGCCAGTATTAACAGAAGTACTGCTTCCCTGTAGCATGGGAAATACACATTAATCTGTGACTTTCAGGACCCTTTTCAAGTCTGGTGCTGGATCATTTTCATTGGAAATTACATATTTGCACTCTTGAAAGGGGAAGGTCATAGAGCTCAGTTTGAATTCTTGCCTTGGAATTGGTTACTCACTTGATTTATTTTTTTTTCTTTCTTTTTTTTTTGGTCCAGAAATGGGAAACACATTAGACATTAGTTGAATAGGCCAGAGGCTAAAGGAAAGTAAAGTGTTAGGATTCCTGGATCATTCTTCTACCTGAGATTGGCAAGGTCACACAGTATTCCTAATAAAAATGTCATTAGGCCAGCCTGTCCATGGGTATACTCAGCATAATTCAATTGGATCCTTTGTGTTCCAGCACTGGAATGCTGGGTTACAACACAGCAAAAGTTGCAAACAGATTTGAGCAAACACAGATAGCGCTACAACATTTCTGCCCAGAAGGAAAAAGGCGGCTGCCCAGTGAACACTGCAGTCTTTGTTACTTATTTTGTGAATTTGTGAAAATGGGAATCTGTCTTCATTGTTAAATACTGATATGCAGCTCTGTACTATGTAGCTCTTCAGTCGGTCACACAGCCCTAGAGACAGAATTTACCTGCTCACTAGTTGTTTCTGCCAGAAATGTGGAAACATTTGCAAGACAATTCATAATACTGTAGAATCTTAACTAGGACTTTGAAAATTAATGATACTGCAGAATACTGAGCACTCCTGGAGCAGTTCCTCCAGCAGGTGATTAGTATCTCAAAATGTTAATGAACTTGAAAAATTCTCATTTCAAGAACAATCAAAAATGCTTTGGTGAACCTGCGGTGAGCTGTTTCCTGGTTCATAGTCACTGTTCCTTCAAATCCAGTCCCACAGCCTTTTCTTAGCAACAAACTGATGGGCAACTTGGGGCACACTGTAGCACGTAATTCTTCTTTTCTTTTTCTAAGTCCTTTTAAATTCTCCACAATGCCAGTGGCCAGGATTGGTTTTATTAATTGGCATTAATGAGCTTAGCCTTGCACAAAGACAAGTACTTGACTTAGCTCTGATTCGTCACCCAAGACTGGTTCGTTGAATCTCCAAATGCATCTTCACGGATAACATGACACCTTTGGATGTGGGTAATACTCCATAATTGGAAGTAGCTATATTAATGCCAGCAGCTGCAGCAGGAACATTAGAGGAGTAATGTGCTACAGCCCTCAGAGGTCCAGGTCCCGCCAAGTGACCTTTGGGACTGGTGCATCGAGCTGCAGTGTTGAAGTGCCCCTCACCATTGTGCTCCTCCAAACTTACACGTTATCTCCTCCCCACCCACCCTCCCCTCCCGTGCTCTAGCCCCAAATTAAGGAGCAATACCACACCCAGGAAGGCAGGACTCCTCGAAGTCCTTTATGCCACATACATTTTATAGATGAAGCATTAACTGCTTTCAGCCTCATGCATGTCACTAATAAACGGATGTGTAAACAGGGAAAGGAGAGGGAAGAAAGAAGGAAACTACCCTTTTAAATAAAAGACGAAAATGTGGTAAATATGGTAAGTATTACGCCAAGGTCTTCGCAAAGGCTTTCCCTACAATTTCTCTAATCAATCTGAAATCTGAATTCAAAACTTTGTGTGGGTGATGCGTGCGTATGCATGTTCCCATATGCCATCAATTCCAGCCATATTCCTCTTGTGATCGAGCCTTCTGCTACACACTTTCAAATCTGCAGGCTTGCCCTTAAATCAAACTGACTTTTCAGAAAATGTAATTTATTTTAATGACTAATTTCAAGTCATTGGCTTCTAATTCTTGATTCTCAAATATATATGACTTCCTCTTGCTCTCTGCAGTTTTCCATTTCATAAAATGAGTCATGTTTAATAACCTATATGATTAAAAATGAAACTACATGGAAAGGAATGAGATGGCAGAAAAATCATTATCTAACTAAATGACTGTTATTTTGAGGGAAATCTCCAGGAAGGACAATAAAGTGAAACTGTCTAACCGCGAAATTATAAATAACTATTGTGTCTTTATTTTTCAAGGGATTACCAGTCTGCTTGCCAATGGAGTTTACAGTGCTGCATATCCTTTGCATGATGTAAGTGATCTTGCAATATATTTTACATGTCTACTATCTGACACCAAGAAATCCTTAATGTGTTACGTATTAATGGCATCATCCCAAACGTGTGTTTCGGGTCCTGATTTCCTGCTCACTTGTATCACGACTGCAGTAACTTCTGCAGGTTGTTTCCATCACTCTGCTCACTGTTAATGAATTCCCCACCTCTGTTCTACCTTTGATGATCATCAGTGATGTTTGAACGTAACATTAGAAGAGTTATTTCGGTGGCTTAGCAAATGAAATGCTTCTGTTATTTTCTGACCTTTTGCTCCCAAGATCCCTGGCATCAGTGATAGGAAACATTTTTATTCCTGGGGCACCAAGTGGCTAGTTGCCTCATCCACATCTCCCTGGCATCGCAAGTACAGAGATGTCAGCATATGTGTGGTTGGTTGCCACTGGAGGAAAAACCATAAGCAAGAATTTGGAGTGACCTATTTCATGGGACTGGATATGACTGCAGACCTTACTGATGAAATCTGCTTTTGAGTGGCTCAGTAAAAGGTTGAGAGTGTGTTCAATTGAGAGGATTAGAAATAGGTTGGGAATTTTGGTGGCACTCATACCTGAGCTGGGGATCACCATCCTACCAGAGGTGCACAGCAGTTGGATGCTGATGACATTTTTACTTGAAGGTTCAAGGTACGACTAGAGCTGACAAACACATGCTCTTAGCCAGACCCTTACAGAAAGACTTGACAGATGTCAAGGGGATGTGGCAGTCATGCTACTCATTGTGTACTGGCTGTGTAAGCATACAAGGGCTGTCAAGCCTGGTGCTACTTTTCTGGTGAGGGATGGGAAGATGAAGTGTGTCTTGCTAGTTTTCTGCTCCCCTCATTCACACTGGTTTTACATGGGACCTTGAATGTTTTATCTCGGTGTAACTGAGACCAGAACAGCCTCTTTATCTGCCTGATGTTTATCATAAATGTCAGGCACTCTTAAACTACAGCAATATCACTTAGAAATCCAGAAAGGTTAAATAAACTTCTCTGCATATACTTGTCTCACATCTTTAGACAGCTACTGATAGTCTTGTATATAAGTTTTTTATTGTCTTAGTTTAATCCTTTATCACATTTAAAAATAGCTCGAAATTAAAACCTCAAATCTAATCAGCCCTGAGCGTTTGGTGAGTCCGGATAGGGATCAGCTCTCTCAGCTGGTCTCTTCTCTTTCCAGTGGACTGAGCTGAACCCCAAATACCATGGCAATACCGTATGCTTTCCCTTGACGTTTTTAGGCCACCTTTATCACTTATTCATTCCTTTTTCCCCAGTGACAGACATTATTACTCTTTCTTAATGTGCCTGACAACAGAGGACAGTGTGCTATGACAAATGAACTCTTGAAATACAGCATTATTTTACAGATTGCTTTTTCTGGTTTTGATGCATTAAGTGAGCGGGATACATGGGTATGCAAAACGCATAGCAGCTCTGGACGCAACTCACTGAATGACGCAGATTTTCTTTTTTTTTTTTTTTTCTAAAGGGTGACTATGAAGGTGAAAATGTTGAACCTAATGACAGAAAAGTAAGTTGATATCAAGAGGGTTTAACATATTTACAAGAGTCCCAGCCTGAAGAATCACCTGTTGGAATCTGGATGTTTGCCAAGATTTCACAGAAAATACTGCAAAAAGGCACTAAATGCCAAGCAGCAGAAGTACAGAAGTACTTTCCAGTTTTTAAATTTGCCTGAATGTGGAATGCAGTATGGATATGTATAATTACCAAGCTCGATAATGATAAATTTCTTGCCATGTTGGTAAAAGTATTGACAGTATTTACGTATAATTCCTTTTAAAGTTCAGATGGTGTCATTTCAGGACAGCTCTGAGAACAATATGCTCACTTCTAGTCTGGTACCTGTATCTGACAGAAATCCTGCTTGGCTCCACAGCGAGCTCCAGTCTCAGCACTGCAACCTCTACTGAATTCCTTTGCTGCTGATCTGGAGTGTGAGGATCAGAACTGGGGCTGGGGGGAGGAGGGGGAGGTATTGAAAACATAAGCATTAAAGTTATTCAGAAGGATAAAGATCAAATGTTTATCAGAAATGAGACACTCTCAGCAAAGCTTTAATGTGTGCTGTTCAGCCAGAAACTGCCTTGTGGATGTATATTGATGCATTGCATCACTTTTTGCATAAGTCTGTGGTTTAAATTGTGTTTTTATTGTCTGTATACTGAAAGACATTTGTTTATTGTGGTAAAATGAGTAGGAATTTTGCTAAGGAAATACTTTTCATAAGAAAAAGCAAATTTTTCACCCTTTGCAGAAATGTTGATTTCTTAAATTCAAAATGTAATTTATTTTTCCACAATTACTACATACTCCCAATCACATTTCTCTAAAAAATGTAGGCTTTTTTATGTGTATCAGTTAAAAACTGAAGTAGAGAGGTTACAGACAATTCTCTCAGAAGTTACTAAATTTGGGTGCCATATATGTTGGGCTTTCAGACCTGAAACTTTGCCTTTCCAGTTTGTTTCATGGTCATGTCTCCAAAAAAGTGCTGTGGACGTTTAGGTCATAAGAAAAGCAGATCTAAAGCCCTTTGGGATTGGTCGATATAAATGGATACCCAAAATTAAAGGTCTGCTGGGCCTTAAGATGCAAATGGCTCATCAAAAGACCATGACTGTTATTTCCCCCCCCCTACTGATTTGTGTTAAAAATACCACATACCTGTCATTTCGTTATTAAGCAACACATTGCTCAACCAAAAATGGGATGAAAGTCCATGTTTTCTCAAAGCATCTGGATTATCATCTTTATTACTAACTTTTCAAACCTCACAAATTCACTTATTTCACAAGTTCACTGTGTGTTTGGAAATGTTTACCTTGGCTTTTGACTTCCAGTTCCCTCAAATAATCTTTTGGTGTGTTTTGGCATGTCTCTTCTGGTGTCTTGAAGCTTTCTGTAATCTAATCCAGTGCTAGGCCAGGCTTGTGCCTTTTTTAACAACAAAATTAAAGATTTGAGGCATAGAAATGAAGTAAATATTTAAGGCTAGTGTGCTGATCTCCTCTAATCATGTCTTTGAAGCTGTGCTTTGAGTATCAGGCTGATAAATGTCAGGATAAATGAGAGAATTCATTTGTACTTTAGGCATAGATTTGGTTTGAAGTATTGTACAAAACTGAAACATGGCACTGATGCAGAATCTCCTTATCTTAGTATTTTCCTGATATGCCTGACCAGTTTAGACTGCAGAAAATGAATCTGATTTCCAGCACAAACTTAGCTTGTAAAAGTGAAGTAAAAAAATAATTACAGGAAGGGTCTTAGCTAGTGCAGTGGATGTTGAGGTGACCCAAATCATTGTTTCCCAGATATAGGCAGCTGGCCTTAAACTTTTGGAAAATGTAGTTGAAAGAAGCCTAAAGCAGAATAAAAATAAAATTTGCAAGAATGTTTCTGTTTAATAAAGGCCTGCCTTTACGTTTCAGTTTCTGCTCTTTACTATTATAAGGAAACTAATAAAGATTAATGATTCTGGGTTGCAGAGGGGAAAATCCATAGTCCACTTATATTTTTGATGTCGCATTTCTGTAAAAGCAAAGAAGTTGTATCTTTTGAATGGCTTGAACCATTTGCATGAGAAATACAGCAGTCTGGCTTGGAAAGTTTGTGTTAATGATTTGGCAGGAGACTTGCAAAACTGCTCGAGAAACATTATTCGCTGTATGACTTCTCTGTGATAAAACGCAAGAAGTAGGAATGGGAAGGGGCAGCAGCGGGACTGCCAGTCTGCCCCTCCTTGTTTTGCTGCATTTCAGTGGAGAGATGTAGGAGGCTGACATCTGTCAAGTTTCTCATGATAAAATAGCCTACAAATTTAAGCAATAACATCCTGTTTGGTCTGTTCTATTATGAACAAGATTAATACTGTTGCCCTCCCTGTAACCATAACTGGTTTAGGACTTGGTTGCCCATTGCAGTTGCTTCCACAGCTGAGCTGGTTGTGCAGCCCTCACCCACTGATGGAGGATTGTGTAGCCAAGCTCTGAAATTTTCTGCCTTTTGTTTTTTACATTTTTACCCAACATATGATAAAAAGTAATACCTTGGCAATAATCAGTTCATACTCTTACATTGGAGGAAAAAAAAAAAAAAAAAGATGATGTTGTTGCCAGATGTATTAATGAAAACAGAAGTGACCATCAGAGCATCTCCTTGAAATATCAGTAGTTGGTCCAGGAACATCATGCTACCAAGTTCATGTCACTGGGTTGAAGCAGGGCGAGAAGCAGTAAAGGGAGATCTGACTTGACAAGCAGATATAAAACTTCTCTTGCCCTTGTCCCCCAGCGGAGGTGATAGCTGGGTGGCCAGCAAGCACAGTTCATTTTATCCAGTATTTTTTATACACATACTGGTTATTTGTTCACTCTGTTAGCTGAAATGAATTAAGAAAAAAATGAGATCTGAGAAGCGCTATTTATGTGTTTTATGAAGTAAAGGATAAGTTGAAGGTCGCAGAGGAACCTACTTTTATGAGGGATTCAATTTTATAAATCACTAATGGGGATCATTGTTTTCCTTGGCCTGTATCCTAACCAAAAGGATGAGTGGAAAGCATGTTCTTTTAGTTTAAAGCTGAAAAACTCTTAAATGCAGCCTTTGAGGCACCTCTGCATATCACCTCTTGATGGATGCTGAATATTACAGTTTGTGTAGTGAAAACAAACCAGTTTAATCTATTTTGTTTCTGCCTTGTACCTCAAAGCATATTCATCTTTCACATCTATTCTGCTAGATACTTCCTATGGACCACAAAATCAGGACTGCTCTCCTTGTCCCTGCTGTAGTTACCCATCAGTTCAGTTGCTGAAGAGGCTTTTAATGTACTAGAATTCATCACTGTGTTATAGCATGCCAAATCATCAGATTTGTTTTTAACACTTAATGCAGACTGCATGTATTGGCAGATTATGAGTTGAAACCACAAAGTGGTGAGACTGGATCCACAGCATGAGCTCTGCAGTTTACTGGGACCAAAGGAGAAAACACTGGTATACACAGTGCTTCAGCTTTTGCCTTGCTTTTCTGTTTTACAGCTCCTGTGTGAGGAGTGGGCGAGCTATGGAGTCTTTTATAAATATCAGCCAATTGACCTGGTGAGGTAAGAGTTCAGCCCTTAACGTTGTGTTTCCATGGGGCAGCGCTGAAGCTGTGCACAGTGATGCTTGTGCTGGTGTCCCTGCAGGGATGCTGCCTTCCGTGCCACCCCGGAGGACTCTGGAGAATGGGAAGTTCACTGAGTTAAAAGGAGTTTTCTGTGGGTTTAGAAACACAGTGATGTATCCCACCTAGTGCGAAAGCTTTCAGGGAACATGTTTTTAATGAATTTTGTTTTCTTGTGGTGAGATCTGGGACTCTTTGGAGAAAATAAGGTGGTTTTTAAAGAGGAATAACTCACAGAAGATCCAGAGATACCAATATACACAGCAGAAACACAAGGGGAAAAAAATTACTAGTTGAACTGACTTGCTTTCGTGGTGCCTGTGTCTCTGGATTAACTCCAAGCATCATGAGAAAGAGAGTCCTCTGAGAAGAAAAAAATTCCCACAGGTCGTCAGATCTTACTTTCTCCATGCTTAATCCAGCTGCAATTCATAATTTTAGCCATGTTATATTTTAAGAAATAGGAAACATTTCTCTCTGTAATTTCTTTTTTTTTTAATGTATTTCAGAAAATACTTTGGAGAGAAGATTGGACTGTATTTTGCCTGGCTGGGAGTTTATACGCAAATGCTTATTCCAGCTTCAATTGTAGGGATTATCGTTTTCCTATATGGCTGTGCAACTGTGGATGAGAATATACCAAGGTAATAAATAAATAAATAGGTTCCATTATTGGATGCCACTAGGAACTCAAAGTTATCTTTCTCTAGAAATGCTTTGTCACGCATACCTAGGGCGACCACAGCTAAAACTGTGGCTCCCAGTTTCTAGGGCTTGCCCTCTGCCACCTGCAGCTCGACACCTGAATCCGTCTTTGCCAGCTGTGGCTTGCCCAGGTCTGTCTGCCAACTCTCCCTTCGCTCCCCCCCTGCACGCTTTGGCTTTTTGAAGCTCTGCTTAAAATGCATCCCCCTCCGCACGGACTGGGGAGCTCGCAGTCCCACCAGTTTCTGCTTCCAGCCAGCAATGGAGCGCTACCAAGGGCGGAGTGGGCAGCAGAACTGCAGCACGTTTTTAAATTGTTAGCATTTATTGTGAATATTACTTGTGGAGTTTGCATTGATGTACTAAAAATAACTCTTGGCCGGTTGCTGAGGTGTTGGGTTTTTTCCCCTAACTCAGATCATTCTGTTAAAACAAACCAACAAAATACTGCTAATGATAGGTTTTAGTGCTTCCCGTCACAAAATGCTGAGGAGGGCATTGTGTGACATAAAGATGAATCAAGAATATACATGCTTAAAATAAGCAATTGTGGTCAGATTAACAAAATATTGATGTCCTACTATGTTTATTTTTTTTTAGTACGTTTTGTATTATAATATTTTTAAAGCCTTATGATTTTGCATTATCTGCAGTGCATGCATCATCAGCTGTAGATGAACGTTACATAGTTTGTACAAAAACCATGGTCCCTGAGTAACAAAGCAGATAATAGATATCGAAAAATAGATATTTTTTTTGTTCATGAAGATTGCTTTGTACTGCTTCCAACTTGAAGACAAGTCAAAGGGAGCGTCACTGTTGCTATTTCACAGATGGAGTGCGTAGAAGTTAAATTGGTTGAACTTCAGTCCCTTGATACTCAGCACTTCCCTTGTACCTTATCTATTGCTGTAGTTAGTATTTCAAAACAAGAATGATTTTTTTAAAAAAAAAAAAAAAACTGTAAGATCCTATAGTGAAAAGAATAGAGACTTATGCCTCTCATATTGCTATGTCTTACTCCCTGGGATAGAAGTTGGGTTGGGGATGGAGGGAGACGGCAGGCTCATGGGAGGATCTCAGCCCCTACGATGGTGTAGGTTATGGGCAGAGCAGCTCACCGGGGCAGGAGCTGGGAGCCACTGGGAGGACAGCATCTGATGGTCCTACAGCCCACAAACAGATGCTATGCAGAAGAGAAAAGCTCATCGGAGTGTGGAAGATGGAGCTGTACTGACTGTGCTTTTTCCATATCTTGTTGCTTCATTGCAGCATGGAAATGTGTGACCAGAGAAATAATATCACCATGTGTCCCTTGTGTGACAGAACATGCAGCTACTGGAAGATGAGCTCAGCTTGTGCAACTGCTCGCGCAAGTCATCTGTTTGATAACCCTGCAACTGTCTTCTTCTCAGTCTTCATGGCTCTCTGGGGTAAGAAGACAGATGCCTTCATGTTAAGTTTTTATTTATTTAAAATACAACAGGAAGAAACAGAAGAGATAAAACAGTGTATTTATACTCAGGCAGTTAATTATATAAAGAACTTTTTTTTTTTTTTTTTTTTTTTCTTCCCATGAAACTGTCACCCCCAAATTTATATTTTGGACTGAAGGCTAAAATTCAAAAAGTTGCTCAAGATGAGTATCAAATGAATTTGTCAAGCATCTGTCATAAAACTGCTGCGTGGCATGTCAAAATTTCATTAATGGGATTGCACAGCTTGCCAAAAAAAAAAAATCTACTTGCAGAGCCAGCTTCCACTTTAGAACATTACAGAGTAAATGTATTAATGTACTCTGGGGTCGTGAGGAGGACTCCGCAGGGAAGTGTAATGGCCTTTAGCGTCTCAGGACAAACCAAGATTGATTCTTGAATGTGCTCCGAGATGCAATTAAGTTTATCAGCAGGCAGACATCATGCATGTACACCATGAAGCGGGAGCGGTGGTGCTATAGGTATTTTTTCTGATGCTGACTGCTCTTGTATTTGAGCATGTCACTTAACCTTTCTTGGCACACTTGTAGAACTTGGTTAAAAATATTAAACCTCTCATGAAATCTTTGAGATAGTGTCTTCAGGAATGGTTATTGAGGGCTTTTCTCCATGTTAGAGGAGGGATGGTGACTTCCTTGCTCGGGCACCTCAGCACCAGGCACGGGCGCTGGAGGAGAGGAGTCTCCCGTGCTCGCTGCAGGCCAAGAGGGGCTGTTAAGATAAAAAGGAACTGGTGGGATCCAAACCCCATGTTTGTAACTGGGAGCCCTGTACAGGGAGGCTACAGAGAATAGGGAAGTGTGTGTTATTCCTCCCAGCTTTGAAGTTTGATCGCCACACACTCCCAGCATCAGTGAGGTCAGTACAAGATGATGTTTGCCCCTCCTGTATGTCTTGTTGCAAGTTAGCAAATAGCCTGTTTTGGATTATATTTAATGCTAAAACCATAGCCGAAGTTTTTATTTTTTCTAGTATGTAAGGAACCATTTCTACATTAACATTCATCTGAACTGATTTTAGTACAATTCAACATAATTCAGTTTAGAGCACTGCCTTTTTGACAGGGTCTCCACTTGAGATAGCTATGTTTTAGATGCAATGCTAACAGCTCATTACCAAGTACCATAAGGAAAAGGACAAGGACGGTCCTGCAGGGGAATTTTGGGAACAGTGGGGAGTCAGGAGTACTACAGGCTCAGAGGGAAAGCTGGAAAGTCTGGGGAGGTTGAACTTGTCCGGTTCGCAGCAGAAAGGAGGGATCACTGTCTTAGAGATCATCTTGCCATGTAGCATATAGGGAGAAATGTGATATACTCCAAAGCAGGGTGTGGTGTCAGAGACTTTAAATAGTCTGATTCTCTCACACAGAGAGTCAAGTATTGGTTTCTGTCTCCCTCATGTACCATTATTGTGAACTCCATGTGGATCTCAGTGCACACTCTGTTGTCCAAAAAGTAACACTGTTTGCCTCCCTTTACTTAGCAAACAACCATGGGTCCCTCCATCCATTTTTTTACATTCTTGGGCAAAGGCAAATTGGCAGAAGCCAGCTTCTGTGCTCTGTACAAAATCAGGCTTAATATCTGAGATCGTTTTGGAGTGGGATATGAAATTCCTCAAGTTCTTGAGGGTCAACATAAAACTTTATTGTACAATACCATATAAAATAAATGTTGTTTCAAAAAGGTCTTTTTGAATTGGGAAAATCAGAACTTTTTTCACATAGTTTTGAACTTGTGTTATTGCAAATTTCATTTCTAAAGGATTTGTCAAAACAATTTTTTTAAAAAAATGAAATGAGCACTTTAATTTTCAAGGAAATTGTCTGTCTCTAAAGTAGGCACATATATAGTCTCCAAGTTCTGCTTGTGAGCACCTCTGCACATAAGGAGAAGTTTCATTAGGTTCATGTACAGTTGAAGAGTTGAGGCAGGAGAGACCCAAGTAACCTGCTCAGGTGACCCAGGGCATCCTTAGCATAGCAAGAAAATGAGCCCAAGTTCAGGGGTATTATTGTGAGCAAACATTTGGCTAGGCTTTCTTTGTATCATGGTGGTATTGTAACACCCTGGAGAACTCCACTCACGCAAGTGTTAAAACAGCTATAGCACTGAGCTGGGCCCCGGTCAGAAGTTCAGCATTAAACATGGACCGTGGCCCAGTGCTGTTTGGTATTAAATGGCATTAAAAATGTCAGAGAATCCAGATAAGATCATCTGGACAATAACCTTTGGGAGTTTTTAAGCTCCACTTACACTTATAGGCCTTGATGAAATATGAAATGCAGGTACGCTTGGCAAAGCAGCTGTGTATCACTACCTGGCACGTTCACCGAGGGCTTTTGGAATGAGTTGGATGTGTTTCAGATGCAGTCTTTTCATTTTGCATTGTTGTAAGTCAGTGCCACGGAAGGATTTCTAGTAGCACTAAGAAACGATGTATCATTCATTTTCCATATTGTTCACTGTATGTGGAATCTGCAGACCCCTGCACAAGAGCTGCCGGCAGCAGGGAGAGGGGAGGCAATTCCAGGACCATGACACAGACCCTCTTAAGCTATAGCTATGACCAACACAATTTACAGGAAGCCTATGGCTTGTAAAGGAGCTCAGTTGTAAGTTTTGCACATGAGAGTTTCACTTGGAAGGCAAATGAACGTCATGACCTTAGCTGGTTCCAGTCCTGAGGGTGTCCTTTCCTCTCTATTCAACTTTCTTACCCTCTCCCTGCCTCCGTTTTTTCTGGATATGAATGTTTCTCAGCACATCTGTTAATACTCACTGCGGGAAAGTCCCCTGGGAATGCCATTTCTTGGTAGACTTGCCTCTTTCATAATCACTTATTTATTATACAGCACTGGTGTATTCCCAGCATCTAAATATGTCCTCTGAGAACTTGCTTAGTCTCAGAGGCAGATAGACTGATATAGACAGGGATCATTTGTTGGAACTCAGGAATTGCTTTGACGAGGTTTCTTTTCTGTAAGTCTTCATCAAAAAGAAAATGGCAATGTTTCTAATGATGAAACCCTTAAAGGCTTCCTCTTTAACAGCCTGAGCAGCTGCAGCTTTCACACTGGCATGAGTACTTGGGTTTGGGTGTGACGACTGGAGCTAACCATACTATTAAACCACTAGATGGATGTAATTATAACAATATAAAAATGCTTTATCATGATATCTTTGAGGAGATAACTATCCCATCAGTCCAAGGCAAGTTAAATCATTCATATTTTGTATAGATAAAACACAGGTTTGTTTGGACTTATGGATGGAATTATATGCAGATGAAGACCAACAATATCATTAGTCACTCATACAAATATTTAAATAAGTTTGAGTGTCTGACTTTCTTACACCCCTTAAAAAAATATAGGCACCTTTCTACATGAAACTGTGGATGTAACAAATGCCCTTTCTTTTAGCTTACTTAACCTATGATATTGCACCTGCTTGAACCCTTTTGGAGGCAAGAGCCTGAAGACACACAGCAGGCGAAGTGGTGGCCAGAGTGCCTCCTAAGACAAATCCCAGGGGCTGATAAAATTTTTGGGAGCCAAAGTGTCAAAATAATTGTTAAACTGTTGTTTCAGCTGCCACCTTTATGGAACACTGGAAGAGAAAACAGATGCGTCTCAACTACAGGTGGGACCTGACTGGGTTTGAAGAGGAGGAGGTTTGTCCCTTCAGTTCTGACTCTTTGACTTTCACCGTGGCGTTACTGATAACTCCTTGCCCCCAGCCCATAGACATTGCCTCATGGGGAACTGCTCTTGGGGTGGTTCTGTCATTTAGAAGAAAGGAAAATCTCTGTACATGAACTATTTGAGGATTTTATAGCAAGGGTATGACTAGTATGTCTTGTTGCCATAGAAATGTAATTGTATAGCCACAAAATCGAATTTTTTTTAAAGTGTGTAGTTGGGTCACACCTAGCAGCATAGGCATGGAATATACAGCTCAGGCCTTACTGCTGGGGTGATGTCAGGGTGCTAACAACTAAGGACCTCGTTCATCTCCTGCTGCTGTAAATCAGAAGTGAATGTACTGAAGTTGATAAAATTACAGCTCTGTAAAAAAACACTGAAAAATTCCTATTAACTTTAATGATTCAGGATCAAGCCCCGACTTGAAAAATACTGAAGAAAATACTGCCAGACGTGGGCTTGGGGCATTGGGAGGGACACAGTGTGGAGGTGTTTTGCCTTTTTTCATTTGCTAAAAAAAAATGAATATATTCCTAGCTAGGTTTATGCTAAATACCATGAAGGGGAAAAGGGCTAAATCTATATGAAAAAAGATCTTAAAAATCAGAGAATTTTAGAAGGAAAGGAGAGGAAATCCTCATCCAGCTGAGAAAGCTGTGTCCCACCCTTTTAATTTTGTCACTTTACAAAAAGAGGAAAATGCCTTCCTAGGCCATAACACAGCCCCAGCCCAGCAGCCGTGCTCAGAGCCGGCCGAGGTGTGCGGGTCCCTTCCATTCCCCCATGGTATGCCACGAGCCGCGCTGCGAAAACGCCACTGTGGGACCTGAGCTGGACCCCTGGGTTGTACAGGCGGTCGCTGCTTTGTTTGCTGGCCAGCTGGCTTGGTTTTTATACTGTTGTTATTATTAAAAGAAGTATGACTGCCCTTGTCATATCTCTAGATGTTCTAAATAGATACACAACAAATATTGCTCACGTGAAAAAAAAACCTCACCAGCCCTGGGTTTAACACTATGCGGCTTGGATGAGCCTGGCACAGTTACTGTTCCCCTCACCCCCAAAATCTTTCAGCTTGAATTATCTCCTCTTAATATGTTTATCTCCTTGATATTATATTTAGGCACGCAATGCCAGAAGCCCCTATGCCATGTACTTTGCTAGCTCATACCTGTTTTACTGGGAGAGAATATAGGGATTTATCTCTTGGATACTATACTGCTCTTTTATTTTTGGTAACTTGTTGTTAGCATACATGAAAGTAGAAAGGATTAACTGTATCTTTCCAATGTCTATCCCCTTCATGTCTGAGTTCAGAGCTCTTGCACAGCTAAACCAGCAGCTGTTAATAAAGTATATTTTATTCTTTCTTTTGTGTAGTCAATGCTAGATAATACAGTCACAGGTTTAGCAAATAATTTAATACCCTCCTATTTCTGATTTGCGTGAAACTTAAACTAGTATCATATTGAAAAATAAGGGTTTCAAGTGATATACTAAACCCCTGTCTCATCTGCTGATGTTTGTAGAGACACCTAGTTCATACAGTACATACAGTAATGTTAATAAATGTTGTAGAACATGAGTAGACTGATTTTCTGTGGTAGTGTCTAGCCATCCATTGTACTTACGTTTGTTTCATGTAATTTTTAAAATATAAATCCAGTAATACCTGCAACAGTTCAGTAATCAAATTTTTTGTTTTTTGTTTTTTTTTTTTCTCTTCTTGTATTTTGTGTTTTTTTCTGGTTTCCTGAAGGAGGCAGTCAAGGTTTGGAAAACATTTTTTTTTTAATTGCTCCTACCTTTTTTATTACATGTCTACTGATGAATGCCATCTTTTGATCTCCACCTCTTCTTTTTTAAGCATCAGATTTTTCTTTAGATCTCCCACTGATTGCTTTGACTTTACACCCTCCCCCTCTCCACTTGTTCAGACTTTTTTCAACTCCGTTCCGTTTCACATCCAGTGCATAATCGTGAATTCTGAATCTTTTGTGAATGCGTAATTATCGTGAATTCTGAATCCGTGAATCTTTCTGAATCTTTTGGCTGTCTTTTACTTCTGAGTTTCCTACACCCTCTCCTCAATGCATACGGGTAATCTGTGGATGCTGTCCAAAATAGGATTAGGGGAAGACCCCAACTGACAATTCTCCAGAATCCTAAAGCCAAGTATTTTGCATACTTAAAGCAGATAACTGTTTCCCTCATGAGCTGAGGATTACTGAAATGACAGTTAATGACATGCAAAATCTAATTTTTATCAAAAAGATAGATATTTAAATCCAAGCATAATGTCACTTGGTATGAACCGTGCTATCTGCAAGTTGTGCTGTATACCCTCACGTATCAAATTTAATCCACACAGCATTGCACGTGGGTGTCTGATAGTGAGTCCAGATCATTCTGCAGTTGTTGCTGTAGAACTGTGAATGATACAGGTTTTAACATTTTTTTTTTAATTACAGTCAACTATCAATTGACATGAATGACATACCGAGTGAATTAGAATTCAGTTAGAAAACCTGGAAATGATCAGGAAATCAACCTGCAAACAGTTAATATATAGCTGATATAGAAAATAAATCATTTTGCTTTTTATTAAATATGACTTATTTCACAGGATCATCCAAGAGCAGAATATGAAGCTAAAGTTTTAGAAAAATCACTGAGAAAAGAACACAAACATAAAGAGGTAAGGTAAAAATATGAATTTGTTTCAGTTATAAAAGACTTTGAAAAAGAAGGTCATTACAGCAGGCACTAAACCAAGACTAAGAAATATGTAAAAAAATAGAGTCACTGCATAGCGTGTTTAAATTCCAGAGGTCTTCAGTCCAGGCATACATGGGATACTCGGTGTATACCAGTGCACAAGGCCTGATTAAGTCTAGAAATGTCTTTAGTAATCGGATATGGGAGTGTGGCCCAGAGAAGCTAATTGAGCCTGATTGAAGGGGTGCTGCTGTTAGGCTGATGAATCAAGTTGGAGAAAACCATAACAAAACATCTTATTCTGTGCTAGTATAAGTACCTAAAGCCTCTCAGGAGAAGTTCCCTATCTTTCTAGACTTTGTTTGTAAATAAAAATATTAGTAGAACATTAATGAAGAATACTAACACCAATTTCCTTACCGAATTCCAGCTTTGATAACTTTCTGCCTTTTAAACACATAACTTCCATTTTATTTCACCAAATAAGGTAGCGCTCACTTCTGCTTTTAACTTGCTCTTTAAGTTGCTGTGAAAAAGGTGCTGCCAGTCATCCCCGGGGCACGTGCATCTCGCCAGCGGACGGTGCAATCTCTTTGAGCAGCTTCCCTGCCCTTTCTCTGAAGGCTGTAATTCCTTCCCTATTTATTGTCAGCAGCAGACCGATTGGAAGAATTTCCTTTTCTCCCCCACAGGCTGGTTTCCACCCTACCAGAGGTTATTTTCCTCTTAACTGCAAGAATTCAGCTGTTTGTATGGCCACATTTTTAAGAAGAGGAAAGCTGCATCACAAATGAAGCCTGTTGACAGAAATTCCTCTTTTGTATCTGTTGCCCATGACACAGTACCATGAAACCATGCCCTAAATTGGGATTTTATGAAAACCCTTAGAATAGACAACTGCAATAACCACTTTAACATGAAATATGCTTTAAGAGACAGCATATATAGATTGGACTGGTGTTAAACTAAATGTGTCTGATTCTGTCACGTGCTTATTACTTGAGTACCATTGGGCCCCTCCTAAAAGATGCTATAAAGCTGATGGTGGTATGTTCCCATTAATCTATAGGATGCTGTGTGTAAGCACTTCAGTGTCACATACAATACCTTACTCACAGCACTGCTTTAAAATCCCTTGCAGAATCAAAAGAATTTGAGTTGCTGCCCTCTTATATGCTGGATAAGCAGTGTTGGAATACAGACTTCGTTGTATTCTGCTAAAAACCTGTGACTCGCTGTACTTTTGGGTATATTAAGAATCCAGATCTTAAATGTGGAAGACAGGACTACTTAAATGTAGGGTAATCAGTCAATTAATGAATGGTGGCCTCCAAATATTGGAATATGAAAGCTGAGCAATTAAGAGAGGATTTTTTTTTTTTTTTCTTTTTTTAAACCAGACTATTTATAGCTTTTGGGCTGTGTTCAATTTGGATGTTACTAATTTGGGAAACGTGAGAAAATGAGTTTTTTCTGAAAGACTGAGTAATTATCTTTCATGGGGATCTAGAGTGTTAAAGTTCAAATTCAACAGTTGTAAGACAACTTGGAAATCTTCAAGAAAAAAAAATCTAAAGCTAAACCAGAAATTGCTTATATTTTTTCAAGAGAAGTCCAATTTAAAAAACCACATTTTTCTAAATGAAAAACTTTTTTGACATCCTTTATACATCAAAAAGGAAAAAGAAGGGCACAATCCTCAGTTAAAAAGGGAATATCCTTTGCAGATTGTTTGATCTACCACAGGATTTAGGGCAGGAGTTTGTCTTCTGTTGTTGTGTTTATATTAACCTAAAGCTGAAACACAAAGCCTTAAGCAAACTAAAAAAGCATTCACTTGTGGCTAAACTGCTATGTACACTGAGTCCGTAGAGAGAGTATACAGATTAATTTAGCAGTGCTTTGTAATGCTATATTGCCCGATCCTTTTTTTGTTTCCTTTGACTGCTATCAGAAGCATCGGTATTTTCCAGAAGAGACAGCAAACAAATGGAGACAAAGAGTTAAGACAGTCATGGCTGGGGTGAAATTGGTTCTTTTTATTCAAACTTATGAAGAAACTCAAATTATGAGTAATTATGGAAGACACAAATCAATTTGGTTTTGGCTGTTGAACTTTTGTTTAATATTCACATTCAGTTCTGGGTTTCTTCCCGCTCCCCCCCTTGTTTCTTCAGCACTCTTTGGGACACTGTTTCTGTGCACTGGGAATGGCACTGCATGGCTAATCTTATGTTACGTTTTGCAGTGGACCATGGGCTGTGTGTTGAAAGAGTTGCTTGCACTTCCCTGAGACAACGTGCATGTAATAAAAATAGAATCGGAGTAATATTTTTATGTTCATTATAACGTGTGCGTCATCTTCCGTAACGTTCCTTTTGTTGTTTATTTTCTGGTGTTCAGAAACAATTCCCGGCATCAAAGTTTATGAAAGAATCTAGATGAACAATACTGTTGAAAATTAAATTTTCATACCCAAATTCAGGCAGTGGCTGGTTGACTGGATTTAGGGTATCCTATAAAGATTTATTATAGATGCATATCTTAATTCTTATTGGCATGGTCCATTGAATACCACGTGGATAGTCAGGTAGTTAAAAATCACTTGTATTGAAGGAATTTCAAGTCTTATCACACACCATGACAAGATCTTCCCTGTCAACTGTTCATCTTGGAGTTACTCAGTACCATACTTAATCTATATTTCAGTGGAACCAGTTGTGCAACTGCAAAGCTGCAAATATTAACTGGGGAGAGAGCGAAGCAGGAGAATTTTTCTAGGGAAAGCAAAAGAAAATATTTAACAGTAAGAGAGATCTTACTTCATGGTTTATGACAGCCTATTTGCATGTTTCCCTCAAACAGTATACAGAAAAATCTGGTTTATTTATACTCACAGTGCAGACGCTTGACCAATTTGAACCTAGATACGGAGTAAACAATTTGCCTGTGTGGAATTGCAACTGTAAACACTGTGTCTTTGCATCTTCTAACTGGTTGTGTATTTGCTAGCCTTTTTTTTTTTTCCCCTCTCTATTTTGTCACGTCCAAAATTACATGCTCCATCTTTATTAAATGTAGCCTCTTTTCTCCCCAAACTTTAGACAGATAAAGAAAAGCTGACATGGAAGGATCGATTTCCAGCCTATTTAACCAATTTTGTTGGCATTATCTTCATGGTAAGCATCACCCAGCAAAACCCAAAATGTGTATTACCAAGTCATTGTATAGAACAGAAATGATGGAAATGTTAGTGAAACCGTGACAGACCTTATCAGATTGATGTGGTTTGCAATGGCATTTCCCCCGTGAAAAAAATCAAGCATTTTATTGATTTATAATCGAAAATCTTTTCAAGGGCTTGAATTTCTGCTTTGCCGTCTCTTTCCAGTAAATAAATAAGAATATTTAAATAGGGTAGGTGAAAAGTGAGCGCACAAAATGGAAATTATCACCATCACTGATGGGATGAAACTTAAGAAGTACAGAGAGTTCTCTCAGAAGGTAGTCAGGAAGTAGAGAATGGCCTCATTTTTATACCAAACCTTTTTGAAATAAATGATGTGACCAATCGCGATTCTGATTGCAAGGATTTTTAATAAATCAGACAATTTGGGGTTATACCATATAGCAGAATTGCAAACAGAGCACTTAATTCAAGAAAAAAGGTAAAATAATGACGAGAACAGCCTTTTTCCATCTGCTGATAAAGCATCAGCATTTAAAACAAACTTTGAAGGAAATAATAATTCAAGACACGGAACAGATTGGCAGATGGATAAAAAAATCTTAAACCCTTTCCAAAGGTAGAATACACCAGACTCACTCAGTTCATTTGATAGAGATTAATTTTTTTTTTTTTTTTTTTTTTAATATTTGTGTTGACAGAGAATGGAAATGCAGTAAATCTGATCTTCTCAGTGGAAGAATCAGTACCTCATAAGAAGCAAATTTTAAAATTATTCCTCTATTTAAGCAATGAAAAATTGAGTAAGATTTTGTGCACCTTTATGTTGCCAGGAAGTGCATTGATTTAATCAGATTTAATTTCAGTTTAGGATTATGACAGCATAGCAAGGCTGAGTAGGGTACTGGAAGGCTTGTGTGCAGATGTAAGCTGAAATACTCTTCTCTGCCTCAACCCCCTGGCTTTCTTTTATAATAAAGCAAATACCATGTATATATGCTGTTGCTGTTAGGGCTGAAAGAAAGCCCACTAATACTTTTAATATAAGCAAGAAGTTTACATTTAGGTGCCTTTAAAAATCCTTTTACAAGTGATTGTGGCATCACTGTATCAATTTTTTGGTGTGATGATCAAACTGCTAGCAAAACAGGATCTTTTCCCACAGTTCATCAAAGTGATTGGGACCCTTAATGCAGAATTGGGTGGACTTGGGATTTGGTCCAGGCATCCCATTTTTAAGGTCATTGCTAAGTCCCAAGCAAAGTATTTATAGTTAAATCTTTCATAAGAGGCTGTGCTATTCTTACTTGCAGGTTGGGCTGACGTTCGCTATAGTGTTTGGGGTTATAATATACAGGATTTCGACTGCAGCGGCGCTGGCAATCAGTTCAACTCCCTCAGGCCGGTCAAGCGTTAGGGTCACCGTCACTGCCACCGCAGTCATTATCAATTTGGTCGTCATCATCATCCTGGATGAAGTATATGGCTGCATCGCAAGGTGGCTAACTCAGATTGGTAGGTTTAAATCCTCAACTCATACTTGCTAGAGTGATTTTAAATGAGAGGACCCACATGACTGGCTTTCATGATTAACTTCAAAGTGGTGAGCGAACCCAGGAAATTCGAATGTGTGGCTAAAATTCTCACCAGCTACTTACAAATATCAAAGCACACATGGATTTGGCTTTATTTTTTAAAGTTTTTCTTTCAGCAGTGGTAGTGCTAACCACTAATCCAGTTATGGGTGATAGGTATACAGCAGAGATTCCTATACCCAATCTTGAGCTTCGGTCTTCTATATCATGCCATTACTATTTTCATTTTCTGCCATTTCCTAATTGGCATAAGGTATGTTGAGAAATGCAAAATTGTTGAGTGCAAAAAACCACTGTAAAAAAACTTAATTTAATCACTTCCAAAAAGCATCAGTGACAAAAGGTCCAGAAATCTTTTCAGATAAGTTCTTGTCCATCTGCAAATGATTGTCGTGGAGGTCAGCCAGATGTGGAGTGAAATTGGAATTACTGTTGTAACGTATCTGAACTGTGGGATCCTCAAGCAGATTTACCACTGAACTCAGTGAGACCATATTGCTTTAATATATATATATAAAGCTATAAATATATATCTCTGTTTAAAAGATGGCTGATATTTTCCAAAGACCACATTTATAAGATCTTGAAATGTTCCAGGCAGGATAATTCCTTAATGTTTCTTATCCATGTCACATTGGTTCCAGAGGTCCCAAAAACTGACAAGAATTTTGAAGAGCGACTGATTTTTAAGGCTTTCCTGCTGAAATTTGTCAATGCCTACACCCCCATTTTCTACGTCGCGTTCTTCAAAGGCCGGTGAGCAATGCAGAAGGCTGCTCAGGGTTTCAGCTTGTTGCTTGAGACAGCTGTAGCTGAGCTAAGACCGTAGTTGGACAATAGAATAAATGGTTTAAAAACTCCTCAGTATTGACCCAAAACCTCTTCATACTCATGGGATAAAGCAGGGACCTGGTACTCTACTGTTTCAAATTCGTTAAAGCCATTTTGTTAACATAACTTTGTACATTCAGATGCAATCCTCCATCAGGCTGTTTACCGTTGTCTATTTACCACTCCTAACTTTAATCGTAGCAAGTATCGTCTCTCTTGCAACCAGCATGAAAGCACAAGGCTAAAATAAATACTCTGTGTGGTACGTTTTGGCTAATGCAACAGAAATGAGGATTACCCTAGAGGATTTCTGTCAAGATGTGCCTGTAATTATTGTAAGACACAAATCTTGCAGTTTTACTGAGTTGTTTACTCAGTAAACAGAACTTACTCTCTAAAATGAAACCAAAGATAGTTACTCAATTTTTCCTGACTAAACATTAGGTGGTCCCACTGAAAGGCATAGAGTCTAACAGGAATGACTTCAGAAACAAAAAGTATAAAATATGTATGAAGTTTATAATTCTAAGTATTGTGCCCTAGATTTGTTGGACGTCCAGGGGACTACGTCTACATTTTCCATTCTTTCCGAATGGAAGAGGTAATTGCACTTTACCCTGTCTGTGATCACGTCGGGTGGGAGCACCATCTTCCCCTGCCACAGGGATGCAGCAGATGTTCTGACTGACCTTTCCTCTGTCCACCCTAGTGTGCTCCAGGTGGTTGCCTGATGGAGTTGTGTATCCAGCTCAGTATTATCATGTTGGGCAAGCAGCTGATTCAGAACAATTTATTTGAGATTGGCATCCCGTAAGTAGCAACTTTTGTTTGGCTTGTTTTGTTTTTTTTTTTTTTTTTTTTTTCCTTTTTTAAACACATGGTTTTGACGATGTGTGCAATACACTCTGTATCCACTGTCTCTTGACGTGAATGTGGTTTGTAAGCTACCTGCAGGATTTTTGCAGAAAGCCTGTCTGCTGTATTACAAATACCTGAATCCATGCTGCAGCTGCATCTAGCAGTGCAGATGCCTTTGAAAAGTGTTAGGCAATCTATTGCTTTCCTACTGGTTAGCAAGAGGTGTAATTACTGAACATGTGGCTCAATTATAAGTGTGTTTCAGTACCTGTATATGCTGATTCCAGATACTTTCAGTGTATTGTGGCTCTTGCGGTTTTTATGAAAATAGGTCTGGAGCTTATTGTGCCTGTTAATACAAAATAACTGAAAAATAGGAGCTATGACCAGAATGGCATGCTAACTGAATCATTTTAATTTCCCCCAGAAAAATGAAGAAATTTATACGATACATGAAATTAAAGCGTCGGCGTTCATTAGACCATGAAGAGCACATGAAAAAAAAGCAGCGTTATGAAGTGGACTATAACCTGGAGCCTTTTGCTGGACTTACCCCTGAATACATGGAAATGAGTGAGTGAGGTGGAAAGAAGGCATTTTAAACTGTAATTATTCTAATTGGGATGGAGAGCTGAGGTTTTTCAACTGTAGATTCAGTGGACAGTGGATATGAGGCATAACATAATAATTAAAGTGTATAGACTCAGACTGTAGCACATTTCAGCCAACCACTGTCTGCTTCAGGGATGAACTGTGCTCTCTGCTGTTCATAAGTCCTTACTTTAGCACTGTATTTTAGGTATTTTCTTTCATGCCATGTGACATGTTGCTGTCAAGTTTCAAATGCAAATGATTAAATGGCATAAACTTGAGACTGAGGCATATTTTATCATCAGTTGCACCCTACATTGGAAATAAGTAACTTAATTCACACTTGACAGTTTCTACTGTGTATTCTTGTATTAGGTTGTTTTTGTTTCCTGAAACCTGGGCTAAATCTTCTGAGAGAGAGATGTGCCTGTAGACCAGGTTGTACTTGACAGATCAGATGTAATTTTTTTTCAAGTCATCTATTATGTTGAGTGAGTGATATGGAAATTAAGCACTGGATATCAGTTCCACATTGCTGTGGCTGTACAACTCCATTCATTTTCCTACTTTCTATCTTGGAAAAGCTGAGAGCTGTTCGGTGTAATGCTGTTTGCTACAGTATCAGACATTCCTGAAGGAGCTGTCTTAAAAGAGCAACTTTATTTAGTATTTTAAGGAATGACTAAGCAAAAATAGTAGTAAAGGATAATGAAGAATGCTAATACCCAAAATTGGCATGCCCGGTAAATGCAAAGGAAAATTAGAATATTTGATGACCTTGATGTTCAGAGTAGTTAAAACAGATTGAAATTTAATGGTATAAACTACAAGGCCATGCTGTTGGTTCCTAAAAATGAAAAAAGATGCAGTTAGTGAGATCATCATTTGGAAGTAACAGAGGAAGAGAAAAAGGGGGCTCTAACAGTACCAGGATGGGTATGACACTGATATGATGTCCTCATCAAACAAAAGCAAATACGATCACAGATTGTAGGAAGCAAGTTATTCCCAATAAAGGCAGAGAATCAGTCGTGTTGCTGTTGAAATCCATGAAGAGAAAGCTTCCAGTGGGTTTAATTAGGGCTATAAACCTGCCAGGTGTGGCATGACAAGTTTATGTAGAGCTGTCACGGTCACTGCCGTAATCCCGTTCCTTCAGATCACTCCTGTGCCAGCCTCGCCCACAGCAAAATTGTTTTAGGGGCTTCTCCATCCTTCTGGTTACTTCGCCTTGCCTTTTGCAGGGGCAACTGGCCTTTTAATGCCTGAATGGAGCAGTGGTCAGGCAAAATGTGCCTGATGTAGAAAATGAGATTTAGTCTCCCAGCACGTGTCATCTGGTTAGAATTTGGGGGGATGGCACTGATGTGATGATACATGCCTTCAATCCACAGCCATTGATTGCTTTTTCTTTTCAGTTATTCAGTTTGGGTTTGTAACTTTGTTTGTTGCATCCTTCCCACTGGCACCTTTGTTTGCCTTGTTGAACAACATCATTGAAATCCGCCTAGATGCAAAAAAATTTGTTACTGAGCTAAGGAGACCGGTAGCAGTCAGAGCAAAGGATATAGGTAAGTGCACATTGCTATTGCTATCTCTGTTTATTCCTGGATTGATGGCAGGATATTATTATGCTGAGTTAGTTTCATTAACAGGAAGGTATTTATAGGAAAATTCAAAACATTAGACTGTGGCTTAACTATAAACTGTCATAATTTATTGAGGCTTTACTTTTAAAATAGAAAGACCAGAGCTTTAAATTCAGATTAATATTTTATTAAGTAAACAATATCACTCTTCAAATCAGTGATCAATACAATAGCGAAATATCTTGCGTGGTTCTGCACATCAACAGTTCTTGGCAATGCAGTTTTCCTGCAGAAGCAAAAATTTCTGCATTTAATAACTCTGGACTGGGATGAAGAAATACACTTGGAAATGAGAGGAGATTCAAAAGTCTGTGGGTAAATATATCCCTTTGTCCCTGCTCGGCATGAATGTCAGAAGGGTGAAGCTTGAAAGCTGCAGTGAATCTAGGTAGAACTGGGCTCTGCAGTTGTATGGTGACAACGGACCAGTCCTCCCCTTGCTGAGGAGGGGCTAACAGCTATGGGTATATGTAATGAGGAAGCTATTTCTCCCAGATGTTGGTTACTTACAAGTAAAAAGGTCATTAAAATAATTGTTCATATTACAGAGCCTGTCAGCAAAGGCAGAGAAGTTTATGTTCTGTCACCAAATTCAGTGTTCATTCTGGTATTGTGCAAGCAGAGTCTTTCCTTGGGCTCATCCTTGTGCCCTAGGATCATCCTACAGTTGAAGAAGGCATCGTTTTGTTATGCTGTTGCCTTTACCATGACACTGCTCTTGGTGTGTTTTGTGGCTAGCTCATTTGATGCTGCAGGCTGAGGTTGCTGATGGAGATGTTGCAGGGGAATGTTGGTTTTTTGGTTTTGTTTTTGAGAGGGTGTTAATTGCAATTTAGTCCCACTTTTGTGGGTGAAAGAACCCCACTTCTTTCAGAGACATCCCAAAGTCACAGATTGTGAGATGCCCACAGACAAACCAGACAAGATTTTTAGGGCAGGTATCAGCAGAATCAGGAAAGGGAGGAGGTCCCACCTGCTAAATACCACTGGCAGCAAACAGGTCTATCTCTGCTTCCACTGATACTGTAGTATATTTTCCTGAAGTTCAATTCTGTACTCTGTCCAGGCTGGCTTGTGTATGCTGTGCCAGAAGACCAAAGCTGTATGAAGCATGAGTTAGTTGTCAAGCAAAGGATTTGGCCAGGCTGGAGGAGTCTTCCAGTCACCCTGTGTAAAGCCTCCTACATCTTCCTTCCTCTTCAGACGCAGAATAGGAGAGTGGCTCATCAGGGCTGTAACCACACGGATCTGGTAGCAGTCCTCTGTATGTACAGAGCCCACACTGAGGAAAGCTGTATCTATATGGTTTCCAGATGCAAATGGAAAAATTACATCAAGGGGCTCCACTGGAGCTTTACTTTCTTGAAAGCGAGATAGGATCAATAGTGATGAGAAGGTGCAGAAATGGACTTGGATAGATCCTTCAAGCTGGTAGACCAATATGTTCTGCACCACATGTGTGGAGGTTCCAGCTCCCCATCTGTATCTTTCCTATTCTCCTCAAGCATTTGAGAAGTTTGAATGAAATTTTGTTATGTTTTTCATTTCTACCTATGCTGGGATTCTTCTCTCACACTTGCCTTCCTCTTCCTCAAAGAAGCTTTTAGCTTAAAACCTCAAAAAAAATAGGTGCCTAAACATAGCTTTGGAAGACTGAGTTGGGCTCCCTTTACTTACAGGTCATTTAATTAATCTCTTATAATTTGTTCTTTTTTTTTTTTTTTATTTAAAATATAACTCTAGTTTGGCACAGTTGTAAGTGCTCCTAACACTGTTAACTAAAAATGTAATTTATCTAATTGTAATGACTTCAACAGCATTCACACGTTTGTCTCCTTCTTTAGGAATCTGGTATAATATCCTCAGAGGTATTGGAAAGCTTGCTGTCATCATAAATGTAAGTAATCTGGCATGAATAAAACTTTAATTCACTAGGCTGGCTTTTCCATTCTGCTCCATTAGTTTTATTTCAGCATAAGTCCCTTAAAATCAAGTGAAAGTGTATGATCTAGAAATTTTCTGAAATATTAGAGAATCAGATGCAGTGTTTATTTTAAAGTTGTGATAGTAATAGCAATAATATGAAATAGTGAGTAGTCATTGCAGCTTTTTCCCAGAATGTTTTCATAAAAGTTTTGCCCTTCAGACAAATAAGACCACAGATGCTTACTTTTGCTCCTTTGAAATACCATCAATAAGACAATGTATTTTTTATTTTACTTCAGTACTGAAACCTATTTAGAGTCTGGTAGTCAACCGGGTGTGAATTAGTTCAGCTCATCAGAGCCCAGTGTCCCTCCACTGAAAATCTGACCTTGAACTGCACTGCTCTTGCTCAGATAGCTCTGAAAAGTCATGAAAATATTTTTTTGTTTACTTCAACAGTGAACATTCCAGCCCTTAATAGATTCATTTATGTACTTATCTAATATTCTATATGAATAGACATCCACAATGATCATCTTCATTGCACTCCACCTGAGGAAAGATGAAAAAAAAAGCTGAATGACAAGCTGAAAACATGTTTGCAATGCAGCAAAACAGGGGCAGTGTAGGGTTTACAGCCACGTGTCCATAGGCCCTCTCAGGTTTTTTTTGCCATTATCCGGACTGGAAATCCCTTCGTTTTGCACACAGGTGTCTGTTATGCTATGGTCAAACCATTCTTTTGGTTATTTGGTATGCTGCCTTAATTTGTCTTTACCATTTCACCTCTTTTTCTTTGGAAATAATTTCTCTATTTTTTTTCTCTTTTCTTCCATGTAGTCTCTCTTCATCATTATCCAGTGTTAATTTTCCCTCATTGATCTATGTACTACCCCTCTTTATCATTAAATAAGTAAAACATTTTGTACTGTGTTTGTTCCACATGTACATGAGATTTATGCCAGTGAGAATGTTTCATAATAATGATAAATAAGAAAGGCTAAAGTTGTGAAGAATTCAGCTGAATTAGCTGTCTTGCATCTTCTGTATGATGTTTTTAGAAAACCTTTTTAAATAACCAAATACGCAATTTTTGTGACCATAAAAATAAAACTTGGCCTAGTCTGCTCATCCTTTTATCTTGATGGAGTTAAAACCACATACAATTAATGGACTTTTGCAATGCAATGAGAATTTAAAGAGTCAATTCACTGTCAGTTGTTTGCAGAACAAAAAAGTACTTGGAAGTCCATCAATTGGACCTTATACAATGCATCAGGGAGAAGCTGTGACTGAGGGATGGGGAAGCAGTGCCGTGTTTTGCTTTCCTCTGGTGCTGGGGGGTACGGCCGCTTCAATTCTCTGGGGCATTCAAGTTGTTATCCACATAGAAATCTCAGTCAGCGTGGAACTACTCCATCTAGTATTCTGCAACTTGGAAGAGTAAGCTGTAAATACTACCTTGTTGCAGCAGTGAATACTCCATTTTTAGGGCCCTGTGGGCTGCAGTTTCCCCCCTTGTTTTCTGAAGCAGTCCCTGGGTTGTGTGAGTTATTTGAGCAAGGCATACTCGAGTATATTATTAACTTAACCACTGCCTGAATATTGCGCTCACTCTTTACTCTTATGGCTTAGGCATTTGTGATCTCATTCACATCCGACTTCATTCCACGCCTCGTGTACCTGTATATGTACAGTGAGAATGGCACCATGCATGGCTTCGTGAACCATACACTATCCTCTTTTAATGTCAGCGATTTTCAAGCAGGAACAGCTCCAAACGACCCCATGGATCTTGGCTACGAGGTTCAGATATGCAGGTACTCTCTAGAGTGATAACTAATTTTAAGTATTTTCACAGTTGACTAAGAATGGGACAAATTTTTACGTTCCTGAGGCAGGTCTCTTGTGTTTTCTGTACCTTTTTAGCTCCTTGGTAGCCTTTTATATCAGATGGATCCATTGCCTTGAATGTCTTGGCTTACATATTAAGCAACCACAAAAGCTGAAAATGAAGTACTGCTTATTTTGGGAAATAGAGATTAATGTTGTTAAATTCAGTTTTGTCCATGCAAAGATGTCTATTAATACGTATTCTCTTTTTCAGGAAAGGAGATAAATAATGATAAACAGCACAGTGATGGAACAAAATAGTGTTACTCTGATGTCATGTTGTTGTATCACATGCTATTGATAAAATGACCATGACTTTACAGTACACCTCTCTTATTTGTCCAGTTTCTGTAGCAATTCCTGATGAGAGTAATAGCATCTTTATCTGCACTGGAACTTAAGACCTACTTAAAGTGTCATCATACAGGAAATCTGCATGCTTGTAACAACTTCTATATATTCTTTTCACTTTTAAAGGAAAATAATTGTCACATATTTCAGCTTACGAAGCTATCTAGGTCAGTGCTGAAATGCATGCTTTGCCTCAGGTTCCTTAGATATCCATCATCTTCAAAACAAATGTTTTAACGCTTACAATTGGGGACCAAAGCCAAATATAACAGCAAAAGCACTTAGACCAGCAAAACTGAAAGGGGGGGCAGTGGGGGTAAGAAGAGGAAGAGGAAAACAAGGAGGGAAGAGACGTTCCAGGGGACAAAAAAAGAAAGATGACTTTGGTATATATATACTAAAAAATTATACAAACTGACAAGGAAAATACCCCACCTTTATAATTATATTGTTTTTTAATTTATATTCTTTATAAATTTGGATAGTGCAAATTAATCTGCTGAAATGACTGCTAAACAGAAAAATCACTCTGAGGTGAAATTAAAAAACAACCAAAATTGCAAGCGTATTAGCTATGCTTGCTTCTATTTTTTTCCTGACTTCCTTCTGGTGATCTCTGGGCACAGGATAAATGAGGTCGACAAATATGTTTTTAGCACAGAACTTACAGAATGGAAGTGTTAGTGTCATGGTCCAATACAAAAATGCCAGGTTTATTTGCTTTCTACTCCCAGCCTCTTTCTTGGTTCCATCCCATCATTTCTTCCCTATTCCAAGGATTTTTAAATCATCTGAAGATATGGAGCCCTAACTCTTTAAAAATATAGACAGGATGCTGTTGTTTTAAATTTAATGTATTTTTCTTGATCCCATTTCTAACAAGTTATTGTTATGAGCTCATAGATTTTCTGTAAGCCATAGCTAAGACAACATTCTCACCTTTTCTGTGTATGACAAAATTTAGATGTGATCTGTTATTAATTATGAACAAGGAGAACACCACATAGCATATCACACTCTATGGATCTGAGATCGGCATTTCTGTCTTTAAAATTAGTCTGAAAAATATGGTTTGGGGTTTTTTTACCAACCTTGAAAGAAAATAAATGATATGATCTGTGTAGCTTACTCCATCTTTATGCAGAATTGATAACTATTTGTACTAATCAGAGAGTATTAAGATTGAAGACCTTTAATTTTGAGTAAAACTTGAAGGCTGTGGGAGGCTTTCAGTTGTGTCTTGTTTCTGAGAGGTTAATACAGCATCATGCTGTAATAGTGAATGTGCTTTTAGAGAGTTGGATTTACTGTTCGACTGTTTGGTATTAGTTCCTCATGGTGCTAAGATTTCTGAATCACATCACTGATTTACTGAGTCTTGTTTTGCAGATACAAAGATTATCGAGAGCCGCCCTGGTCCGAAAACAAGTATGACATTTCAAAGGATTTCTGGGCTGTCCTAGCAGCAAGATTAGCATTTGTGATAGTTTTCCAGGTAGGTTATACTGCAGGCACTTTTTATATGACAAAGAGTTACCGTATTTCTTCAGCTACATAAGGCAAGCCACCTTCGGAAATTTGCCCATACTCATTTAGCCTCTTTCTCCCTCCTACCCAGCATATATCCTCAGTGAAAAAATTCATCCCCAGGCGTTCCCTGAACTGGTTTGATGCAAAAGCAACTTAATGACCTTAGTGAAGCAAAGCACAAGGCTGATACTAATTAGGTCCCACCAATTTCTCCAGTAAGATATCAACAAATTCACTGAAGAAGCATAATTTTTAGCCAAAATAATTTCTAAATCTAGCCAAGTAATTAAATTTCCAGAATTCTACCAGTTAGAGTTTAACTTGTGTCTGAACAAGAAGGCAAAATCTTGTAATTTTTCACTAAATGACATTATTCTATCACAACAGCAATGCTGGTTATTATGGCACAAGTGTTTTAAGTCTGCCTTATCTAAATAACTTGTTCCCAAACTTTTATTCCTTTTTTTTTTTTTTTTGACAAAATATCTCTTTTTGTGAAAGACCTCCCTTTCATTGAATGAAGTTTTTTATATCAGAAACATTTAATTGGAATGTATTTTACCAACTTTCATCATTTTACCTTTTGCTATTTGCTTTTGCCTTTCTGATGTAAAGCTGATAAATATAAAGCCATTTGTCATTTATCAATGACAGCATTTCCTTCTAACTTCTACGTGGCTGTGGCAGTATTTGTACATAAATCATTGAGATCTGTGCCTGACATTCTTCTCTACTTCTAGCATGAACAAGAACTTGAGGTGAATTTGGCTCAGTATCGGGCTTGCGACATGCCATTTTGCCTAACTCAAATATTGTCCTTTCTTCATTCTTCCTTCCTAAATACACCAAAAATGGCCTTTTCCCTACAGTCATCCTTTCATTTGACCTTGCTGACATTTTCTTACAATTTCATTTTCAGAACTTGGTCATGTTTATGAGTGACTTTGTTGACTGGATTATCCCAGACATTCCCAAGGACATTAGTCAGCAGATTCATAAAGAGAAGGTTCTCATGGTGGAGGTCTTCATGAGAGAAGAGCAAGGGAAGCTGCAAATGCTAGAAACCTGGAAAGACAAGGACAAGAAAAACGGTGAAAACTGTAACAATCACAGCCCCAGACTCTCCAGGAGCCACAGTGGGAGCTTGTCCTCCTGCCATTCGTACCCTCTCGACGTATAGAAGAGGAGGGAGTTGAGTATGTCGGGGCATTCCACTGATACACAAGCCATCGCGTAAAGGGCAGGACTCAATTAATGGACAACCTGGTGCATGTTGAAGGATGTGCTGCCATTTTGCTCCCATCTTTGTGAGAAATGCTCTTCTTACAAATATGGAGGACCACATTCTATTTCTGATATTGTTGTTGTTTTTTCTTTTGCACAAGCAGTAATGCAGGGAATTTTTATATTTCATCATTATATAACACTATTGACGTTGGTGTGCATTAATTAATGCAGGTACTTAGTACATCTTGATAGAGATACTCTCTCAGAATTTGACCTTAGCCAACCAATTAACTAATTAAATAAAAGTAAACTTTAAGTAATAATACTACTAATTTAAAATATTTTTGGTGCCCCAGGCTTGAAGGTCCATGGGGTAACTCGATAAAGTATATGCAGAATCAGCTTAAGAGTGTGCCCTAGTATTCCTTTTGGCAGGAGAGAAACCATGTAAAGCCTACCAGAGTGACTTGCTCTCCAAGACAGGGTTTAGCTCTGCTGGCAGACATCTGTGTTTGAACCTGCAGGTCTAAAACAAGCTGAGCTCCTGCTGAGCTTTGGAGTCACACAGGTGCGTGGGGCACTTGTGGCAACCTGCCGTGTACCCGAGACCTTCACTGGGGCACTGCTCTCTTCAGAAACATCAGAAAAGTGAATCTGGAAAAGTCCTTTTTTACCAGTAAATGACTGATGTGGATGAAGTTACCTCAGTGCCCCAGGCTGCATCAGCTGTGTCTGAGTGTTCCCCCAGCAGCTCCTCGCTCATGGCCAGGCAGCAGCAGCACAGTTTCGGAGATCCTCCCAGCAGGTAGATGATCACAGAGCATTTTGCTGAATGCCCTAAATTAACGAGCACACGTAGAGCTACAGTGACTGCCCTGCCTAGTACTTGGACACTCTTGTTGCTGAGGAAATTCCCTTCTTCCTGTTGTTTCAGCACATCCTTTTCTCAGCCAAGTTTTTCTCTGTAGCCCTTGATCCTCTGCAGGAGAAAGGAGTCTGCACCCCTTTTTAACAGCCAGTTATCCCTGCAGACTTTCTGCTGTTGAATGGCATTTCCCAGAGGCTGTTCTGGAGGAGTAAATCCAAAACGTGTCCCACTTACTGTCTTCAGTGGAAGTTTTGCCTGCACTGGGGCTACAGGACCAGACCTTCAGTTAGTTACAGGACTTTTCTTTTGTCTTAAAATACTCTATCTTTTGTACAAGGAGCTTCCTTAAAGTCTAAAATCCTTACTTACGAAATCTAGCTAAATCCCATCAGTACAACTCTTTTTATGCATAGTACATTTTAGTTTTGCTTTGTCAAACGATAAACTGCACTTCCAAATAATATTGGTGCAATTAACCTCATTTCTTTTCTTGCTTTGTCTTGTCCATGGCACTTGCATTACAAATATAAAACTGAAAAATAAAATAAAAATGAAAGATTTCTTTTAAGTCTAACTACTGTATGGTTTGTTACAAAACCAAACGTCAAAAGACTGTTTTCAAGAGAAGTTAGTTATTTCTTTTTTCTATTCTTTTTTCTTTGCCAAACTAATTTAAAGATTAATGCTAGAACTTTTAAAAAATGACATATTTAGCTTTTGATATATTTATTTGTTTTAAAGTATGTGATAAATTTGATATTTTTCTGTAGTCTGTCCAAAGAAAGTACCAGAAAAGAAATTATGTGGAAGAAGGAAAATGGTATTAACCAAATATTCTTGAAGCTTATTTAAGATATTGATCCAACCAAAGATTTTTATTAATAAAGGGCTTATATTTTGTTAACTCTTGTTTCTGGTGTATTTTGACTTGCAGGAATGTCACTATTTTTAAGATTTGTAACTTATGATAGCTTACTACTGTAAGGCCAAATCCTGCCTGATTTATTCACACAATAAGCATTATGCCTGGTTGTAAGTGTTTACTAGATCAGGCCCACTGACTGCGATAGGACTGCGAGTGGGAATAAATCAAGCAGAATTCTGTCCATGCATCTTGTAGGCAGACTGTTCTTCCTCTCATTCCCTGGTAGCCCAAAAGATCCAGAAGAAAGCCAAACATATGAACTACCTACCTATTCTGAAGAGAAATCTTAGGGAACTTCCTTGATGGGAATTTCATCTGTAAATACTTATCTGAAAGTATTTCCAACTTAATACTGACATTCCTGTAAATGGTAGAACTATATCCTGAACACATACTTGTCAGTTTTTCATTATTTGCTGAAATCATGAACTAGTAACAGTTGCTTATACTTTCTTTTGTACAGTAAATTGTTTGAAATGGAATTTTGTATATAAAAACTGTATTACTACTTAGATAACTATAAAACTCTTTCATGGAATAATTTTTTAAAAAAATCAAATATATACTAAATCTGGTTTAGTTTGGTTTTTTTTTTTGTTTTTGTTTGTTTTTGTTTGTTTGTTTTTTTGTTTTGTTGTTGTGGTTTTTTTCTTCTTTGAACACTTATTTGAAATAAACTTTAATATGCAAGTTTCTCCTGTGGGACAGGTTCTGTTCCCAATCCTCCTTGTGCTCTGAGTGTGCAACTATGAGTACTATTAGATTTGACAAATACAGTATTCGTGTTACAGTTTGCCTAAAACTGATCTGCAGTGCCCCTTCCAGTGCTCGTGTGTACTCAGACAGCAGAGGCCTAAACTATGATTTCCTTGCAGGTGATGACCACTTCATTTATAGACATCTTTCTGACAACGTCAAAGGTAAATTCTGTGTTTGAGCTGCTCTACATACCCTCTTTGAGATTAAATGAATCCCACTTAAGATGCATCTGTTTCTATGAGCCCAAAGGGAGGTTTGGCTTCTAGCACAGACATAGATGGCTGCACCATAGACACTGAATATTAAGTGATGGATCTTATCCTGGGAGCTTTCATTTTCTTCTGACTTTAGTCTTAGGCTTTTAGCAGAATGTAAGGTGTAAGAGCTTTCATCAAGACTTTGAAAATGGGCTTATAATGAGGAATAATGCCATTTGGTTTGTTCATTTAAATTGAAAAATATATTCATTATTAAAAACTAAATGAAATGGTAAAACTAAAAGAATAAAACTCAGGGATTCCTTTGACAGTGTCTTGCTAAATGCAGTTCTGAAGGGAAGTAGCTCAGGAAGCAGAAAGGCTACACTGTGCATATCACATTTTGATTGCTTTGTAGGACTTGTACAAGCAAAGATGGCCTTAGAACCTGAATGGCCATTTACAATTTTTAATACTTCTCTCATTTACCTGTTCTGTGAGAAGGCAAAGCATGAGCCTTCATACCAACTCTCCCTTTCTAGCCAGATAATATTAATGACCTAACTAATGAAATTTAGTTATAAGGTGGGAATTCTGTTCCGAGATAATGGATATGAAAACCAGAAGCAGGTAAATCACTGCCTAGTTGGTAACTGGTTTGGTTTTGTCAGGTCTTGAAGACAAAATAGTAGATAGGAGCTTATTAGATGTAAGATAATGCCTTCCAGAAAGAGATTTGCACTGGATTGTGGTACTTTTCATGAAAATTTTTTTTCATATTTGTGATGCAAGTAGGAACAAGGGGTTTTTTTACCAATAGCAAATTTGAGGTGGGATTATGCTAATAAAGATTCACTGGAAGAGGGGAAAAAAAAGAAAGTTAATACAGAGAAGCAGGGATCTGGAAGTGATCAAGAAATAACTGAACATATCTCGATGTGACACAGCTACCTATGGGCCAGGTTTGACAAAAGATAGCAATATTTGTATTCATACAAATACAGCTGAATTCTGTATTGATACGACAGTATCTCCACAACGTGCATTCAACCTGTTCTTGGCATGCTTCTGCCACAAAATTGTAAGTAAAAACTCAATTTCCCAGCCCTGCTTTGATCAAATGGGAAAAAAAAAAAAATCCCAAGCCAAATGTGTTAATGTATTAAACAGGAAAATCATTGTACCGGTTTACTTAGTCCAAGAGCAAATGCAGACAAGAGTAGGAAAGATTACAGCTGGAAGTGGCTGTGTAGATAATTTTTGAACCATTGCTAAAACATGCTGTTTGCTTTTTGCTACCCAAAGTTTGTGGCAAAGACACAACTTCAGCTGGTGATTCTGAGGAGGAAATCATACCCACCCTATTGTGTTGACAGTATGAGTCTGAATCTTCTGAATTTCCATGTCATTGTGTTTCTAAGATACTGTCTTACAAATATTTTGCAGTCTTAAATAGCTTAAGGGTGAATAAGTCTCAAGTCAAGGCACAGACACATTTCTATTTTTAAACCCTCAGTGCTCTCTGGTCCTGAGCTGTTAATGATCTTTTTGGCTGTTGTGATTTCCAATAAGCAACAATAAAACAATTTACTTTTCATCTTGTTACCTCAGGAGTCTGAACTCTCCAAAAGTTTCATAGATCATTTGGGTACATTTATATTTTCCTGTGAAGTTTTCAGAGTAAACAACTATTCATCTTTTTGCCGCTGAAGAAACGCTGTCTTAAAATTTATATGGAGTCCATTCAAACTCTGGTTCAATTCTTTGCACATTTGAGTACTATTTATTTCATGACCAACCACAATATGCCATTTTTAGTACAGCAGAGAAAAAACAAAGTTCTTTTTTTTAATATCCTTTTTTTAGCCCAACAGGACTTTCTGAGGAAGAAACTATTAATGTGGCTTCTTTTTAATTTTAAGCTCTTTCCTTAAGTTTTAATACCATACATGCCGCCTGATTCATAAGCCACCTGAAGCCAAAGAAAATATTTCCTTTGATTCCCTTTGACTGCAGCACACCTTGAATGAGACTAAGCATTGCATATTGAATAATTGGTTCCACTTAAAAATTAATGACATATACTGTATGGTACTTTTATAACCCAGTGTCAGCTAAAGCCAAAATACATTGAAGCAGATCAGTTGTGTGATCAGTGGGGTGCTGTGCACGCTTCTTGTGCTTGAAAATCAAAGGCATGACACTGTCATGTGAACTTAGTTACGCAAGTTTGAAGGATTTGAGGTCATAGCTTTCATCTTGCCTAGTACCACCTGTGTGAGAAAAGTCATGCCAAAATGGGAAATGTATCCATCCCGATGCGCGTGAGAAAAGGAATCAAAATATTTAGCGGAGTGCTTGTGCTGAATGAACGTAAAAGCATAACAAAGTCCGTTTTCAGAGCAAGAGTTAAATGCAGGTAGGTAAGCAATCTTTCTTAGAGCAGAAGAGAAAGTTGCTCCCTATTTTTACTTTTAAATGGAAAAAGAGTGGCCACTTTCTCCAGTTGAAATGTAAGAGATGGGGGCTAGGGAAGAGGTGCAAGCAGAGAAGGGGGGAAGAACAGGCTTTTGACTGATGTTCTCAGATCCAAGTTAGCTGGAGATCAGCCACAGAAGTTGTTTTTCCAGAATCACTTCCTGTGGTGAGGCCATCTTGTAGGCAGGTTATCAGGTAGCCTTTGCCAATATTTTTGTAGCGATGTGCAATCATCCTGCCAAGTGGTGCAATACTGTTGGTCTTGTGTTCAGATGAAAGCTGGAAGGCTTTGGTCCTTTGGAAGGAAATGGATGAAAACAGAGTAAGAAAGATAAGACCTCTCTGGCATCAGTGAGGGCTTGGTGACTATGCCTTCTCCACTCATGTACTGAATTGCAAATAATACCATGATCCTCAGCAATCAAAAATAAACAGTTCCTCTAGGAACATACTTACTTTTAATGTTGATCAGAACGATTTATGAACTCTCACACAGCTTCCAACATTGAAGTCAGGTCCCAATTGGTCCAAGCCCTTGGGTTCTGTAGTAGGTAAGTCTCTCCAACCCCAAAGGCGATGTGCAGGTAAGTGGCTGATCTGCCCGTGCTGCCTGCTTTGAACCCAGACGGCAGCGCTGCATCATCGCGCCACGGTGCTCGCACGCATGGCATTCCCATCTGCCCTGGTAAGAGCATGTAATTAGATGAGCAGCTCACATTTCTTCATGTATTAATCTTCAGAATACATCTGTAGGTAAAGAAGGTAGGTTATTACAAATAATTAACCATCCAGTGGGAAAGTGATAAATTTTAGTAGTCTAGACTACAGGTTTACTGCACAACCTCTCAGGTCAGCAAGATGCGGTGTGCGTAACAAAACAGCTCAGGAAGCTGGTGGATTCTGTGCCACACTCTTAGAGTTATTTAGGTATTTTACTCTACTCAGGCACTGTTGGGAGTGGGAGGGAGTTGAGAGCAGGGAAGGAACAGTGAAAGTCCCAAGAATAAATTGACATGGATTTCAGCCATATCTTCTTCCTGGCTTCAAAGAGCAAAAGAAGTAAAACTGAGAGTCAATTCCGAAATTCTACTAAACCTCTCCACTTCTGTCTTTTTGAATTTTACTTCTGAAACCAAACTTTTCCACATCTTTACGATGCTTGCCTTTCAGCTCTGCCCAAAGAGAGCTGTAGAGCTGAGCTGGCAATCATCTCTGGGTCTTCTTGTGGATAAGAAATGACAGTTAATCACTTCCAGGTTCAGGTACTTGTCAAAGATTTATTATAGGCTACTTCTGCTTTAAAAAGCCTCACTCCAAAACTGGTGAAGCTGTATGTTTATATGTGTATTTGACAGATGAGAGAGGGTGAGCTTGAGTCTGATCTCATGTTGCAAGTCATTTAATATCAGTTGTATATCTGAAAAAGAGCTTCTCAAGAAAATGCAGTACATCGATTTTTGAGGGTAGGCAGACAAAGCTGTGGTGTGTATAACTTCCTTCTAAAGTATATGGACTGTAAGGAAAATACAGAATTGCTATATAATGTATTATATTAATCTATTCTTCTCTCAGTAAGTAACACACCTTCACAGACTTTTCATCTCTGGGAACAAATGCAACAAGATTCCACTATGTTTGTGTATGAAAATGAACTCCAAATTGTGGCTCAAGACTAACTTGTATCTGATTCAGACTACAATGCTGTGGACTAGCTCAAATTAAAGTGTTTCTTTAGAGAGGAGAAAATAATACTTTCCCATCCCCAAGAATCAAGGGAACGGGATGACGAAACCAGATCTGCGTTCTTATTTATTGTATCTAAATCCCTATGAGTAAGTAACCTAGTCATATCCTGTGTCACTTAATGGTTGCATAAAACTATTCACGTTTTAAAAGGAAATGAGTGCTCTGGATAATGTGTACTGTGTTTGAGCAGACAAGGCACTCCCTCTCTAATCGGATTTGAAAAAAAACTTACACCTTCCAACTTCAATAACTGTGAGATAATGACTCAGAAAATACTGTATTGGCACATTCTTGAAGGGAAGAACAAAAATCCCCTGATCTTTCCTCTAATGGGTAATTCTACTGCCAATCAGAGCTACCTTAGGTAACACTTGTTTTTAAGAAATGTATCACCCTGTCTCTTGGTTTGTCATTATCTGCAGTCACTGTAGTGAGCTCACAACATCTGAGTTTAACTGAGAAATCGAGCAAGTGTGGCCAGGCTCATTCATTTATATTTATTAAAGTGAAATTTATTAAAGTGAAATTTTAATAACTCTGGCAGACATTTAGAGGCCAAGGTATTTTCTGGTCTGTGAAGAGGCCATTCTGCAGGCTTGATGCAGAGACATGGCTGGGAGAAAGGTTACATTTTTCACACCACTTTTGTGACAATGACCAGGTCTGAAGCAGAGTCTGTTAATGCAGAATTCCGTAGAGCTAGAATATTCACAGACCAGAAAAAATCCCTGCCACTACTTTTTCAACTGCAATGTTGTGTAGCAGGCAATTGAGTGCTGCTGTACTCAGTAAAGAAAGAGGAAACAACCCTCCCATGGATGAAGTCCTGTGGCTTAGTACTATTTGCATGCTTGCAAAAAATACTTCCAAGTGGTGCAAACTAGTGCAAAATTGATCCATTTTCTGCAAAACAGTTAATTTTAAGTTATCCTAACCTTTTTTATAGCTGCTTAGAATACTGTATTTTCGAATGCTAAGAAGGAGACTGAAGAAAAACACCTCAATTTTTTTTTCTATCCAAGAAGATAAATCTTAATGTGGTAAGTATTTACCTTTTCAAGTTTTTATTGGGCTTGGGAACTGGCAATACAGCAGCTCAGGAAAATAAAGAACAAATTTATATACTCTTCAGAAATTAATTACTATTAGCTTTCAAACCTGGAAATCAGAACCGCTGGGTTATTTCCCTGGATGAATAGCAACTTCCAGTTTGTATCCTAACTTTGTTTGCTTCATTCTCATCCAGTCACAGAGCCTACCACTGCACAATGAGGCACTGGTCCCTAGGATGGGTTTGAAAGTCAATGGGTCAAGCAAGCGTTGGACTCAAAAATGACTTAAGTCCAATGGCTCTTCACTGCCCTAAGGGAGATATTTTGCCTTCAGACCCACACCGGTATCTCTTTGCAGTACTGTGGAAGACAGGTATGTGGACATGCCTGGCATAAGTTAACACAAGATTTGGCTTGTCTGTATCATATTTTGCCATAGGTTTATCTTCGGGAGGAAACTGCTCAGAAGAGCTGTCTCCCATGGTGATTCTAAGGTAACCCTTAGAGAGCGAGCACTTCCAATGCTCTACAGGTCAGCTTAGTCTAGTCCCAGTGGGGATTGTACAGAATAGAAATAGAAAGGGGCCAAAAAGAGATCTAATGATAATTCACTACTATTTGGGGAGGGGTTTTATCTCCTCCCTGGCTTGTTTCACAATGATGTTCCTGTGCAGACAATCCTCATTTTCTGTTTTCTCTGTTTTTCTGTTTTTCCAATTGCAAAATTGATGTTGCAGAGCTTAAGTAATAAGTACGGTTTAGAGGAATGAAATGTGCTGGTCTAATATATACACATAGCTTTATTGACATGTGAAATGTTTGTCTGAATGATTTCATACTTACATGGTATGATGAAAATTCACTATAAAAATAGGTAAAAAGTCAAGTCAGAGGTTTTTAGCTGGAGAAAATAAACAAAAGTCTACAATTTACCCTTCCCTTAAACTAACTTCTTCTGCCAACAATAACACAACAGAACTATATCAACAGAATTATATCAACACTTCTTCTGTTTCAATATTAAGTTCAAGCATCTGTTAACAACTTATTGCTTGTTGTTGTTGTTACTTGGCCAGATCTTTTATCTGTATATAGCCTATTCATGCCGGAGTTCACTTTCTTTTCAATACTTATTTACTTTTCCCACACTCTGCTTCTAATTTTCTCTCTTTCAACCCACAATAATTTCACATTTCTTATAGGCCCTTTTGTCACAGACAGTTTTCTCCTAATCTCTTCACAAGTAGTTTCTTTACTAGAGCGTTTCTTTCTATGCTAGACATTATAGCAACAGAGAGGTAATATCTAACGAAACATGGACAGACCAATTAATTCACAAAAGAAAATGCAGAAACTGTCTTTTCTTTGCTGAAGAAATGCATTTTAGGATTCTGAAAACAACTAATGGGAGGCATTGAATAAGTATAATAAGAAATGTTATGGAAATCAGTTTATTCAATGTGGGAGTAAAAAAGCAAGCAAGTGAAAAAAAAAGACCAAACCCTGTTACTGCCTAATTCAGTTGACAGGGCAGGGCTTGCATTTTTTAAATACTGCTCTTATCTTGAAGACAATAAAGAAAAACTGAGATGCTCCTAATTCCCTTGAGAGAGAATGGCATTTATAGCAAAAAGTATACAATTGTCTGGACCTCAAAAGAGAAACAATTTCTCAACACTGAGACAGGATTAAATACATCTAGTCTATGCCAAGAAGTTTGTCCAACCTGTTCCTCAGAACTGTCAGGGATGAGAATTTTAAATTTGCCCTGGGTTATTTGCTACTGAATTGTCTGATAAGTTAGAAAAGTTATCAAAGCTGTTTCATTTAAAAACACTGTAGCATCTAAATACTCCTATTCTATGGTCTTAGGTTTCTATGGTCTCAGGCAAACTGCATCCCATCGTGTTTCTCACTATGCGGTCAAAAAGTTAGAGTACCTCCCTCTCTAGCTGCAGGGTTTTTGAAAGCACCAGGCAGTCCACCTGCAGTGTCTGCATCAGCATATAGATTTCTCTTATCACAATGGAATGACGTGAATTTTTATGCCGCCTCCACCATATAGATATTCCCCCTTTTCCTTCCACTTGCTAAAAAAAGAAAAATACCCCTTTGACAATTCTACCTGCCCTTTGACAGTCAACCCAGCCAATCTAAGAAATAGCATCAAGCAACTTGCAAAGAAACAGCAGTAGACCAGCAAGCTCTCCTTGACTTGATTCCAGTTTCTGCTTCTGAAAACACCTATTGACTAGGTCTTCACCCTGCATATTATTTCAAGCAACTACACCATCAAGTCTGTCAAGATGCAGTCCTGATCCATTGAGTTTTTCACCCCTCTCTGCTCTGTAAAACTAGACAGGACGTCCCACAGAAGCACATCCTTTGCACCTTACAAACCCAGGAGCAGACTGTCATGCGACAGGACTGAACTAATAGCAGTGATTTAAGCTTTAAACGTATCAAAGGTAAACAAAGTACATACGAAGCAGTAGGTACGTTGCTCAGAACAAAAGCAAAGAAGAAAAATACGTGTATTAACACTGGAAACTCCACCAGTGTGTGCAGCCCTCACTGTGGGCCTCGGAAAGGAGAGAAGTTTCTTTGACTATCTGCGTTACCATCACTGATATGAGCATGGCATGTACTGCGCTGGAGTAGCTCTGTTGCAACCAGCATCTGAAATCACTAGATTAAAACAAGTTCTGGTGTGTCAACAGCAGGCTGCAAGCACACCCTTGTTAGAGAGGAGGGGCTGGCTGAAAAGAGAAGGCAAACTATCAATATTTACAGAAAGCTATTTGTCATATCAAGAGTGAATTGCTTGACAGTAATAGGGAAAGCAGTCATGAAAGGTGGACTCAGCAAGTCGTATACTTGTTAATGAGCACTAATGGCAAATCAGATTACATCAGAGGGATTGCAACACCTGCAGAAACTGTCAGACATTTCCACAGCCACATAGCAGATCCCAGTATGATGCTTGAGTAAAGAAGAAAGGCCAGCCAGAAAGATCAGTTCCCTTGTCTGGAAAACACAAAGCATCTTCCAAAATTTCCATGCAAGCTCATCTCAGTCACCTGCGGTTCTGTACAGTCATATACATTTAACCAAAATGTTTACTATTCAGAGCATGTAGAATATACTGCTGGTTAAAGGAGCTGTTTAATAAGTCATGTACCCTCCAAAGCAAACTTTCAGCCACCCCATGTTTATTCACACAACGTGACAGTGCACAGACCCTGCAAAGGGCAGCCACGCACTTTGCCATTTTAAGTCCACAGTCTGTAAATGGGTGTCTGTGGCCTGAATGGCCTGGTGGCTGACACCTCACTGAAGGCTCAACAGAAATTAAAACTTTTTTCTCTCTTTGCCTGTTACTCCAGGGAAGAGCATGAAGTTAAACGGCTCAGTCTGAAACACTCCCAGGCTTCTAGCTCCCTCTGCAGTATTTTGCAATGAAACGTCTTCCCTCAAGAAAGCTCTGAATTATTTGGTTAGGAACTGGATCAATCACAGCACTTACATTTCTGGGAAACTTCCACTGAAATCTGAGCTGGTCTAATAAATCATTTCTATTAAGTTTTATTCTGATGTGCAGCGGTTATGATCTGTTGACCTTGGCAAATACTTTCTTTGCTAAAGCCCCGTGAACTGCTTTCAAAGGAAATAACTGGGGGAAAGCAAGTTGCTCGAGTATTTTCATCTGTGCATGTGTCAAAGTAGAGTTAATGGGTCAGCTTCAGACATAATAAAACAGACTACTAAATCACTATGCCAGGCATTAGGAGTAAGTTTAAAAGCATTTAAGTGATAATTTATATCTTAATTAAATGATGATTTGTATCTTTTAGTTCCATGTTTGATACTAGACTCCCTTATAATTACACTGATGTATGGAATTGCTTTCACACTTCCTTGTACTTCAGTGCTGAATCTGGCTGCTAAGTTTGTATAAACCTGTTAAAACCTCAGTTGATGTTGCCTTCAATTGCATGTCAAGGGATAGAGAATAAAGGTATAAATTACACTGATTTAGACTTCCTTCATATAGATTTGTCTCTGAATTTGGACAGCTGCCATCACCAAGCAGAAGTTATGCACCATGTGATTTGGTTCCTCCTGTTTTGTAGTCACCTTCATTGGCAAAATTAAAGAGAGATTTGATTTAACTGGATTTTATACTTCTTAGATTGTTACTAGGGCTTACCTCTGCTTTCTAAATTAATCCACACACTGCAAATATATTTCTCCTTGGCATCACACTACTCTTTTTATTAATGTTCTTTCCTTTGGTTTAAAGTACACCCAGGGCTGCGGAAATAAAATACGTATCAACTCAGGCACATCTCATCCCAGCTCAAATTCTTAGTCCTATTCCTCTTGATATTTACTTTACCATGAGACCCTGCAACAGGTTAATTCCCTTCAATTTGCAGCATTTAGGGACTAAACAAAAATCTCTTTTTTAAACAGATTTAGTATTTTATCTGAGAGACTGGGAGTGATAAGCATGTTGGCTTCTTTTTAAGGTTGTCATTATTAGATGTCCTGTCATCTTTCTTGGATGAGGAACACAGGAATGGAGGGGAAAGTAGGCTGATGTAAGTCCCAAATCTGTTGTGAATTTTGGGATTGTCTTGTTAAAAATCAAATAAAATATTGCTAATGCTATCAGAAAATAAATTATTTTAAGTGAATGCTTACTTGGAGGAGACAAGGCTGACCAATGTTCATATAACCTGGGAGGATTATATGGGAAACAAATCTTGTATTCAGTATGAAATATTTATTTTCTTGTGTCATTGTGCCCACTGCTGTGGATACACAGATAAGCTTCATGCATGTAGCCAGTTCCATATATTAGCTTTCTTGACCATGTGCAAGACTAATTCTGTGTAACACACTGAAACAGGATGCTGAAAATCTAGAGGTTTTATCTAAGGAGGGTTTGTGCCTTGGGAGTTTTAGAAATGTTTTGAGAGTAGGAGTTGTTCCTCGCATTGGAATCTGAGACTGCAGAAGGAGATGTGGAAGATGATAAAGCTCATGTATCTTGAGACAACAATCTTTTTATGACAAGGACCATAGGTCTATTTGTGTGCTGCAATAATAATAAAGGCTGTAGTGGAAACAATTTAGTAATAGGGTAGCTTGGGGAATCAACATGCCAGTGTTCACAGAAGGAACAAGAAAAACTCTGAACTACCTACACGTGTTGTGAAGAAAAAACATTATGTTTTTTGTGAACTTTGGGAACATACAAAACAGTGGGATGAACCTGAACTTTCCCATTTAAGAAAAAATCACCACCTTTCACCTTGTGTAGAAATCCCCTTTAAAATACAGGGCCTTAACATTTGCCCTATTTCTTGCCTTTTAAAGGTCAGGAGTTATTTTATGTCACAACTAATCTTTGTGAGGAACAAAGCCCAGGCTGTAAACCCCGTGTTTTCAGGGAAAGCGAGGGGATCTCTTGAGGGCAGCCAAGGTCACACAGGGAGAGCAGAGGCGTTTTCCTGAGCAGCTGCCAGGGAGGAACACCATGGGAATAGCGTCTCTTTGACAGCCAAGCTCTGATGTGACTTTTGCTCTTCTTCAAGCAAGCCCTTTCATCCTTGTACTGCTCTTTAATAAAAAAAAAAAAAAAAAAAAAAAAAAAAACCAACAAAAAAAAACACACAAAACAAAACACCACAGAAAGTAACACTTTTAAGTATAGGTAGTCAAGAAATCCAGTAATTCCGTATTAAACGGGGAACTCACACTTCCCCTAACGCAGGGCTTGGCCAAAGCTGAGGCGGCGGGACCCAGCCTTGCCCCGCCCCCCCCCGCCGCAGCGGGCCGGCCGCGTCAACCCCGGCTCCGACACACCCTTTGTAGTCGGCATCGGAAAACGAGCTCATTCGCCTGCGAGAGCTCTGGAGCACTGCGCAGTTCCTAGAGCCAGGCGAGGAGAATAAGAACCGCCCGCCCTATCCCTCCTTCCTTTCCCCCTCACCTCACCTCCGCCGCCATCTTATGGCAGGCGGGAGAACCGCCGCCGTCACGTGACTTCCGGGCACGGTGGTGGGCCGGGCCGGGCCGGGCCGGGCCGGGGTGGGGCGGGGCCAGCGCTCCGCCATCGCGGCAGCGGTGGGGCTCGGTTTCCCCGTTTGCTTCCCTGTGTTCTCTGGCCTCCCGGGAAGTCGCTCTGTGAAAACAAGAACGCTTAGCCCGCCCCCGCGGAGGGCGGGGACCACACTCCGCTAGCTTTTTCGCGCGGCCTGTGTCTCGCCCCGGGCCTGGTGGCAGTTGCGGTGTAGGCCCCGGCGCCATGGATCCGTTTTTGACTCTGCTGCACTCTGTTTCCTCGAGCTTGTCGGACAAAGAGCTTTCTTCCCTGAAGTTTCTCTGCCGGGGGCAATTTGGGAAAGGGAAGCTTGAGTCCGTCCGAAGTGGCGGGGAGCTCTTCACCATCCTTCTCGAGAAGCAGCTGATTACAAACGACAGTGTAGCGTTTCTTAAAGGCTTGCTTGAGACCATTAAAAGAGAAGATCTGGTCTTGCAGTTAAAGCAGTTCGTAGAGGAAGGAGAAGTTAGTGCTCCTGATGATCAGCCAGATGTGCATGAAAAACGTAGGTGGATTATTTTCTTAATTCCGCATTCTTCTCTTGACACCCCCCCCCCCTCCCCAATCAAACCCAGTAAGTCTGTATGCATCCACCAGCTCTGGGCATGCTTGGAGCAAACACGGCTGCCCCCCGTTGCCTGCTGAAGCTGAGCTCACTGCTAAGGGTGCTTATGCTACTCAGTGCTGCTCGGGACTCTGTAGTGCCCTGGAAGTGTACCGTTTCCAGGGTGGAAATTTCTTCCCTTTTTTTATCGAACGGTCACTTGGAAATAGGGCTATGTATTTGGGATTCCGAGTATATTTAATGGGTTTTCAGAATACGGCGTGACTTTAAGAATGTGTGATGCAGCAAGAGTAGTAGCATTTTGCTAAACAAAGCCAAAACAACCACTTTTTAAAAAATGTCTCATATTTCTTAGTAAATACATCACTAACTGGATATATTTCTGCAATTTCAGGTCTTCAGAAGGTAGCTATTGAAGTCATATGTGAAAATGTTGGGAGAGACTGGAAAATGCTGATGCGAAAACTTGAGATTTCTGAAGTGAAAATGGACAGAATAGTGGCAGCCAATCCATTTAACTTGCATGAACAGTTGACTCAGTCGCTTCGAGAGTGGCAGAAATGGAAGGGAAAAGATGCAAAGGTGACTGACTTAATAAAAGCGCTTCGGGAATGTAATATGAATTTGGTGGCAGACAAAGTTGAACAGAAGCTCTTGCCACTGAACACTGGAACCGGGTGAAATCGATATAAAACACTTCCACATCCCATAGGTATGGATGAAAAAAAGTAAAAGTGCCTTCTACTCTTCTAAACCAAAATCAATATCATTGCTTCTGTTACTTACTCTGCCATTAATTTATGTGCCTTAATAGGTTTATTTGTGGTCAGATGAATATTCCCATAAAACCAAATTCCTTTCAGGTAATGCTTTGTAGCTTGATGCTTTCTTTAAGAGATTATAACTTCTAGAAGACCTAAACTCCATTTTGTAGAAATTCTCACACTTTTCTACCACCCTTCTGAAAACATTTGCTTTACTGCAGGTGCTTTTCATATATATATTTTTTTTTCTTCTGGCCTGTTATAACTGTAGTGTAAAAGGGGGAAGGAGTAGATCTCTTAACTGTGTACTGAGTTTTCTTTTTTGGGTAGTATAATATTTTCCATAATTTGTCAAATACATTTGCTCTTTGTGAAAGGTTACTAAGACGACTGTAACTTCAGGCCCCAAGATTTTAGCACAAGAGAGCTAGTAACTACTGTGGTGGCTTTTTCTTGGCAGAAAATGTGCCCAGATTGAAAATGAACTAGTTGAAATCAAATGTCTGTATCAGGTGCCCTCATCATTCTGAGGGAAATGTTCTCCTGAAACTATCAAAGAAATTGTATGTGTCTCAGATCTTTATAGCAGCCTCTTTTTACTGCCAAGAGTTTTTTAAGATTCTTTACTAGGAATCCTTCCATAACCTGTATCACAGAGTCTGGTCACATCTACTGGAAGTTGCAGCTCACCTCGTAAGTAAGCTGCAGTTATTCTGTGCTCTTGGTAACAAAAGTGTGTACTGTAACAAAAACCTAGAAGAGAAATTGGTTTCTTTTTAGTGGAGGGGTGTGAAGGCCTACTGAGAGCAAATATATAGTACAGCCTTTTCTTTAGTAATATCCTGTGAAGATCAGCTGTCTTTCTCCACAGTTTGTGCTCTTCAAAGGTCACTTCAGATCCAATGGTTCTTCCAAGTCCACTGCAATTTTTTAGTTCATTCCTGTTCTTTGGCATTTTTTGAAAGTGGTTGTAACCAGCTCATAGAGGAAAGAGGACTTATGAATGAGACCAGATTCAGTTTTCAACTTTAATTTGGAACAGACTTCAAAAAATGGCCTTCACACCTAACCTAAGGCTGAAAAAATTGCACAAGCTTCAAGACATGCAGGGCTGTAGAGGCCTCTCCTGTGCAAGGGGGACAAGTCCTCTGAAATCGTTATTGCTTGAATGAGTAGGATTGTTTGTTCCTGCAAACGTCCTTCTAACTACTTAAATAGATACTTGAGAGGCTTCTTTGCTACTGTACCTGTGTGACTTTTAGCTCCTTTCAGGTTCTTTTTACATGGTGCCATTACTGTGAAGGCCGGGTGTCAGCATATAATGTGCCACTACTCTGCATAAATGTTGTGACATTGATAATTTTCAAGTTTTTATGTAGTTGGTGCCTCTAGTTTAGATAATGACACTTGAATATTTGATCGTAGTTAATGGAAACTGCTGTAATGTGAACTTACCTTTTCATTAAGGTTTTTCCCTAAATGATTCTCACAAGTATTTGTCTAATCATTGTATATTAAATACCAGTGATTGTATCCAAGCAAAGGTGCAGTGGGTAATACAGAAGGTCCCACTAGTTGCCTTTTGGGCACGTACAGCTCTCTAAGTACTTGCCCAATGCTTGCCAGTATCAGTTGTCAATTCCAGTCTTCCGGTAGGAGATAGAGTGCTGTACTTCAGCTAAATCACTAGCTCAAATGTTTTGGAGGTTTTTATCTAATAAGTGCTGTCTTCATTTTATTGTATTTAAAGAAAATGATTGCTTCAGACTTTTTTCCTTCATGCCTCTAAGCAATCTTTGTGAACAGAATGGAATAGAAGCAAAGTTAGCATGATGAATTATGTTTGTGGTGAAACAGCTCTGCAGCAGTTCCAAGTTCAATCTGTCTGGTAATGTGTTTTCCTTGTAAGTCTTGTGGTTCACAGAAGATAGATTTATCTGGACTATGAAAAGAAGTATACTGCCTATTACACATAACTAGGATATTTTAAGAATCAGTAGGAATAACTTGTATCAAGCACTCATCAGCTACAAGAAATATTCTGCCTCAGAAGATAAAAACCTTTTGTTTCTTTAATAAACACAGTGGATATTTTACTGCATATGAAAACAATGACCTAGACTGCATAAATCTCTGCAGTACCTCAGGGCCAATTAAAACTGTTTTTATTAGAGATTAAAAAGTTGATTATACGAGAACAAAAATGGAACAAAATGGAGCAAAGGGAACAATAACTTTTTATTGGGAATAGGGGGGGGAAGGGAAAAGGGTGCAATTTGTAAGGATATGTGTTGTTATCCAGTTAGCAATCGTTTATATTCAAATTAAGTATTGAACTCAAATACACATATTTTTGTAACTTGAATTATAGCTTTATATTGTGTAATTTTGTGCACATTTTATTAAAAATTAATTCCTTAACAAAAGAAATTGAACTGCTTTCTTTATATTATAGATTGCTGTCTATGATAAGATCTCTAATTGGGAGAAGATAAATGTTAAGGACACTCTTAAAGCAAGCAGTGGTGCTAAATGGGCGTTATGTTACCAATGTCCTTGCAAGGTGGAAAAAAAAAGGGGGGGGGGGGGGGGGGGGCAAAAAAGCTTTGTCATTGAGTTTCTCAGAAGTGCTAAAAAGGCTATAGTATTCCTAGCAGGGGTGGCACTTGAATGCTGTCACTCAGGGAAGTGTAAGAAAAAAAAAAACTCTCTGCCAACCCTCAGGAGCCTAAAATTGGGTCGCAGTGCAGCATGTGCATGAGAGATACTGCCTTCTGTAAGTGCCTTACAATTGTCTTATGTGCTAGCCATGCTGTGGTAAGGATGTTTTATTTGCTTTATAATTAATTAAAAATATAGTTTATAGTTTATTCTAAACCTGTTCAGGCTTTTAGAGGATGTGTTCAGAAGATAAATTGATTGAGGCTTTGGTGTTCTGTGAAGTACGTACTGGCACTGAAGTGTTCGGGCACACTTAAAGCTTTGAATGCGTAAGACAAGTAACTTAATTACCCATTTTACTCTATGCTACTCTGCAAGAGTATCTGCCTGTGAGGAATTACTAAAAGCTTTTCCTTTTGGTCTCTTGAGAGTCTTGTTTCCTTACAGCCTTGAGAAAACAACACATCAAAACATGTTGAGAGTAAAAAGTGTCATCTCAGGAGAATTCTCAGTTCTGGAGGATTGTTTTTCCATGTTGCTTCACAGGCTCTTTCAGTACCTGCTTGCGATTTCCTATGATTTTTGAATATATCAATTATATATCACATATTAAGTGGGATTTTTTAAATTGTGTTATTTTCATTACCAAGTTAAAAAAAAGTTTTGTAGACTTAGAGTTAAAAATCCCCTTACACAAATTGGTTGTCAAGAATATTTCAAATTCAATGTTTTGTTTTCCTTTTTCTCCATTCCTTACACACAGACAACCGTATTTCCTCCAGCCTCTGTTTCAGTCCTAAAATAATTGGCTACTTTCTGAAATCTAATTGCTTCATTTAATTTTCTAATGCAAAAAGCTTAGTGACACATGCTTTATCTCCAAGCTCTCTCTGGCACTCAACGTGTTCTTAATTCAAGCTTTTTGGTTGAGTATTTTTCAATTTATTTCTAATCACTGTCTGTGTTTCTTCCACAATTATCAAAAGATGGTTTGTGCTGTTTCTTTCCATTCCCTGCATGGATCACCTATGTCCTTAAAGCGTGTTCCAGCATGGAAAGTATTCTTCTAAGTTGTTTTCCCTCTTCAATTTATTACTTCTTTTCTCTGCCAGTGTTTTTATGTCAAAGATGCACTGGTAGAATTTTAGAAACCAGTTCACTGTTTCAGCCATATACCACAAAACTGTGAATTGTTGGGGGCGAGATGTAGGAGTTTCAAGTACAGGTTCAAGAACTGTTGAAGAGTCTATCTTTGTAGTCATAAAAAATTTCATAGCTGTGGATTACTTCACACTAAGAGGGTGTGTTGCAATGGGTTCTGGGAATTGTAGGTTTACAGACAAGGAAGCACAGCTTTACTCAGCAGCTGGGAAAGTGTTCTGCGTGGGAAGCTGTGTAGAATAAATTTACAGGCACTCTTAATGATTAAACAGGCATGAGTTTCATCCACAGAGCTGCTTCTGCTACTGTTTTATTCTTGAGAACTTTACATATTCATTTCTTAAAGCAGACTAAAAATAAAATTACACAGGTTTGTTCCTGTAGAATTTTATCTAATGTGTGTTATTCAAATATGTTAAGTTGGTAACACTGGTGGAGTTTAAATTTGGCAGTTCCTGTGATTTGATCAGTGTTGGAAGTTGAAAACTTTTTCAATGTTTTCCAAATGTCGTGTGTATAGTTCTTGTGTGGATGGTAACGCAGCTTTCCTTTCTTTCAGCTTGGGGTTTGGTTTGTTGAATAAAAGAGTAATGCTGTGTTCTGGCAGGCCACAGTACTTAAGACAGCTTTCTAAATAACCAGCTATTGTAGCACAGTTAAGGGTTTTGTATGTATTCACCTAGACTCCAAAGAGATTGGTATAGAGAAGACATCTGTAAAAGAGGTTTGGAGGATTACATCTCCAGTACAATGCAGTAAGTACCTTTGCTAAGGGAAGCAGCTTAACATCAACTTTGTATGTCTAATGCTTCAAAAAGTTATCAAATTAGCATTTTATTTACTTGATAGTGTTCAAGCCTTCACACCAGGCTCTTGTGCTGTGTGAAGTTACACAGATAAAATTGGACCGTTGTCATCAGAGACATCATCCAACTGGGATTTTCTGTGGTAGTTGTTTTATTTACAGGTGAGCCTGGTTTTACAGATCTTTTACATAAAGCCATAATCTTGCAATTAAAAATTCTCACATTTTTTATAATGTTTTCTTTTCTGTTTCTTAATTCTGTTATTCCTATTGATCCTAGCAGGAGTATTAACTTCAGAAAATAATTTGCAGAATTTAATCAGCAAGCAGTCCTTATTGTGGTCTAACTTTTAAAAGGGTTTTAACAGCTATTCTGTAAGTGTACACACTACCCATGGCAAAGATTGTCCAAAGGGATGTATGAAGACTGCATTTCTGTACAAAAGTTGGTAAGTGATTTTTGTATGCAAACCTGGTACCAGATTTTGTATACAGTGAGCATATAAAGCAAGAGTAATTTTCAGTGTAAAAATGAAGCTACAAAACCTTTCTTGTCATTAATATCAATATGTGAACAATCGAGTTAAATGCTTATCTTTTTTCCCCCCACTCATGGTCTCCTGGCGAGGTGCTTCCTGTCCCTTCCAGGCATATTTCCAACTTCTGAAAAAAAAGTTGCAGAGAAAATATGAATTAAAAGGGTGTAGCACCTGGCAGGTTTGGGCCCATGGTTTCTGGGATCAATATCCTATATTTTTTTTCTCTTTGTTGCTTTCAATGTGAGCAGAACTTAGTCACAGCTTCCTGGCTGCAAAGTCCCTAATGTGGGAAACCCTGGATAGCCAGAATTACCCCCAAAGCCATTATTCCCATGGCAACTGCTGTGCACAGCAGTACATGGGGCATACAGCTGCAGCATGCCGGCTTCTGGCTGTCCCAGCCAGCTGAATAATGTTTGGAAGCTGTTACTAATTGTGAGATTTGCTGCAGCCTCTGGTCGATGACCATGTCAAACACCCAAGCTCTGAGTGCAGAAATGTAAAATGAAATTTCTTGACTGAATTAGCTCCTTTTGGTTCCGCTGCCCCACTGGGACAGAGGACAGGGCTGGACATTAACAAATTTACTTTCAACATTTTTCTAACCACCAGTTCAGCACACAGCGCTTCCATTTCTGTTTCCAGCTTGAGGGGTAAAATTCAAAATTGTATGTCTAACTGCATGTTTGTGCATGAAGTAGCTAATTTATATGCAGATGAATTAAAACTAATTAGAGCTAAAACCAACTAGCTAACGGCTACTTGCAGCTCAGTTATATTCCACTTAAGTAAGTTATTCACTGTGGACCTGCTCATATAATTTTCTGTAAAACGTATACTACTTTTTACAAAAAGCACTTGGATGCTAAAGAATCACGTCTCATGTCTTCATAAGGTACATGTGATTCTTTAAATCGAAATGTTAGATTCCACATCTGGTCTGTGAATTTTAAGGGATATTAAATGTTATGGTATATCTTAGATGACTGTATCTATACGGGCCTTCACTCCATACAGTATTTTTTCGTTTCATTTCCTGGAACTACATAGTTACCAGCACACCAGCCCTGACTCACTTTGAACCTTTATTCATGTGATCAAATGAGTGAATAAGAATTTAACCCCCTTAGTTTCATGGTAGACAAACATAATAAAAGAGTAACATGAGTAAGTACTGTGAGCAAGAGGCACCCATAAAATGTGGACTTTAATTGTAAGTAATTCTATGGATGGGACCTTCATTTTCCACCCTGCATTCAGTACACAAATAAAAACCTGGGGAAGGAAGGTGTCCAAACTGCTCCAGTGCTTAGCCAAGATCCCAAACAGTCCTTGAGCTCCTCAGCATATGGATACTTGTGCTCCCTACAGCCTCTGTGGGTAACTAAAAGCAGCTGGAGTGTGACATAGGATACTCTGATCATGATTTTCTCCCTAGGAATATCTCATTTCTTCTCATTTTGCTTAAAGTGGGAATGGATCCAGGAATCCTCATCAGAGTGAGAAATCCTCAGCCCCAGAACTTCCTGAACCTCCAGTAATCATTTCCACTGGATAAGCTATTGAGTAGTGTGAAAGGACCAGATAATTTTGCAGATTGAAAGCCAAAGACAGATTTTACCTGTCTTTACTTCTGTGAATTAAGGTTTGCAGAAGTGTCTAGACCAACAGTTTTGAAGTAGATAGCATTGCAAAAACAGCTGGAGTACTTAACCAATTTTAAGATCAATCAACACCCTTGAAAATCCTGAGTTTGCCTTTGCACATAATGTAATGCCATTGTTTGTGCTTTTGCTAGGTTAGTATTCTTACTGTTTTGTGAAATATCATTATTGGGGATACTTACATTTAGGTTGAACCGAATTTTTTTAAGGGTGACTTTTAATCATCAATGATTCAAATAGGGTTGTGCCATGTTTTCTGCTAGAAGAGGCCTCAGCAGAAAAGTCTGATGTCTGTTGCTCATGTCTGAGTTGTGGGGAGCTCAATTTGTCTTGCAAGGTCGGAGAAGTTCCCACAGGCTAATTCAGAGGAATTAGAGAAAGAATAATGGAGAAATTAGATCACAGTTTCTTTTATTTAAACAGTACCTGAAGTGCCCCATAGGCTTGTCCCATTTTCTCCTTTGAAAGGTTACTTTCATCCCTTATCTCCTGCCCGAGAACTCATCCCCCTACGCATCATTAATGTTGAATAATTACAACACACAGGCCTGAGGGAGGACAAACACTGGTTTTCTTGGTGGTTTGAAGAGGGCTTTAACATTTCTTGAATCATCCCTAGTTATTCAGACAGCCTGTTCCAATGGTTTTTAATTTTTTCAAATAGGATATGACAACCGCAGCAGGGGGAAAAATGGGCATGGATGGAATTGCCATGGTACCTGTAAGCAGGTCAGAGAATATCCTGTTTTTGAAACACTATCATGTCAAATGTTACAGCAGCAGTGGCAGCTTCCTGTTTTTTCCACGCAAAGAGAAGTAATGGGGAGCTGCTGGCTGAAGAACGCTGCCAGCTTCTTTCAGTCATGTATTTTGGTACTACAAAGGTGGCATTATTAAAGGCAGACAAAAAAGCCTCTAATCATGCAACCAAACTGAACCCTAGTTGCTGAAAAACCCTTCCTTTGTGCACTCATAAACCTTGCTAAGAACTAACTGGTATCCATATACACAGGCTTTTCTGTAGCATTTTGGCTGCAAACTGAGGCAGGTGAGAGACGCTGTCTTTATAAGGCACTTAAATTTGGGAGTCAAGAACTTTCCCCATTGCGATACTGGTTATCCTGACCTTTCTGCAGAATGTAGGCTAAAACAACCCAATCCAGGTAAACATCATTGGATTTGGCACCTAAAACTTCAAATTGTCACTGTAGATTTTGGCTGGCATAAAATGTGGTTATTCTGTTTGCAGCAAAAATCTGGTACTGCAGAATTTATTTTCATTGTACCACTTACACTGAATGTTTCCCTTATTAGCTGAATATCCATGGACATGTAGCTGGTAAATGCTGAATACTTATGCAAGGAACATTACTGTTTGTGCACAGCTTAAAGACATACTAGAATCAAACCCATGCCATGTTATTTTGGTGAAAGGAAACTGTACAATTTATTATGGGAGACAAAGTGTTGGACACAAAAATGACATGCCTCCCAAATCCTGATATGCTTGTGTATGTGTATATACACATATCTATCTATATATTTGTGTATATAGTGTGTGTATACATATACATACATACACACACCCTTAAGGAAAGTTATGTGATGTAATCTGGAATAGAAGACTTTCCTGACAGAGCTATTTCTCAATATTGCTTCTCAAACTTAAGTCTATCACTTGTAAACTGTATACAGTGCTGTACTATCTCTGTAAAGAAATCTATGCCTGTGACAATCCCCAGAAGCAGTCCTAGTTTTGCTAGAAACAATGGTGGTGTATTTCTGGGCCAACGCTATATTAAGTACAAATTCAGGGCCAGCTGCTGCATCTTCAGGAGGCAGAGCAAAAGTGATTTTAAGTCATTGTTTTAATCTCACAGATTTAAATGTGGGTTGGCTTAATTCCTGTTAGAGCAGTCATCGGTTACTGTAATTTTCGGTATTTTCCTTCGCTCTAATATTTTTGGTCAATACAAAATCTGTGATGCTGACATAAACCCTCTGGTCTCTTCCCTATCACTTCTGCTCTTGCAGGCAGCAGCTGTTGACACCAAAGAAATGATCTAACAGGCACAGTGCGCTTTAGAAACAATATACCCAACTAAAGTGAATGGAAGAATCCTTCCTTCTTGTTCTGCATGCGCTTTCATGGTGCCCCTAAATGATTATGGCAGAAAATAGGCGAGTGCCTACCATTTCAGTCTTTGGTTTCACAGGTAAAAAGTACAAAGAATGAGTTAGCACCAAGTTCCTCGATGGCTTTTGTGGCAAAGGTGACAGTTCACTAGACTGAAACTGCCAAATTAATCTTACCTTGGCTAGACTTAATATTTCACATTTGTCTATGAAGACATGTTAATGATTCCTGGAAGTTTTAGGCATTTCATATTGTTTAAGGGACAAAGGGAAGTCATAAGTTTATTTGGATTTGCAAGAGGATCTGACCTGTATTTGGAGTACTGACTGATTGATTGTATGTAACACAAAAGGAAAAAGTGACTGATATTACCCTAGCTTTTTGTGCAAAAGCTGAAGTGTATTGTGGCAGCTTAACTCACAGGCCTAAGCTAGAACCTGTTCATGAGTCAATATTTATGTTGACTCTTTTAAATGTGAATTACAATGCAAACAGATGGTTAGGTCAAATGGTCTTTAATATGAACTGTGTTCAGGAGAACAAGGAATTTAGCTTTGAAATAAATCATTTGCCCTGTTTGTTATGGCACAGAAGAACAATGTCAGGTCTGCTGTTTTTTCTATTATGAGTTATTCCCTTTTATATCTTACACATGGCTTTCAGCCATTTCCTGCATGTTTTGTTGTTGTTCTCATTTCATTTAAGGATTAATTTAAGACAACGGCAAGAGTTTTTCAGCTTTTGTCCACCTTCCTAGAAATAATGATTTCTTAACCAAGAGCAGGGAGGACTGCCTTTCATACCTTTTGCTCTTGCATTTTTCTCTTGCAAGCTACATGCCATGTAATCTTATTTTCAGAAGCTAGATCGTAAATGGCTTTTTATTTAATAACTGCCAGCATTAATTCATTGTAATTGATAAAACCTATGTAAATACCTCCATGCAAAGGAATAAGGCATTCAGGCAAACAGAAAAAGGCAAAAAGAAAACTCAAGTGACTAATAGTATCTGGCACAGCCCAGGGACAAATCTTTTGTGGGTAGCTGGGATGAATCAAAAGACTACATGTGAAGACTTTAATGGCAGCTGAGGACACGCGGGATCAAACCTCAGGTGAAGATAAAGACATTCCTGTAAGATGCTTGAACTTGGAGGAGCGACCCACAGGGTTTGGTCAAGAACACAAGATTCTTGTATAAAGTCTGACTCCAGTGAGAGCAGGTGATATGAACTGTGGTGTTTGTGCTCATAAATGCGCAGATGGGGGGGGGGTGAGGGTGGCAGGAGTCCATTTTCACTGTTAGCCCTGCTATCACCGCTGCCATGTCCGCAGGATGCCGCTCTGCCCTGAGGTTCTGTACACACCTCTAGTGTGGGTGCTGCTGTATGCACAAAGCCGAGCCACATCTCGGACTTGGCATTCGTGTCTTTGGGACAGACAGAAAGCCATGTTATGCCAGTATCAAACAGGAGGCTAATGTAATTGCTTATTGGCAGCATTAGTTTGTCTCCAATGTAAGTACTAATCACTAACAGCTCTCTGAACCTGCATATGTCTTGCTCTGTTCTTAACAGGGGTTTGTTTTTTTTTTTTTTTTTCAGAAGAGGATGCAGAAATTGGCCGCTTCAGTTGTACAATTGAGAAATTGCTGTCAAAGTCTGAAGAATTATGTATTCTCTCTGGAAGACCTAAGTATTGTACACGACCATTAATAATGTTGCTGGAGGAGATTTTACTCAAGTACACTGCCTTTATAGTTGAGAGGAGAATTACTGTTATTTAGACTCTGACTATGCATACTGATTGCACTGGATCCCCTAAACTTCTAATTCCAAAGGCTGCAGAAGGCATTCCTTAGTTTTTAAATCCTTTGTGTGCTCCCTAACCATTTTACAGAGGAGATTTCTGTGTAGGGGGGGGAAGGTAAATTTGGCCAGGCTAGTAACAGACACACTGCCAATGGCAAGCCAAGAAGGCACATGAGGCCTCATTGTGTTTTTATTCATTGTTAAAAAAGATGCTTCGACAAGGACTTAGGCATCCTTAACACATACATCTCAATGCCAGGAGATCATAGCAGCACTAAAATTATGATTTCAGACAGGATCCCTGAAACTGCCTTTCTTTAAGGGAAGTGTGAGTCCAGCAGTAGGGATGACCTACGCAAGCAGGGCAGTGCAGAGGCAGCTCCTGCTCCTGCTGACATGAGAGAGGATGCTGCTGGCATCCTGCCCTCTCCGTCCAGCGCTGCAGGTTTTCCTCCCTGCTGCACGTCTCGCCCCAGTTGCATGCTGCACAATTTGGGTTTATGGATTTGCAGGGAATTTTGTTCAAAGTCTTAGCATTTCTTCAGAAGCTATGGATGAGATCACTTGCAACTCTTTTGGCTTAACTGTTGGCAGCCATGCGCTACCTCTCAAGTATTTTTTAGTTAAACATCAGAGTAATGTATCTTTTATGGCGCAAACATACTGCTGAAGGGTAAGGGCAGACCAGTACAGAAGCAAGAAGGGAAGGAATTTACATAAAAAGACACAATGATAATTTAGCAAAAGAGGCGAAGAACCACTTACTAGATTTCCATTATTTTTCTTAATATTTGTTTCAAGTTGACTTGAGCACTGTTTCCAAAGGTCTTGTTTTTTTCCTCTGGCAGAAGTAGAGCTGCTTTTTCTAAAGTATTGTCTGTTTTCCCTGAAGGTTCTCTTCTGACTCTGATTGCTTTTAAATGTCACTCTGCTGCTTAAGGCTACTAGTAGGTGGTCTGAGCTGAATGTTTACTATTATATGGCTTATACTTATTTTCAGTGTCAGATCCTGACCTAGTAGCTGCCGCCTTCTCAAAATGCCGAAGGTGAAATTTAGTTTAAAATTACTTGGTTGCATAGGCAGAATTGCTGTTAATCAGAACAGGAAAATAATATTGGGAAATGAACTTTCTTTGACATCAGTTTAAGACAACATATCTGTTGGTAGACAATTTCATATGAGCCTTAAGGTCACCTTGAAACTGGGGATGCTTTTGGCAAAACACACTGCTACCATTACAAGTTTCCATAGTTTTTAGTATTTGTATCTGTTGCATTTTTATTTATGACTTCATTTTGAGGCCATGTTGTTTTTTAGTCACCATTTTAGTCAATTAATTTTATCAAATTAATATTTTTAGTAAATACTGTGAAGAGAGTGGGGAGTTCTAAAATGGTGAAAATAAGCATTTAACTCATGTACATAAACTAGTGATTCACTGAAAGCATTGTTTACATTTTCATTTGCCTATAAGCTGAAGCTGGTTGCACAGAAAAATTTTTTTGCCTTGTTTATGCACATGTGATTTGGGACTAATACCCTACCAACATTATCTTCCCATACACAGGTTAATATTTCAATTCAGCATGCATGTGAATAATGAAGATAGTGATTGCTGCATATAATTTCATGCAGGCAATGTGCATTAAATTTTATCACTTGAAAACTAATCAGTTAAGGATTAAAAATAGGCTTAAGTACTATTTGAGATCTCTTCATTTTTTTAAATGCTTTTATCTACTTTATTACAGTATGAAGGACTAATAATAGAAGATCCTGAGTACACAGAAATCATGGTCCACTTTGCTTAGTGCCTACTCCAAAGCCACTTGAGACAGTAGGAGCCTTTGCATAGTAGACAAAGTGAAAAAAAAAAATTTTTTTTTTCCTTCCAACTCTGATTTACAGGAACCAAAGTGTTACTTCACATGCAAATCCTTTCTACTCTAGTCAGACTATTTATAAAGCTCATTGCACATATTATTAAAATAATACAATATTTTATCTTTTCTCTTAACAGGTCTCAAAACGTTCTAAAAACTGAAGCCTCAATTTTTGAATGATCTGCCTAGAAATCAACTACTTTTTTCACTTGGGGTCTTGCAAAGTAAATATGTGCAAGGCTCAATGTCTACAGAGCTCACTCTGGGATCAGTGCATGTGTATACAAGGTGTTTAGGAATAAAAATAACATAATTCTTTTTTCTTAGTAATTGATTTTTTTTACATACCCTGAGAGATTGCCATGGCTCTGAAGCTTTAGGCTCCAGTCTGGCAAATCCAGTCATTTAATTCCAGCCCAGTTAAAATTAATGACAGACAAACCTTGGGCTGCTAAATCCAAAGCAATTAAGATGATAACACCACTGCTTATTTCTGTGGACATTCAGATTCATTTTACTTGCTTCCCTAGAACCAAGCTGTGCTGTTTCCCGCACGTATCCAGCATCCCAGCCCAGATTCATCTCACGCTGGCTTAGACATCTAACTGCAGCTCCCACAGCAGGAGTCTGGCTGCCCTAGGCTCCCTCTGCAGTCAATGAGAAGAGACAAGCATCTTGAGCAGGTGATTCATGGACCACACCAAAGATCTGAATCATTCCCATGGAGTGGCTCTCTCCATCCACTGATTACAGAGGAGATGAGGGTGAATGGGTTCATGATGTAGGTGGTCAGCCAGGTGGAATGTATCCAAACCTGTTCTAGTTAGTCAGGAGTTGTGTTATCACAGCTGGTTCTGAATTCTTGACTCCAGACAGTTTCTTCTTCCAATATATTCACAGCTATGTCACATGAATCTGGCATTTCCTAAAAGTATTATTTAAAAAAAAAAAATACATAGCTAAATAATGCGCAACCCTATTGCCCTAAGCTTATAATGACTGCTCTTTTGGGTAGATATCTTTGATTACAGTTAAAAAAAAAAAAAACTATTTAAAGATGTGCTGAAATCAGTACATTACTTAGTGTAGACTATATTTGCATTAGATATTAGGGGTTTATTTCACTCCAGATTGAAATAAATGATACTTTGCTTTAGAAATTCTTTTTAGCTCAAGGGGATTTCTGCCGCTGTAAATCCATACAAAAAAGACATCAGCTGCAATAATTCTTAACTGCAAATTGCACAACCGAAGCTGAAAACCTTTTTGAGTTCAGTGGGTTTGTACTTGAGTGGACATAGGTGTTTTTAGTTGCAAGAATAGCAGCTAAATTTGGAAAATATGTATGGTCTTGACATAGGTATGATTCCCATTAAAATAAATCATGTAAGTTCATCTGGTCTCTTAAGAGTTTTCTTCAAGTCTCCAGTTTCTTGTGTGTTTTGTGGAGACTTTTCCTCCCATCAGATGCAGTAAGTCCTACTCAAAAGCCTCTGAAATCTCAGAGCAGACAATTCTTATTTGATTTATGCCTGCCTAAATCCAACGTAGATCCATGTAGAACCATATTATATAAATAAAATGTCAATGTAAGGAAGAACTGTGTCAAGGCATGGTTTCTAGAAGTCACGGCTTCTGTTGCCGAAGGGCTGACACATTTACTAGTGCACTTATCTTTATACAGGACAGAACCATTAATTACCTCTGTCCTCTTCTCTATAGGCCACCTTCCAGCCTCTTCCCCTCTCCTTCCTTCTCCCTCAGGCAAAGCGTCTCTTCTGTCTAGCAACCTCTGGAGACTTTTGTTACGGTAACAGAATAGTCCAAGTCACATCTATCTACTGACAAAAGAATAATCAGTGCTGTTGGCAAAAAAACTGTACTTTCATCTATTCGTTTCAGTATGAAATGCCTGAAACGTGTTCAAAATGCATTTTGTTGGTAAGTCATCTATAAAGGACAAGGAGTAAATAAGGTACCATCGGCTCAACTCAGAAGGGGAAAAAAAAGATCACATAGGTGATCTTGGACTATTTTTGCAGAGGTTTTGTGCTAGTGTAGGGTGGCTTTGAGGCTCACAAAGGCAATTTCAGTACAAATGAACCATAAAGCACTCTGGGGGCAGAGAAAGCAGCAGACGCTGCCCGGTGCCGCTGTGAAGCGAAGGGAGGAGTGCTTTGCTCCTTCACCTTTGGGTGAGCAGCTCTTCCTTGGCGGCAAGCGGAGCGGGTGGCAGCAGGTGTTGGTCCTCAGCGCTGCGCTGCCAGGAGGGAAGGGACCCCGCCTCCTCATCGTGCAAAGCTCGCTGGCAGGAAGAGGTTGCTGTTTTGCTGAGCTTAGATAAACATTAGGATCTAATTTATCCTGTGACAGGAAAGGAAAGCTTTTTTTATTTTCCCCTCCTCCCTGTTTTTAACAGCTTTTGTTTGAATTTCATCGTGTGGTTTTAAGGTGTAATGAGTGGGGCGATATTTAACCTGGGCCTCTGAACTGATTACTTTGCTGTCAGCTGATGTAGGGTATGGCTCTTTCTGGCCGTGTCAACAAGTGTTACATCTCACTAAATGACACAGACAGGGAGCCAGACCTCATGCTGAACTTACAAAAGAGTCCTCATACTCACTCAGTTAAAAAGATCTGAGCTGCTAGTGCTCTTCATGTCATACAGTATATCTTGGGTTACATGCCCAGGAGGAAGAAAAAAGGAAACTGTTTTCCTTGTACTACAAAGTAAATAGGAACGATGAGAAATATTTTGGTATTTGCGGGACCTGGGAGTTCTCCTGACTTTAGTATTTCATGTGTATTATGAACAACACAGAGCATTATGCAAAGATCTGATTATTCAGTCATGTTTGTGGCATTTGATGCCCTGACCCTACACTGATCTGCTCTGGGCTATGATGGACCACACATGGGGATAGCCATACAGCTTTTCAGATATTTTTGAGATGCCTCAGAAATTCTGCTGTATCCACAGTCTGGGCTTGGAGTGTAGCATTCACAAAGCAAGGTGCCTAATGAAGGTATCGTCAGTATGTCATGTGGGAGGCATATTCCTTAACTAGGATATTCTGGATCCAAGTTCCCTCCTGGATTAAGCCATCCTTTTGGGCATGAATATATACCTAGATCTTTATACATGAGGAGGCAATGCCTCTCTTTCATATAGCAGCCATTTATATGCCATGGGAACTCTGTTCCCACCTGAGGCTGAAACCCATTTCTGAAGAAAGTGCCTAACCACTGACATTTCCATCTCTCCTCTGAAACTTATGTAGAGTGTGGCACGTGATTTGAAGGTGACAAAGATAAAGGTGACAATTCCTTGAGGCTGAGGAGGATCTACAGCTCAAACCTCCTGGCTCTTACATGGGAAGTCCAACCACAGATGTGAGAAGCTGAGAAAGCTGAATACAAGAGTGTCTGTGCCTTGTTAACAAACTGGTTGAAGTAAGCATTAATATATGGAGTTCATTCATATTTATTCTCCATTTCAGAATTGTGTGATAGGTTCTTTGCTTTCATAATGAAGAGCAATTATAGTTGGTAGTTGGTGCAACTGCTTATTTTTGGTTTTAACCATTTAAGGACAAAATAAAATTTAGTTTCAAAAGAAAAAACAGCTACATTCCAAGTCATTCCAAACTGAGAGAAAATGTAATGACATCTTTTAGAATCTAGGTGAATACTGAGGTTAACTTATTAATTTATTCTACATAACTTGGCTCTGAGATCAGTTAATCTGACTGGATGTATCGCAGTGTCCAATTTGATAATCAACTCTGTGCCTATTATGATGTTTAACCTTTTGCCCTTACATTCACAAAGTCTTCATTTGACTCAGATGTTAAACACAAATCAAATCAGGCCAGATTCCTTCTACTAACATTATTAGTTTTAATTTTTCGTGTGATGAGTTGAAGTGAAATTATGTTTGTTCACGCAACAATAAATTCCACTTTACTTTTCAGCCTTATGTTGGTTTTGCTTGAACAGGTTGCTTTGATGATGCGGCCCTGACAGCAACTTAGACTGAAGTCTTCTTCATCCACAGAAGCGGTACAGCGAAAATAATCAAGATGGAAGGTGAGGATTTTGCCTTTCCTGGCATGCACTATCCACAATGATTCTGACCTGGAGGGACTTCCTCGACTTGCAACATTGGTTAGGCAGAGCCAGGTCAAACAGTTTCAACGCATTTGAACTGTGACGCCCAAAGGATGAGGACAAAATAATGAGCACTGTCCTATCAGTACAGGTATCTCGTGACTCCATCTCCCTCACCACCACAGCTGATGCACCTGAGAAACATATTCGCAGGGAACAAAAATTCAGACCTCATCTTAGGAGGGGGCAAGGCACAATCTATCAGGTCTGCAGCAAAGTTTTGGTGCTTGGCAGTGACCCTGCCACAGGGAAAACCTCAGCACTGGGAACCAACTGACTATGCTGGCTTCCATATTCAGATCTCTGCCGCTATGCTGGAACTGTTCACTGCTTGTCAATTAGTGGCAATAAGATAATTCCCTTAAATTCTTGAAAATATTTTGAAATGCATAGTTTTTGTAATTTTTCCTTTTCTTTTCCAAAAGTAGTTATGGTCCCAATCCTACAAATTGTTGCCTTCTGAATAAAATTCTGAGTTCCAAAATAAATTCCTGAATTCATTGAAGGAACTGCAGTATGGAAACTTTGGCGGGGATGAACTCCATGCTCTTTTCTGTCAGTGAAAAAATTTTGCTTTTCTGGTAATAAAGAAGCCTAACAAATACCTGATTGTAATCAGTTGATGGTACCTTATTTTAGCATACTTGAATGTCTATGCTTGCATACTTTATTGAAAATTTCATCACACAATAATTCAGGCACAGTAGTTCAGCTGCAGGTCTCCATTTGAAGAATGATAGAAAAATTAGCATTTCTTCATATACCTTTACCAGTTTGTCTGTAAAATATGTTTTTCCTCCTCTCAGAATTAACAGGTAATACTCTTCTTTGCTTCAAAAAAATTTTATGCAAGTGTAAATATGAAATCTAGAAACTGTATAAATGGACCTAGAGTAGATCAGTGGAAGTAACGTCTGAAATGGCTGTTCTGCGATTACAGGCAGAAATAATACTCTGCCTGCAGGGCATTGTTTGAAGAGCTGGTGCCTAGACTACTATTCATAAACAATTTCACAACGAAATCAGTAATTTTCAATACTGAGAGCTTTCTGCTAAAACTGAAGCAGGCTGTCACTTTGATATTAGACTTGCAGTGTAAGTGCCAACAAAATGAAAATAGCAGGGGAAAAAACCTTTAACCTTCCAGAAGGTTACTACTTTTTTTTTTTTTTTTTTTTTTTAATAATGAACAAGAGGAATTTCTTTGATTTTTTTAAAAATGCTTTTCAGTTTTTAAAATCTCACTTTACTAGACTAATATCAATTTGACTTATATTTTTATATTACCCTCCTGAATATTGCGTTATAGAGGAAGGGAAGAATTACTTGAAATCCTAGTCTGAGAGGTAAGGAAATACTATCTCTCCTCGTCTGCCAATACATTTTCATCCTATGTATTTGTGACCATGCTTAGAAAACTGCGTTTGTTTTTCACTTGCGTATGAAGAGTTTAAGTATATTTACTAGTGGTTTGTTTAACTTTTCCACAAGTGGGTCAAGCTGACAGAGTATTTGTGTTTTCTTTCAAGAATTGGACAGAATCAGCACCTATGGTGCATAAGGAACACAGTCATTGATGAGATGCGTACGAGTTACAGGAGACAATTTTGTTGATGCAGGTAAAGACAGAAAGTTGTGGGGCAATGAAATAGAAGCACGTATCTGCAGAAATGAGTTTAGAAATAAAAAGCTGATTATGCTAAAGATAATCTTCAGGACCTAGTTTTAAGCATTAAGTAACTGCTTTTGTTTGACCCCAGAAATACATTGCTGTACTTCATAAGCGTGGCCCAGATTCTGCTGACAGGTCTACATGAATGTGAATTATGTGAAAGAAACCCTCAGTGTGGGTTAAACTCTCCATAGCAGATTGAAGAAGGGGTCCAGGTGAATGATGCCTGCCTTCCTCCCCTCTCATGTGAATTTTAAGTAGTTTATGATAAATCAAAGCTTCTAAGATTCTAAATGTATCAGTATAAATACCTCAAAGCTTATAAATAATAACAATGAGCTATACTAAAACTATGTGACAACACAGGTTAATTCATAAAATTGGGAAGCTTCCTCAGGAAGATTACAATTTATTTTGGAATTTTTCTGCTACTCTTTCTTTATTGAAAAGTCAGATCTTGGTGTTTATACAATTACACTTCAGTGGTGTATTATTCCGTGTTAAGTCTGTGCTAACCAGTATTTGTCAGAACTTGTGATCTGAATGTGCCTCATAGTACTTGGCTTTTTCCTTAAAGTTCCAGCTCCCGGAGTCATGGGATTACATCAGAAACTTCCAGAGGAAAAAAACAAAACAACAGATCTAGACCTCAAGGCTGTAGAGGAAAAGCTTAAAAATGTGACCTGAATTCACCCTAAAGGCTCAAATACCAAAGGAAAAGAGCACAATGTAATAAATTTGTAAATGTAGAGGTTTTTGTATTTGGGAGAAGGAATAGAGACTCATTAATGATCCTTTATATCCAGTGCTAAGTGTCAAGTTGTGTTTACAAATTAAGTGTAATCCAGTCACAAACCTGCACAACCTTCAGAGCAAGGACTGGTATTTTTTGGCATGACATAACTGTCTGCGTAACTGGCCCTTGACGCTTTTCAGAGCCTGCAACTATAAAAGTAAGAATAGGGTCCAAAATTCAAATGCTTTATTCGGAGTGGTAACACAAATGGAAAAGATATTTTTCTAAACTTTGCCTACAAACTCCAACCTTACTCATGTGCATGGTAGAAGCTTTAGAAACACAATCCTCCAAGAACAGAGTAAAAGCTATATAAATGCACACAGAAAATGTTTAGAAGATGTTTTTTGGGAAAAAAAAAAAAAAAAATAAAAAAAATAAAAAAGAGTTGTCAGCGTGGCCCAACCCTGTTTCCTGTGGAGAGTAAGTTATAGTAAGTTATGCTGGAAAAGTCACCCCTTGCTGGAGCAGTGCTGAGGACACGGTGGCACTGCTTCCTCACAGGGCGAGGTGGGAGAAGCCTTCGTCGCCCAAGCCAAGCCTTCGGACAGCACACACATGTCATATGAATTACAGTGGCAGGTGGCTCATTACACCACTTCAACTGTTGTTCTCTGTGGCCCAGAGACCCACACAGGAATTGGCTCCTCCAGCCGCTTTCCTCACCACGTAGCTGTTCATTACACCATTTAATTGGCTAAAACCGTCACCTCACAGCTCTGCAAGCTGCAAGGCTTGAACACACAGCTAATCACCAGCCCCGCTCCTCAAATAATTCTGAATGTCAGGTGCAAGGGGAGAGCGCAGGGCCGGGGGAGCGGGTCAAGGACAAGATGGTGGGCTGAGGCGATGGGAGCGGGCCGAGGAACCGGGCCAGGGCTCGGCTCCTGCTCGGCGGGCGACGCCTGCAGCAGCTCACCGTTGGCAGGTGCAGGCAGACCCGCCTGGCAGGGCCGTGCCGCGACACGCAGGCCGCGGGAAGGACTGCGATTGCGGGGCGACTCTGGCACACACCGCAGGGATGACTCTAGTCCTGCCTTGTTGCTCAGCCCTCAGCGAGCACGCCTCCTCCCCTGGGGCTCTGCTCCAGAGCCGCGGAGGCTCTCCTTTCGGGCGGGCACCCGTGGGCGGCGGGAGTATCGCTGGTAGGCGAAGAGAAAGGGCGCGCAGTGGGACTCGAACCCGCAGCCCGGTAAGAGGTGGGGAAGGAGGGCAGGAGCGCCCCCGAGCTTCCCCGCGCGGTGCATTGTGGGCGCCGCACTGATTTATGCAGGAGCCGCAGAGGGCGCCGGGAGAAGCGGGAGGCGGCGGCGCTTAGGGCTGGCGAGGCGGGTCGGGGGGCCGGCGGCGAGCGGGGCAGTCCGGGCGTGCAGGGCCTCGGCTCGCCCCCTGAGGCCGCGGCGGCACCGCCGCGCTCGCGTCGTCGCCGCCGCGGGACGCAGCGGCACCTACCCGGCCTCGGCCGGCCCTTCGCCGGCCACCACGGACGTGGAGGCGGCGGCGGGCGGAGCCGGGCCCGGCCCGGAGGGACGCGAGTCCTCCCGCCGTGGGGGAGCCTACCCCGCCGCTCGGTAGGGGCCGGGGGGAGGGCTCGTTCGCTCGGCCCTCACGGCGCCGGGGCCTCCGCGGCCGGGCTCGCTTCTCAAGGGCAGCGCCGAGCCTGAGCCGACTGGGCGCGGGGCTGCAGCGGCGGCGGGGCCGCGCTCCCGGCGCCGCTGGGGCCTCCGGCGGAGAGGGAGGGAGGCCGGAGAGGGAGGGAGGCCCGGCCCGGTGCGGTGCTCCCCGTGGGGGACGGGAGAGAGCAGAAAAGCTCCATCTTTCTCGGCCAGCATCTTTGTTTGTTGGGCCCTGCGGCGAGGAAGAGGTGCGGCGAGACCCGGGCGGCGAGCTACCGGTACCTCCGTCTCTCTTCGGGGCCTTGCTTCCCGGGCGCTGCCTCCGCTCTCGGCGGGTTTCTTTCGCCCCTCTCGACTGGATATCTCGGTTCCGGAGCATCGTTGGCGAGAGCGAGTGGAGGACTAACGCAGAGGAAACAACAGGTTTCCCTTCTCGCCTTCCAAAGCAATACCAGCGCCTTGCTCTTGGGATTATAAATGTTTGAACTAAGACCCAGGAAACTGGAAGGAGAGCCTCCCGTTGGAATTAAGAGAAGAGGAAAGAAGGGAGGCTTTCCCAAATCCTTTACAAGAAAGCAAGTGCCATTTTCCAATGCTGTCCGTACTCTATTTAATAATGCGATTGTGACCTGAGTGGAATTTATGAGCAATGAACTGTTGAAGCTTGTTGAACCACTGCATCAGACTACATTTTTTTTTTTTTTCCTCGGCACATGATTCCCTTATCCCAGCTGTTGCAGGACCTATGGGCCAGTGAGAGAGGGATGGAAAGCTGAGACAGTTTATTTTCACATAGTTCTGTTCTGGGGACTTGGCTAGTTAGCTGAAACTGCTGCTGCTTTTTACTGGATCTTCTCTTTTCTCGGCAGGCTTATTTGTTTTCACGTGCATGGGGTGTTTCAATTAAATAGACATTGGACTAGAGCTGAATGGATGCTTTGCAATCTGAAAGGTTTTTTGGGATAACAAAAAACTACTAACAGAGAAGAACCGGTACTGCAGGAAACCTGGGGCCTGTTTTCCAAGCCTTTTTATTTTATTGAGCAAGGTAAATAACATAGAGGTGCTGAAAATACAGGGTTTATGGTACTCGTGCATGGAAATGTTACAAAGCACTTCAGTATGTTCCAAGTCTTTCAAGGGATTGAGAAGTCCCACAGTAAGGCTCAGAATATGTTTAATTGTTCTTCAAAATGTTAAGATATGGATGTGAAATGTAAGGCCGAGAACAAACTTCGTGGTGTCTGAGAGGGTGAGAACTGTATTTTCTGATTTGCCCTAGGTTCTTATAGGTCTGTGATGTTGAGAGAGGTTGTCTGAAGAACTGTAGAAGTCTTAGTGGTTCAGTGAGAGTGTGAAGTAATTATATTAGTGTTTTTTTTCCATGCTTTTTAAAAACTTATTGTCTTAGCCTCTTGTAAGGATCTGCTAGGGTCTCTTAAAAGTCCTTCCAGTTTAACAGTAGTACAGTACTTACATTTGCATTGTTAACTGTATTCATATGCTGCCTTTAATTATTTTTGCTTACCTTTTGTTATGCACAGTCACAGCTGCTACTACTTTGTAATGATTTTTTTGCTTTTTATCTTCCTTTATGTATGTATGTACTGAATTGGATTATTTGGATTTACTACTAATTTAGATGCATCACTTTTACCGTAGACTTTCTACAGCCAGCATAAAGTCAAAGTCATGTTTTAGATACTATCTTTGTGTTCCAAGTGTTGGAATCAGATAATGATTCTCAAAATACGCAGTGTAATCAGTTACAGGTTTAAGTGTATAGTTTTTGGTGGCATGCTGCATGCTTTTTTTTTTTTTAAATCTTAGCAGCAGTTTACTCTTAACAAAAATATAAATACATAAAAATGAGATCACAGTTTGAAAGGTAGCTGTAAAAATCTGGTTTTGCAAGAAGTCACAGGATTCTCATTATGAAATGATGCCTTGTTTAAATTGATTGTATACCTTTTCTCCTGCAGTCTTAATGAAGTAGTGGCAAACACTAAGGTGTTGGCAACCTTTGCTGATGCTGTCATTGGGAAAGCTAAGTTGGTATTATGGGTAGTATCCAAAGTTCCTGTGTTTATCCTGTTTAGATTTGTTTTACTCAAATTTATGGTCTTTGTTTTGTCTTATTTTGTTTCAAGATGATGTGTGAGGTGATGCCAACCATCAGTGAGGCAGAGATTCCCTCTGGGGGAAATGGAGGCCATGGTTCAGGTTCCCCGTTACAGTCAGATGCTGATTCCCATTTTGAGCAATTAATGGTATCCATGTTGGAAGAAAGGGATCGTCTTCTGGAAACACTAAGAGAAACTCAGGAGACACTAGCATTGACCCAGGGCAAGCTACATGAAGTTGGTCATGAGAGAGATTCCTTGCAGAGACAGCTCAATACTGCGCTTCCACAGGTATGGACATTTTGAAAGGAAGGTATCTTTCAATAATTTTTGTATTCTTTGCGGTATTTTGTTGGCTTTTTGTATATTTAATTTAGTGAAGAGTCAGGTTCTGTTAGGGGAAGATGAATCTAACTTAGTACTTTCGGGAAGTATCTGTTGGTGTTTGCTCACTTTGAGAATGATATAAAAGCAGGGCAAGCAGGGAATATCAGCCCTTTCCCTCCAGTATGCTTTCCCAGTTACTGACATTTCTTTGACTTAGCCTGAGTGTGAAGTTGTATCTACATCTTTTTGTGTAATAGAACTTGGTGGACTTTCTTCTGTCAGTAGTATTTTTTTTAATGTTGTTTCTAACCGTCCGATTCATTCACATGTTTAAGAATTACGTACAGGCCATCCTGTTATCATTATGGACTTCGATTTAAAAACTTGAAAAGTTTGACTGCTACATTGTGAATACATGCTGAGTTGTCATGGCAGTGTAGAAGTCTGAGTGTGTTGTTCAACTCATTTAGTTCCTTCTGGAGATTTTAGATCTAGGCTTGTTTTGTTTTGTTTTTTTTTTTTGGTCTTGCTAGGAATTAATGTTTATTGACTTCCAGAGGGTGCAGTGCACTGACATACAGCCTGTAGTGCTAAAGGTGTGTAGCTAGCAAAGGTGATTGGTGTCTACAGAACTTCTCGTTTTTTAGCTATTCTAGTTAAAAAGGATACAACTGAACTTTGAACACTTTGAAAAGCATTTGGTTGTAGGCAAAGCAGAGGCTGCTTTCAGGTGTCAGTTAACTGTTGGCAGCCTTGAGCTTTCTAGCGTAGTTGGTTGTTGTCCCAAGTATGTTGTGATGGTGTTATACTTGCATACATTATTCCAAGAATACTTACTATTTTTACAAATATTTACATATCCTTAAATATTGTAGTTATTTATAGCCTTTAAAACAGGAGTGTTAAACCCTTCTGTTTCCACTGCTCTCATTATAATACAATCACTGTATGACTCTTGATATGGTAATCGGTACTGACAATTACTCAGGGATAGAAACTAAAAAGTAGTACATGTAAATCTAGTTGTCTTACAGTGGTATGACGGAAATCAGAAAGGAGAAGTTTCCAACCTTTGCTGTTCCCTATGTTAGATCATGTGCTGCAGGCAAAAATCATTCTTTGTTTTTCTATTATAATAATTGTGGCTTCTCTTTAGCCGCTACTTCAGGTCTGCTGTATTAATGGATGCCATTAACCAATTGTGTGATCTGTAAACTGTTACACTTGAATTTGTGGCTGAGCAGAATCACCCAACCTCTAAACTGTACTGTTCTTCTTTTCCCTTTTCAGTTCTTAGCTTTCCTTCCTAAATCTAGTAAACTACTTATATGTAAATATTTCTTTCTAAACATTTCTGAAAGGTTAATGCAGTTTAAAAAAAAAATCCTATTTTCAAGAATGTCATAAATGTATGGTTTCATGTGAAATCTCTAGGAAAGCAAGTCTCATAATTTAGTTGAGAGAGAAATTTTGCTGCAATTTTATATAAATGTACAGCAGTATATGGATTTTTGTAGATTGCTTTTGAAAAATACTGTTGTGGTGTGAAACTATGCCACTTTTGTCCTCAGGGGTGCTTAAGCTCAAATGATTGTGGAAGGTGACAACTGATGGTACTTTCAAAAGTCAAAAATATTTTATTATTCTTGCTACAATCAAAAATAACTTCTGCATGTGACAAGTTTTTGTTGTTACGGTAAAGAGTCAGTTACTTCATAGGTGTAAATTTCTGATGAGGTGGAATAATGGTTTGGTTTTGTTTGTTTTTTTTTTTTTTTTAAACTCTAATAAGTGTTCACTAGGCAAACTTTGTTGGTGTCTATAATATTTGAAACCATTCAAATTTTTCTGTTAATTATTTCAAGCTGAGCATTCTTTTGAACTACTGTCTCAAATGATCCATTGTTTAGCTGTGGATTTCAAGGAGGGGTAGAAGCAGGATAGCTTTACATTTACTGACAACTGTGTTACTTCTTCAGGAAAGAAGGGATTTCGTAGTGTACATTTTTTTAAAAAGTTTTTTTTTTTTATCATAGTGGTTGTTTTGGTAGAAAGAGATTGGAAGATCAATTTAACTAGTTGTACAAATACTAGTATAATTGCATGAATTACTAAATCACTATGTAACCAGTGGATTATTTCTCCCTCAGACTTGGCATGTAGGTTGTAACACGTCTTTGTAGTTGGAGTACTTTACCTTCAGGACTGTTGAATCAAATTGCTTGTATGTACACTTTTCCTGTTTTATACATTAAGCTGAATTAGTCAGACCATTCTGATGACTGATGGAAACTCCTTGCGTAAAAGAAGGAATGCCAGATTGATTGCTTCTATACCAAAACTTCTTTGTTTTTAGTATGAAGACACTCAATTTCTAATGGGATCCCTGTACTTTATTCCTTACAGTCACTGAGTTTCTGTGTCACAAGGAAGAGGCTCATGCTGATGTGTACATAGTTACAAAACGGCAAATTGATACATGTGTATTTACACATCTTGTAGATTATAAAAGTAAATGCATTCTGTTCTGCAGAAGTGATGTGCATTTTCTGAAGTGTCAGAGAAGTTGAATTTTCTCTAGTGTACTTGTAGTGTGGTGGTCAGCTGGTAATTCAAAGGCATCAGTTCTAGCCCACATAAACCTGAAACAGCTATTTAGAGTAAGAAGGCTTTTGTTGTGGATGTCTAATTATCAGAGAGAAAAGCATTCTAATCTTATATAGGTGTGATTTATGTATTACATTTCTACAGAGTAAAACTGACAAGTTTTTCTTGTATGGGCAGCTGGAAATGAAATACATCAGCGTTGTCTTGATAAAATAACTGGATTCTTGGCAATGCTTTTTATTTTCTGGGAGTTACCTTCTAATACAGACTACCCAAGTCAAACTGTACTCTGACCTTGGAAGTTGAACTTGATGAAGTCAAATTGCTTTGCAAAGTCTTAAAATTATTTTTATTCTTCCTACAATTTTTCACAGAAAAAATGAAACTCAACTTTTTACTTGGAGAACTTAGAGAACTTTTATTTTTACTGTAAACACATTCAGGTATGATTTAATTATGCCCTTTATGTGCCTTTTAGACCATATTCTACAAAATTCAGAGTTTGTGTCCTTAATTTATAAGTTAATCTGTAAAACATACAGAATGTTACTGCATTTAAAAGTTAAATTTTGAACTTCAGTTAGGTGAGGTCTAAGCAACTACCAGTTCTTGCTATTAAGGTATTGCAGGCTAGGGTTCATTTTGCTGGTAGAATTTAATGTAGATGGTTCTGTAATTGCTTGTTTTGGATGGAGCAGACTAGTTTCATTTATGGAGACTGATACCTAGCTCAAATAAAATCACAGTCGATGAATGCAAAGCAACTTTTATCAGGATGACAATTTTACTATGTATGTTAAGAATTTTGTAAGCTGATATACAAATATTATGCTTCTGTAATACAGCAGCATTTATTAAGATCCATCTTAATCTTGCACTTCTAATCTTTTGGTCTTAAATTTATCGTACATAATTTTAATTTCTTTGAATGGTAAGTAAAATAAAAGTTAGAAGTTTTTTCTGTGTTTGTGATGGTCCTGTTCAGAATTTCTGTAGTAAGTAATGTATATATAGGAGCAGATGAGAACTTTGTCAGAGGCCGAGTGTGTCTGTGTGTAAATAAGAAGACTTTACTGTAATGTGGAGTTAAATGCGGAAAAAGAAAAAACCCCGCGCTGCCTATAATTTTAGTTTGGCTTTGGCTTTACTAGGTTGCCCATCATATCTTAAAGGGAGTCAGCAGCAGTCCATCTTTAGTTGCTTTCTATCTATAGTAAATACTTTATTATTACTGCATACTTCAGTTAAAAATACTGTGTCTGTTTATATTTGTATTCAATTAAATTCAGATATGTCTCTATAGAACAATTAGATAATCTCAGAAATACAGTTCCATGTCTTGCATGTAAGAAATATCTAAACATTTGGTCTGAAGACTGCCTTGGTTTTGTTTTATAATGAACTTCAGGATTGAGTTGCCACTCTAATAATGAGGGTGTTTGGATTTCCTCCAGACAAGTTTTAAATAATACAGGATGTCATAGATGTAGACATGAGGTTTTGAATTGTACATAATATGAGGAACACAGTTGCAGAAAGTACATTAAGTAAAGGGCTTGCCAAACTTTGCAGAAGCTGAAATTTCCGCAGCATTTTAAGTGCCACTCCATTTACAGCATTCACAACTGTTCAGCCTTGAAGTGACATAGTTTACACGTCTTACTCTAGCAAGATGTGGTCCTGACTTCTAAATAACAGGCATTAATCTCAGCAGAGGGTTGTGTGTGCAGGAACAGTAGAGATCCAAAAATACTTCAGATCTGCAAATGTATGCCAGAGCAGGCATGTCCTCCAATGGTCTCGTCCCATTCTGACAGCAAAGATGAACATGACTTTTTCCATTGCATTTTCAGACAGCTGTAAATTTAGTCTTGTCTATGTTGAGTCTCGGTTGCTAAATCTTACTTGGCTCTTACCTGTTAGTAAATTACTGGATAGATTTGCCTTTATCTACACTAGTTTTAAGTCAGATGGAGATAGGAGTTAATGTTCAGAATTCTTCACTGGCTATATCAGTAAACCTCAACTTCCCTAACATTCCTTTCTTTGTAAGGCATAGAAATAGACAACTTTTGTCCAAAACCTTCAGAATATGAAGTTATCTGAAACTATGCCCTATGATTGGGCAAAAAGAGAGGTGGCTACATTTAAATAATATAGTGGAGTATACTGAGGACCAAGTCTCTAGCAATTGTTCTGACTTCATAGTTTCTCATTTAAATATCTTTGTGTGAGTTTGTTTATTGAAACATCCCATCCCTACCCAACAGATATCTGCTTGCCTATTAGCAACTTGCTGTTTGTACCGTGCTTTTAATTTAGGTTATCTTGATTATAAACAGACCTTTTAGCTAGATTAAATTTAGAATTAGTTTTAAGATTCCTTGTACTTAAGGATGAACTTTAGTGCTGTTATGATGTCCCATCAGGCCTTTTAATAAAAAAATTTATGAAATCTAAAACTATAGTTTTTATTCTCCTTAGTTTATTTGTAAGAAGAATATTTTGGTGACTAAGCACAAATGCCTTTTATTTGTTTTTAATAGTGGATGTAGCCCTGAAAGGTGAACTAGTGATTATTTTTTCCTACTCTTCTGTTACTATGTACAAATGTCTGATAATGGGTTTATTAATGTTTGGTGTGCTGTAGTCTAACTTAAAGTCTAACAAACAGGCTGTATATAATCAAAACAAGCTGTTTTAAAAAGAAACGGTATATTTAGAACCAGGTGGACTTCACATATGTACTCATCTATGCTAATTTACCTGTAGCCTCTTGTACAACAGGTAGTGTATTTCGGTATTCTGAGAATTCTTCATCCACAAACCCTTTCTCTCCGTTTTTTTTTTTTTTTTTTTAGAGCATAACTGAAAACTACTTTAAAGGTATTTGTTAGCAAGACCTAAAGATTCAGTGTGACTCTATAGTTACAATTTTCATCTAGATGTCTTTTTTTTAAAAAGAAAAAAAGAAAAAAAATCTCTTGGATTTTTATTTTTTAGGATAAATATGAATTAAAAATACAATTTTCCACCCCCCTCATCCCAAGGTCATAGTGTTTTAACATCCACTGGCCTGTGACTTTGGTTTCTCCTTTCTGGTATTTGAGTGGTAGATGTTGATTTTACTCACTATGGGATTTGGTCTTAGAATTAAGAATACATGTTTGTGTTTTGATATATATAGATTGCTTGTAGTTAACAATGTTGTCAGAGAACTTGAATCTCTGGAGAGAACATTTTAGCTATCTATTAGTAATTTTGGTTTTTGCTCTTCATAAGTTAGCACTGCATCCCAAAACTCAATGTACTTCACACTCAATTCTGCTTTTTTTAGCTTTCTTGCTTTAAAGGAGTATGATAGAGGTCTTCATGTAAGCTGCTTTTAGCAATTTAGGCATCTTAAGTCACTTAAAGTCTGTAAGGCTGACTGGTATCTGTTGACATATATTAGAAAATACTTATTATAATCTCTTGCCCATATGGATCTCAAGCTACAAATACTGAGAAGGGATAAATCTGCGTTGTGTGTGTCAGGTAACCTGGTTGTTCATAACTTTCCAAGTGTATTTTTTTGTAAGCCTGCCTGTGGATTCCCCAAAACGGGAAAATGTGTGGCAATTCTTGCCAGGAAAAATGTTTTCACATTCTCTGGGCTGAAAGAAGAATTATTATTTTGCTGTCGAGTGGAGTGAGTTTTTTATTCAATTTGGCTTTTTTCACAGGAGTGCATGGAAATACCGTTTCTGCATTTTGTAAACTCTGGATAATTGTGTAGTGAGCTGAATACATATCTGTAGGTCACTTGAGGAGATTACTCTCCTAGTTCATATGTTCAGAATTGGATGAACACTGTGATAACAATACTACTTAGAGTTAATGCTCAGTTTCATTCTGATGTGTTGTTTTCCTTTAGGTTCTCTCTAAATTGATGTGAGTAGTTGTTTAACTTTTTTTTTTTTTTTTTTTTTTTGCCTATAACCTTTATTTCAGTCTTTACGTTGGTTTTCATATAAGCTTTACTGAAAATCAGATCCTCTTCTGATCAGCATGACAAGGCTCTGTGGTCTGTTCCTGCAGTGGCTAGATCTGTAACATTTTTAAGAGAAGATTAAGCAACAAATCTTCTCCTCTACTGTTCCACAGTGGCTAGCCTTGAACTTTGCTTGTGTGTTTATGTTCATGTCTACTCAGGATATGGTTTTTGAGGGTTGTAGTGAAAATCTTAATGGGAATATAATTTTGGTTCCATCTGAAATGTACTGTGACCTTTGGGTACATATGAATAAGTACAGTCAACATATCTTCCTGTAGTACTGTTTCCTGGTTATGTTTTCAGAAATCTAAATGTTTAGAGATAATATTTTGTTTTAGAATTTCTATGAAGTACTCCAAGATTCCTTAATTAAAAGATCCTTATACTACCAGTATTGGGCATAATCAGATATCTTCAGGACAGATCCTAAATAAGAACTATCACTTGCTTAAAGGGCCACATTAAAAAAAGCTTGAAGAACTTGATATGCATATCCTTCTAGGTTTTTTTTAGGAGAAAAAAGAACTTCCACCTGGAATATAAGCAAGTGTTTTGTTGCAATAGGAAAATGGACAGCCTTTTTTTTTCTTTTTTTTTTTTCCCTTCTGTATAGAACAGTAGTTTCTATTTGGGTATTATCTTGAGCCATACTGTGTTGTGCCTTACTCCTATTGCTAGTACGTACTGGAGTTTGGTGTCTAATTCTGTTTCACATTAATTGTTTGGAAATATTCTGAAGCACGGTGCCTGTTTTTTCTAATCCTACCTCCCATATAAATACATACTGAATTTGTTTCTCTTCATTTTAAATTATATGTAGGGAAAACCTGTTTTTACATGCATATTTAGTTTTTATAAAGAATTGCAGGGTAGAATATCTGGTAAAAAGGAGTAAAGAATGTAGACCATGGGCTAACAAACTCTTTACTGTTGAAAGAAGTGAGACTTTTTCCCACCTCAAATTTACAAGGATATAATTACATAAGCTTAGGTAGCTGAATAATTTACATAGTTACAAAAAAGCCAACAAAACAAAGCCACCTTAGGATGTGCAGTTTAAACAAAGAATTTTTGTGTATAAAGAAACTACCTTGCAGTTGGTGGTTTCAGTGACAATTTCACTGACACTGAAATTGTCTTTGACAATTTCGTGCAATAAGAAATGGTGTTTGAATTACTTTACAAGGAATTTTGGCTGCCCAAATCCTTAATATAGAAGCTAAAACTTTCTTTAATGTGGAGAAGGATCGCTCAATAAAATGAGTACCATTATTTTAATGGTACTGGATCTATAGTTGTCTCAGTAAATAATAACCAATTTTATAAAGCCTTTTTAGTACTATTTCTGAATTTTCAAGCATGATCATGAAACAAGCTACTGAAAAGGGAGAGAGGTACTTTAAAGTAGAATTGCTTGTTTGTTTTATTGTGCTTCACAGAATTCTTGATATGAAAGTTCTTCCACTGTATAAATCAAAATTGTTTTATAAAAGAGAATTGTGGGAAAAGGGAATTCTGCTGTATGCATCTGAGAGGGCTTCTGTATTGATCTGTGGCAGGGTTTAAATTGTGGATTTGTGGGTATGAGTTGTGGATTCTCAAATATCTTCTGTGAGCCTGCCACAAAACCAATTTAGGTGTATATACTTTTGTCAATAGAAGGTCATAGTCAAAACTCATTTTCTTTGCACTCCTAGCCATAAATGGGAAATCTGCTGGCTGAAATGGTGCTCTGTAACATGGTGGGGTTCATGGGTCTCTGTTAACCTTGCTGAATGAATAATACTGGACCTAAATTCTGTTACTGGATGTGCTTTTCCCTGTAGTTTGTGCTTGAGTAAGACTTGCGGATTTACTGTTCCCGTTGGGAACTGTGTGTAATTTTATATCCTTCAAGGTTCTATTGTCAGTCAGGACTTTAAGTATGATACATATTTCACGCTTGAATCTCTTGCTTCTACTAAGATTTAATCGTGGGCTGCCTTTTGTGTTTTAATTTGGAAACCCAGAAATAAAAGAAACTTTTGACCCAGATCAAAGGTCATTTAAAAATTTAAATGGGATTCTGTTGTACAAAGAGCTAGCTACCTGTAGTACTGATGGGTGTAAAGGATGAGCCTACACCCAATAGACCAAGATAGATTGGAACAGCAGAGCATGTATGGAGGGTGGTCTTGGATGTATGGGTGAATCTGGTTGAGGTTTTTATATGTGTATGCATGTCTTGGGTAAACCTCTAACTTCAGAATATCTCTTCAAAGCTTTCTCTATTTGCTGTATTACATTTGGTGGATGACTAAAAGTTTGGTTCAGATAATTTCAGGGATGCCTTGGGATACCACTGTGAATTTCTTTTTTTTTTTTTTTTTATTATTGAGTAGTATTTTTTCATGTAGTAATATCAACTTTTTGTAGTTTGTGTCAAAAGGCTTGGAAGGTCATAACTTTGTTTTAGTTTTATGTTGAAGAACAGGAGGCAGGTGCATCTAGTAATTATTTCTTCTAGAGCATGCAGTGTGAGTTTTCCGAATGTCTTTTGTGGGTGTGGTTCAACAACGTTATCTTCCAAAAGCTGAGCCATTGTTTTAAGAAATCTGGAGTTACTTCATGTAAAGAGGAAATGAAAAAGCTTTTTAGGATTTGAGCTCTCACTGCTTGACCATGCAGGGAAGTTGTCCTTTTCCCTTCCTCTGATCTTACTTGTGCTGATACTTACATTGGTGTAACTCTGATCCTCTGCTGGAACTGCAGTCTTTAGAGACTGTGTAACACTTCTGTATTTTGTGCAATGCTTATAAAAGATTAAGTCCTGGGAGGTAGTGGAGGAGAAATGGGCCATGCATGCCTTTTCTCTCTACAGAGTAGGAGGCTGCAGGGTTTCCCAGTTGCATCATCTTTCCTGTGTTTGTAGCCCAGTGTGGAGTAGGAGCTTCCTCCTCTCCTCAGACCAGGCTCCTCACCAGTCTGTTTCATGTCAGCATTTATTACTAGTTACCTGGTTACAGCATATTCACAGACTGCCCTTTTCTCTCCTTCCCCCTTTTTTTTTTCCCCCCCTTCCCTTCCTTTCAGTGTTATTTATATCCCTGGTTTTGTTATGTGATGTACCGTGCTTTTTGGGTTCAGGTAGATACAAAGTTTGGAACTGTTGATTATGGATATCTTCTGTGGCAGACAAGAAGTTACTTTGAATGTTACAAAAAGCTTAACACACCACATTCACTCCCCCAACCCCTCTAAAACGACTCTTTGACACTTAATCTATGTTGCTAAATTAAGGGGTTTTTTGTGTTTAAATACCAGACTGGTCTGTTGTAAGACCTGAGACTGTACTCCTTTTGCATGGGCTTTAGAGTTGCCTTTATTTGTAAAAATTGAGCGACTTTTCCATGGAATGGTCCAGTTGTATTTACTCTGAATACTGTGGATTTGGATATATTTAGCTTCAATTAGCCCAGTAAATTCACTTAGCATGTAAACTGGGGTGACAGAGTACAAAGAAATAGAAAAATAAAATGTAAAGAGCCTGTAGGTTGAATTTTCCTGCTGAAGGCATGTGTCTGTTCTCATTGAATATTACTTGCTTAAACAAGTTTGAAATTATAAGACTGAAGTGTTCATCACTTGGCAAAAAGAATAAAAATACATATATATATAATAGGAGAGCACTGAGGGGGAAGTACGTGTTGAGGCTTGTTTAATGAGGGTGGCTTGGCCAGCCTTATTTAGATATTCCCAAGCATTGCCTTTTAACATAGTGTGAAAAATGTATTTTCAACTACTAGCCACAGAACTAAACCTGACAACTAGAGGCCAAGATGAATGATTAGAATAGGGCAGGGCAGTGCCTCAGCTGCTGCTTAGTTCTTGCAAGCAGAAGTATCTTGTCACTGAAATAATCATGCATGATGGATCTTGTCCTGGGTCTATTTCTAAAAAATAGTGAAGTATTAGTCATGTGAGGATTAATTTTTTAAACACACTAGAACACAGTATTTAGGATTAAGTAATTTTTAGTTCATAAAAGTCATAGGAATTTAATACTAAATGTCAGCTGAGCCAGAATTGTGCTGTTTCTTCTGAGTGTAGTATGTTTAGAGTTGATATACAGAAAAATACATTTTTTTTCTTGCCCAAGGAAACTGACAGTTAAATGCTGTTTGCAACTTAAAAGATCTTACTGTAACTTTTGTAGTAGTTGCTTAGCTTCCATAGTGGGTGTTCCAGGAAAAATACTGCACTTGTTAAATTTTCTCAACGTATCTTGCAGTTGTTTTATGGTTTGGCATTTTTGAGCAGCATTGTATGCTATGAAGTCCTGTATGGGTTCCCAGGTAATCTTGACCAGCATTATGTGGAAAATAAAAACTTAAATGAAATCTCTGTAGTGTCATATTAAAGATGGAGACTGGTTTTGTCCCATACCTTGTCAAACTGGTAATGCAAGATTCTTCCTCTTTAATTAAGTACAACTGTATTCTCCTTTTGCCATAGTGGGTATGGGTGTGGGTAGGTTTCTTCACTGACAAGGACTCCAAAAATGGAGATGCCTAAAGCTACAACTAAGAAGTTGTGCTACTACTTACTGTATTAGTTACTAATCAAAATAGACTAGGCTAGGGGTGCAGGAATGTGGTGATTCATATTGTGAAACCCTTAGAATTCACCGATTTGGAGTATAACTGAAAGGCATTTGTTTTTCTAATTCCCCCTAAGTATTGTAAACTTATTTCTGTGTTAAGGTAAACTGTTCTCCTGGAATATTGGTACATGCACTGGTACAGTGTTGGGAAGGATTACTCTATTATTGACCGGTCTCCAACAGTCACAGTTCTGCATGAAGTTGTCAGACACATCGCAAGTTGAAAAGCCTGTTTTTCAATGATGACTAAAGTTTTCCTGATACATATTTTAGCTGATCTTGTGCATTTTCCTAAGCTGAACAAGCTTGGTATGGTTTTGAATACTTTTGTGCCATATCTGCCCTTTCAGGGGACATATTCATGTACATCCAAGAGCAGCTAAGGTGGAACTCTGCAAAACCACCACAATGAAAAGATTCTAGCCATGTGATTGAAGAAGGCTTACTACCACCATTGCATATGAATAGATGTTAAGTTTCATGCAAGTCTGAAGAGTGCTTATTTCCTATGCTTGCTGCTAGGCAGCTCTTATCTTACAGCTGTTGTAATGGTTCTACTTTTAGTAGGGACAACATTTAAAAAGTATTTTACAAAGACAAGGGAAGAAAATAGCTTAAACTATAAATTAGTGTTCGTAGATAGTGTTCAGTTTATTTCTTGTTAATCCTCTGTACATTCTGTTGAATTTCAGGATAGCCCCCCACCCCCCCTTGTCCCAGTTGAATATTTGGAGAAAGACTGGGAAAAAAATAAGTACTTTGATATAGTTGTTCACTGGTTCGATATGTAATCTTTAATACACATCTGTAGTTTAAAAGGCTGTGGTAAAAGTGGGTTGTGTCCACTCTGGGTTAACTGAAAATGTACCCTGTGTGATCTACCATACTTTGAAAGAGTCTCACATGCTGGCAGTGATTTGTTTTTCTTTGTGAAAAGATTAACAAACTTCTACCTGGAGAAATTATGTAATCTTTTAAAGATCACAAGGCTAGTTGATGTACAAACTGCAAGTTGTTAGGCCGAAAGAGGAGTAACTGAGTGAAATTTTCTGACTACTTGAACAACTTAATGTTCTCTTTGCTTAATTTCAAACCTACAAAGAAGCTGTAGGATGCAGCTGTGGCTTAGTTTTGACTTCCAGCAAACAGTCTTGTAGAGATCATTTGTTGCATATAAGATTATTGTATTCACTGTGGTGTACATAGGTCTCATTAATGGTGGAGCTTGGAAGGTGCTCAGAGATTGGCGTGTGTATCTTGCTGTGCAAAGTATGGTAGATAATCAGTGATTGTTGGCTCTCCAGTGATGCACAAAGATACATTTTGCATGAAGCTTTGCCCCTAGACTTGTATACATAACAGCTCTGTTTTGCTGGGTTTAGAGAAAATTAAATGCAAGAGTATAGGCGGTAATGATTTTGCTAGTCTGGGTGGTTTATACAGGCTGTAGTTAATGATTTGAGTGTAGGTGGTTTCTGTTTGCCTGTCTTCGACCTATGCTTTGCTCTGTGTACCGGGGTTTACAGTCTCATTTTCCAAACTGTTCTGCAGTGTGTATAAAGTTTGAGCACTGGTTAATGTGGTGAAAGGAAAACCTCTGATCTTTCAAGGAATGAGAGGCTGGATCCAGCCATGTTTGTGTTCTGGTGCTTTTACCCCCCCACCCCCCAAATAGGACATGTCTATCAGAAATGTGTTAGATCAGGGAACTACAGGAGGGAGAATATGAAACTGATGTATTTCTGCCTCCCTTTTCCTGTTACTTCTGCATTCCTCTTGCAAAGCTGCCAAATACCATGCTTCTTCATTTATGTTTTCTTGCACTTCAGCACACAGTGCTTCCTGAAAGCTCCTAGTAATGAAGTCTGGATTTAGTGCTTTGTAGTTCAGGCTCAGTGAACGCTGCGCATAAATTTAAGCAACTCAGTCAGGATGGTAACTGGAAACCTACTTATTACCATGGAGACTTGGTCTTAATATAAGCTTTTCCATTTTGCTCTTGGGCATGTGTTTGGTACCTACCGGCTGTGAATTAAGGGCTCCCTTGCTTATTACTTGTCAAACACTAGGCAGTTGATTCTACTTTCAGCTCCAAAGTGGACTGGAAACATCAAGTTTCATTCCAGAGCAATAACATTATGCAACTGTAAACACTTTAAAACTTAATTGCCTGTTTAGGATAGAGCAGTGTTAATGACAAAGCCTAGATAGGTCAATCCAAGAAGTAAGCTTGACGAGTACTGTACTGAAAAAGAGGGCTGGAATGATAAAAAAGTTACTCAGGTTTAGTATTAGTCACTGACTGTCAGCTGGCATCAGTATTCACTTGAGTGTTTTCATGCAGTGTTACAGTTTTTGCTAGAAGAAAAATTGGTATGTTTTGTGAGTCAAGGAAAATATACACTTCTGATAGTTGACCAAAGGTGGTATTAACCACTTTAAAATTGCTCAATGCCACTAGCTGGAATGTGAGAATTTTTTTAATAGTAAAGAAATCTGCACCTGTGTTTTGGTAGTGTTCTTTTTGAGTTATAAAACATCTTATGCATCAGGAGAAATAGGAAAGGAGGTTGACACATCAGTTATATTATAAGCTACAGTGTATTTGAACTCTGGTGGTAGTTAGCTCTAGTGGGAAAACCATCTACTTGGAGAATGAAAAACCTTTCAGTGCTCTGAAATGCAAGAGTTTGACATAACCATATTTTAGTATTACTTTAAATATTTTCTTACATTCCCTTTTAAGTTGTTGGAGGTTTTGAGAACAAAAGATAAGCTTAGTTCATAGAACTGATTCTCTTAAAGCTTTAAATGAATTTTGTGTTTTCAGGTTAGAAAATCCAGGCTCCTTGATCCATGCTGGAAATTAATTTCATTGGGTGAAAATCAAAATATTTTTCTTTGCACTCTGGGCTTATTTTACACTTTCCCATTAGCACATGCCATTGATATGGAAAAGTTGAAAGCAATCTGATTTATTATGTGGAACAGGAAAAGCACAATTTATGTTGTCTTCTGATTTTGTTGTTAAAGTGTGTGTAGTGTAACTGTGTTCTTAGAAGGCTGGAATTAGTGATTAAAATATGTTAGTACTTTTTGGTTTTAACTCTACCCTTGAACTAGTTCATAATTCAGACTCTTAGATTAAAAAAACCCCAAACCACCACTAAACTGATGTGACTTAATAGGTACAAGAATTTATTTGCTAGGAACTTCTAAATATATTGGGGATATTGGTAACTGTGCTACCTAAACCCCTTAAGTTTGAAATGAAGTGGCTATGAAATACCCTATTAAGCTTAGATATTTAGGTTTTCTTCAATTGTTTTCTTTAAGATTGTATATTTGTCACTTCCATGTGTGCATCATTTGGAATAATTGTAGCTTATATGTAGTATAAAGAACATGATGGAAACATCTCAGATTCTGTCGGTTTCTTATTCCTGATGGCTTGCACTTTCCCCAGATGTTCTCATGCTCTCTTCAGCATCTCATATTGTTGGGTGGGGGGTTTGATACGCAGGCTACAGAACAGAATGTTAACAGGTAAACAAAATACTACTTGGAGGTTAAACAGATAAATTCCGCTCACATATTTCTGGCAGAGATGTTCCTAAAGATGCAACAGTTGAACCTTCATGCTTGTATTGCCAGAAGATACTACTTTAACAGTATTTAGTAATATTTTCTTTTATGAACTTAAAATGTATTTCTTTTTTAATACCTTTTCATCCTTTAAATCCTTTCTGGTCATGTTGTTACCTGTAATCCATGTTTCCTTATGTGCTCAAGAGTGGTATTGTATTTTATTGTGGAATAAATTTTTTTGCTTGAGCAAATTCCAAGAAAATTTACAGTTCTTTGAGTTCTTTGACTGTAGAGCATCCCTAATACACAGTTTATGTTAATAGACGTTCAGGAATTACCTCTGTTTCTTTCAAGTTTTACTGTAAGTTAAATACTGTCTTTCCTGTCATGTAGCATTTATTGGTTTGTGATATACTACTATCTATGTAACCTATAAATTATGCTTATAATAAACATTAAGAGAACCTGTTCCCTGAAAGCTGTATTGTTCTGGGACCAAATTCTCACAAGTAACTAAGTGGCTGTCAGCTACACACAGATCCAGTTTTTGGAAGGAAGTTTATGTTGTGGTCTCTAAAATACTAAAGGTTGAAGGTCAATTCTGAAGGTTGATGTAGAAGAAACACTATTGCCTTAAAAAATCATGCAGTTTGTGGACTAAGAACCCCCCCAAAAATATATTGCTGAATAACAGCAAACTTGCTCAGTTTATCTTTTTGTTGAGAGTATTTATTTCTGACAGCAGGTGTCATGTTTGTAATGGTTCAGTTGGTTCAGAAAGCTTTCCTCAGTTATCATTTTGGTTTAGTGCAGAGTATGGCTGTTTGTCATTATGTTCTAATCAACAGGGACCACTTACCTAGTATATTCGGCACTCCAGCTGATTCTTGTAAGTGCTCTGAAGTGCTTATTCTGAGTCCCATTCTTGCCAGTCCTCAGATTTGGGTATTTTATTTTGATGGCAACTAGAAGCAGAGTGGAACTTCATTGATGTTCTCAATCTTCTCCTTAATTACAGAAAAGTAATACAGCTGTGTAAGTAGAAAAGTTTCTCAGTATTTTTCTTTTTCCTTTAATTTGTTCTGTACATTCATCTAATGCCAAAGAAGAAATTGAGGCAACTCAAACTTTTTTGAGATGATAAAGTTGCAAATAGTTTCTCTCATTTTGAATTGCTTGAGGAAATCACAAATTATCTACTGTTGAAGGTAAGTATTAAAACTAGAAAGAACATGTCTTTTGGCAGTGTCAGCTGAAACTAAGGACATTCAAGTGTTCATTATTAGGCAGCTTGTGGGACTCAAAACAACTATATTTTGTCAAAACAAACAGCAATGGAGGTATTATGCAAAGCCAGAAACGTGTCAGTCTGTTTATGCAGCAGCAATATAAATTCCTGTGTGCATTGTTTTTTTTGGGTCATCTGACAGTGTGATAGTTTGTGTCATAATTATGATACGTTTGTGCTACAATTTTTATTTGCACAGAAGTATTCAATGGAATAAAACTGTATGTGCTTATCATTTGAAGAGTGAATAGGCTTCCTTTCAAATACACAGCTGTTTTTCAGAGAATGAAGCTCATACATGTCTTAAATAAGAAAATGTATATTAATGCTATACAATGATTTTAAGTTAAGAAAGGATGGCAAAACAGTGTCTGGTAGTCTTTGCTGCTTTCTTTATCGTGTTCTCAACACTTGAGGTAGAGACTGGAAAAATATGGAATGTTCCATGTCACTCTATCCTTTGGAGTGTTGTGTAATGTTGATGCTTGTAAATTTTGATGGCATTTTGAGTTGGTTGGGGTTTTTTGTGGTTTTTTTTTTTAATTATTCTGAAAAGGGCAAAAACACTACCAAAAAAGTACGTTCATATCAAGCTCTTTTACAAATACTTTGAGTCTATTAGTACTTCTAGTAGTTTCAGCAGTACTTGGTTATGTAATACATAAAGATAAGTAGGGAAGGCCTGTGAAGAACTGCAATTTTGGAATTGGGTTTTGGTTTACCTAAGCTTATCAGAGCAAAAGGGATGTGTGCCATCAGTTGCCTGGGAGTGTTGGAAGCTCCCACGGGTGGGATGTTGTACAGGAAAACTTCAGACATGAAGAAGCGTTCTGCAGGGAAAGCTCATAGTAAAGTCAGTATTTCTGTTAGCTTCTGTGATAGTTGAAGTTGTTTTTTTCCTGTCTTGGTTTACCTTGCACCTGGGAACCTTTTGTAGGTTTTGTGTTTAAAAGTTCCAGTATCTATATTTACATACCAGGTTGTTTTAGTAAGTGTATTTCCAGGGAATTTTACTTGAAAACAATAGACCAGTTGTTTTGTTTGGTTGTTTGTGGTTTTTTGTTGTTGTTGTTGTTTTTTGTTTTGTTTTTTTTTTTTTTATTAAGGATGCAAATGAAGTACTGCAGTGAAATATTGATGTGAGTGTAAATAAGTATGTTTAAAGAAATCAAATATTATTTTAGGAACGGTAAAAGGAAAAGAAATTAAGGCTTTTTTTGCAATCATCTGTTGATTAACTGGGGGTACTATACTGAATCTTTTTTTCCAATGAACAGATTTTTATTTAGGAAGAGGGATTATGGAGATAGAGTCTGACTATTTGATGGTGGTAATACTATATTTTTTCACAGTAGCTTTTAAAAGCCTAGTGTATCAGTAATTCTAAAGATGTTCACTGTAGGTATAGGTTATGCAACATACTTTTTGTTTTTTCAGTCAGATACATGTTTTAGAATAACATTTACCGAATTAACCTTGGAAATTACAGACAGTGTCTTTTGACTATGCTTATTTTAGCTGCATGTCAGAATTTGCAGATGTGCTAGTATAATTAGTTGACGTGTCCTTTTGTTTTAAGCATGTGTTTTCTGTCATTATGAATTTTATTGCAAAACAGCTCTGTCTTAAGCTTTTACGTGATACGCAGCTACTGTCTAAGCAGTATATCTTGCAGAGTTTGGAAAATTTAGAGAAGCAGTGTTTGTGCACAGTATTATGTTGTTCTTAGTTGGCTATTTGTCTTGTTCATCTTGTCTCGATAAACACCAGTTCAGCTCTACTAATCAACTGTTTATTAGACATGACTTCTTTATTAGAGTGATTTCCTTATTTCAGACAATAGAAAAGACTAATTTATTTACTAGCATTTCAATGTTTTCTTATACAAGTGCTTCTGAAGTGGTCACTGGCCATTGGAGTGACCGATGCCTATTTATTTTCAGATCGTGAGTTGCATTAATGATGCAAGAGTGTTTTGGTTTTTTTTTCCCCGTTTTCTACAAACTCCTTTTCTAAAGCATGGACTTGTTCACATTCACACTTAATTTTTAATGTGGTTCACATGACAACTTGAATTTTGTGAGAGTAAGTAGGTAGATAAGGTTATGCTCAGTATTTGCTTACAAATGTGGTGTATAGTTGTATCTTTTATTCTATCCAGAGTATGCTCACTGAGTTGATAGAATGTTTAAATGTCTTTTATGTTGAGTATTTTTAATGAGGTGGTTGATAGAGAGTGGAAATGATTTAGGATACAGTGACTCTTTTGGATACTCAGTCCAATTGTACCTTCCTGACATAAACCCAAAGATGTAGAAATATATTCTTTAATGTTGACTAATCTCAATGTGCACAGTAGTAATAAAGATGCTGTAACTGATATAATTAATTTCAGTTCCCTGTTGACCTTTCATTCTGTGCTATTTCACTTTGGTTGAGTTTTGTTTGGTGAAAGCTTTACTGAATTTGAAGGGAAAGCCTCTTGAGGGCTTTGAGCCCAAGGGCTTGTCTTTTAGAAAATTCTGATTCTAATCCTCCTAGATTTCTAACAGGACTGTTGGGAAAGGGCAGTTCCAGTTCTGATTTGTGAGATTTGAAACTAGGTATAAATTAAATTCCTTATGTAGCTTAAGTGAAAGAATACAGGTGAAGGTCCGAGTCATCTGCTGATGAAGTGTTAAGAATGATCTATTACTATAAAGAAGTAACCTGTGTATTCTGGTAGATTCCAGGAATTATGCATTGTCTCTCACAATGAAATACTGACTTGCAATTTGTCACGTTTTACTGGTTTCTGTATTTTACTGTGCTTAGTGCTCTGTTTTTTAATGTCTTCCTTAGCAGTCATTTATAAACAAAAACAAAACCCAACTTTTTGAAACAATAGCAGTAATAAAATGCACTACAAATAGGTTTTCCCCTTTACTTACCAGGGATACCCCAACTCAGATAATTGCCTTGAAAGACAAAGAAGTTTTCAAAAGTACTGGTCAAACATCTTTCATCTTTACAGCTGACAGTGTAATGGTTTTAAGTGTTTGAATTTAAGCCTGTTTAGCATGACTATACAACTGTATTGGTTTTAGACATCTGAAATGAATACTTCAAGAAATCCTGTCAAGTGTTCATATGAATCCACTCTCCCCCTATATCCTGATGTTTGATGTGCTTGTATTTCTGTTTGGTTTGTTTCAGGAATTTGCAGCGCTTACAAAAGAGCTAAATGTATGCAGGGAGCAGCTGCTTGAAAGGGAGGAAGAAATTGCTGAACTGAAAGCAGAAAGAAATAATACGAGGGTTAGTTCCTTGTCTTCAAGATCACCATTGTTAAAGCATCCAGCTACATGGAGAACGTTGATTCTGAAAAGCTAAAAGTATTTTTTCCCAGATATTTCATGTGAAATCCCTGGAAGTGTGCAGTGTTTTGATTAAGAAAGTTTGGAAGCTTATGTACAGCTCCAAATATTGCTGTGCAGAATCAGGAAACGCTTGTAAGACTGCACTGCTGTCTGTCATTCAGCTTTCTTCTTGTTGAAGTTTTGTAATCATATAACACCCAAGATCAGAGGAATAGAGTGGGCAAGCTATAGCGATCTGTTCCACTGTAAGCTGCTGGTAGAGCAGTTGCTCTCCGGTTTAGCGTATTTCCTATGTGTATCCTTCTGGCAAACGTGGTTCCTCACACTGGCGGTGGATCCCAAAGAACTGGTTAAGAAGAAACCTCATTGAAAAACTAGACTGAAGGAGAGTGGTAGGAAGTGTGTTAGCTCCGATATAACTTCTAACATGGGTGAAATGTTAAAAACAAGTCCTTACGCTTGATGCAGTACTCCTTGGCTCTCAGATTTAATTTTAGAACTCAAAACTTGATGTTTTAAGAGGCAAAGTTTTCTGCAGCTATGCAGAACAGGAATAAACATTGTTCCTTTTTTTGTTTTAGCTCTTACTGGAACATTTGGAGTGTCTCGTCTCCAGGCATGAGCGGTCTCTCAGAATGACTGTTGTAAAGAGACAAGCGCAGTCTCCAGCAGGAGTTTCTAGTGAAGTAGAAGTTCTCAAAGCACTAAAATCTTTATTTGAACACCATAAAGCCCTTGATGAAAAGGTAATGAAATATGGTAACTAACATCTTCTCATCTTGTCTCTTCTTTTGCATGGACCATGCAGTTGTTCGTACTAAAGCTGTAGAAGTCAGGCTGTCTGAACTTTTCTCTGTATTAAGTGGCTTTGCTATAACTGAATCAGTAACTGCCCTCCTAAATTAATATGTCTCACTAAAGCAAGTTGCTGTAGTTTATTCTGTTACTTCATTGACTGTCCTAATGTAAACTAAATGTGGTTCAGAGGCAATGTATTTGTTGTAGGAATGTATACAATTTGTTACCTGTATTATATCAGGATTTAGCATTTTGATTACATAATACAAGAAACAGACTAGAGAGAACAGGGGAGGAATCTGCTTACACTGCGATACAAAATAAAGCCTGAATTAAGAGAACTCCACCCTTTAGTTGTGCCTGATACTGACAGCAGGATTACATAAGTGGTAAAGTTTACTGTGAATTGTGCCGCCAACTCATAGTTTGCCTAACTTTTGTGACCCTTGCTTGCATATAAAGTCTGGCAAATTATTTTAAGTAGAATTCTCTCTTTTTCCATGTTGTACATAAGCAAAAGCATACACACTCTGTGCCTTACAAAAGGATAAGCAAATTCTGGATATGTTTAATTCTTGCCTACATGTACAGGCCATGTTGAGTTATGATTTGCTTAAGACCAAAAAGGAAAAGCTAAATTTTAAGATATGAATTGTTTCTCTAGAAGGTTTTTCATACCATATGTTGTAATTAATAGACTCTGGATTAAGCAGGTCTCTAAGTGTAATGGAAATTGTGTCATTTATTATCTGAAAGGGTATGACAGCATGGCAATAAGTGAAATTGATTTCTTTTTAATTTGAATGATTTCAAATTATTTGAAATTACTTTCAGGTGAGGGAGAGGTTACGAGTAGCACTTGAAAGATGTAGCTTATTGGAAGAAGAACTAGGTACTACACATAAAGAGGTAGGTGTCTTTTTAAAAAAAGTCTTCATGTGTGCATTGTGGGTGTTTAGTCAATATTTGTATGCAGTAATTTATTTGGTTATTAAGGCTCACTTTCACTTCTTGTTCTTGTTCTTGTTTTGGGTTTTTTTTTTTTTTTTTTTACACTAGATGGGATAACTAATTTTTAACTCAGTCACTTTGAATGAGCAGGAAAGAAAAAACAAAACAAAACAAAACCAAACAACAAACAAACCCCAGAAAAACAACATAAAACCCTTCCCCCACCCCCCAAAAACAACCCACAAATAAAATCCCAACAAAAAGAGTTCCTGTGGCTTTAAAATAAGAATTTTTGGGTTGCAATGGCTTAAGTTTTTTGAGTGCCTGTGCCATACATTATTAATACATACCTTGCAATAGAATCAATAATTGTTGTTTTGCTCCTTTGCTTTTGCAGCTGTTTCTTATATTATTAGTGAGAAAGGAATTGACTTGAAACATATGTATATAAACTTTTCTTTTCTTTTTAGTTAATGATTCTGAAAGAGCAAAATAATCAGAAAAAAATGCTTCCAGATGGGATGCTAGATATAAATCATGAACAAGAAAATACACCAACTACAAATGGGAAGGTACAGCTATTTGCTTTTTTTAGCTGATGTCTGATTTTTAATCATTAATTGCAGTATTTAAATTTTAAACTATAATAAAATCTTTAGTGATAATTTAATGAAAAAGTCTCAGTTACCACAATTTCAATTTTTGCAGTCTATCCAGTAAATAACAGTATCTTGGGGGAGGGGTGTTTACAGGTCAGTAACTGTTTTTAAAATTTCTGTTACATGCAAGTACCATTTTTTCCCTGTTTAATAGCGATCCTCTGATGGTTCTTTATGCCACGATGAAAACCTTGCTAAAGTGATTGAACTCCAAGACATCATAGATAAACAAAACAAAGAGCAGACACAAATGAAAGAACGTCTTACTGCTTTGTCTAGCAGAGTAACAGAGCTGGAAGAAGATCTTGACACAGCTAGAAAAGACTTAATAAAATCTGAAGAAATGAATACAAAGTTACAGAGAGATGTACGAGAGGTGAGGAATAAAATGTCAAAATTTGGGTAGTCACAAATGCAACTTCTTTATAGAATTTCAGTGTTACTGGTGCTCAGTTACATCTTTATGCTTTTGAATGTCTTTGGTTTGAGAGGTGAGAAGAAAATAGTTTAGGGCATATTGGTGCTATTTTTTGCTTAAAAGACTAGTTGCTTAAGAAAATTTGTCTTCAAATGTGTGACTGACTAGATACTTCACAAAATATATTAAATTACAGATTTAGCGTTGCAAACTTTAACATGTTCTTGAAAAGATGCTTGATTTTTGTCATAAATGCTAAGCTTATTCATGAAGTTCTGTGTTTTTTAAAGAGGTTGAGGAATCAGTTTAATTTCAGTGGTGTGATTGACAGTTCCTGTTACCAATCAATCATTTATCTCCAAGGTGCAATGTATTGCAGTGTACTGTATCCTTATTAAATCGAAAGAGAGTTTAGGTAATCCAAGAACACTCTCCGACTGTCCTCAGGATTTGCTGTGTTTTTTGTAATTGAAAAGGTAAATAGTAGATCTGTGGTGTAATATACTGAAGACCAGTCTCTTTAAAATGGTGAATGCTTAAAAAGTCATTGAGCTTCTAAGCCTAATTAAGACTGTTCTTTCTACGTCATTTTTTACTGAAAGGAATACCAGAGTATATCTGATTTTTATTTTTTTATTATTACTGTTATTATTTTTGGTTTGTGGGTTTATCTCCCAGTTAGTTCACTAAATGGTTATCCCTTATAATCTAAATTCTGCCTTGTGTCTTGCGTAGACTATGGCCCAAAAGGAAGACATGGAAGAGAGAATTACAACTCTTGAGAAACGCTACCTCGCTGCACAACGTGAAGCTACATCTGTGCATGACCTCAATGATAAACTTGAAAATGAAATTGCCACTAAAGACTCCATGCATCGACAGGTAAAGTACATTTTTCTCAACGTATAGCTAATGAAAATAAATAATGTTCATAGTGTACTAAAGCACTTTGCTTTTAGGAAGGTAAATATCATCTGTAATGTGTTATTGTTAGTGATTTTTTTTCAGTAACTGGAGGAGAGCATTGTATGGAGTTCTGCCATGGAAGTGAAGATGAGACCAGTTCACGGGGGAGGGAAAATGTGTTTTAGTGCACTTGATCATAGTGTAGCAGGACTGTTAACACTATTAATTGTGGATTTTTAAGTTCATATTTGTGTATCCAAGCATCTTATTTTCACGTGTAAGAATTACTCATTCTAAGCTAAAACAGTTTTAAAATTTGAGTAGTAGATTTTATAGCCTATAATAGAAGTAAATGTTGCCTTACTATGGGAGGAATTTTGACATATGCTTGACATGTAGTCCAAATTTATAAACCAGAAATGGTTCTTTAGCCAATCACTTTCTAACTAGAGGCAGGCAACTCTTAGTCAACAAGAGAAGTCCCTTTTCGTATAATTCTTAAAAGAAGTTATGCATGCTTTAAATAAAAACAAATTTTGTGATAATATGCATAGTGTTATTTAAAATATGAAGGAATTTTTTCCTTGATGTAACTCAAAGTCTTAGCACAACCTTGACATAGAAAAATCACAACTTCTTTTATGCTGCTTCCCATACTGCAACTATGTTTATTTGGTGATATACTTGCTTTCAGAATACACAAAATTGCCAGCAGAAAAATGTATGTAGAGAAAAAAATTTTCTCAGGTAATGAAGGGGGAGGATTCCACATTTTTGGTTACAAAACCAGTTTTGAACAGTTTGTGCTCCATAGATCTAGTAAGGGCAGTAATCTGTATCCTTACCTTCCCCTGAAAATCAGTCACCATTTTAACACTAAATATTTGCTGACCATAATCCTGTGTAGAGTGAAGATAAGAATAGGCAATTACAAGAACGACTGGAACTAGCTGAGCAAAAGCTGCAGCAGACTTTGAGAAAAGCAGAAACTTTGCCGGAGGTGGAAGCAGAGCTGGCACAGAGAGTTGCAGCACTTTCAAAGGTGAGTCAATTGGACAGTGACTCTCTCCTCTGGGGCCCTGCTACACGAAATCTGTTCTTAGTGTTGGTTTTGTTACACTGTTTTTCTATTTTCCCCCCAACTAGTTCAGAAAAGGTTTCTTGTTTTCTGCATTTTTCGTTCATCTCTGAACACACCTTGATTTTATTTTTTTTAAATTTCCGCTCTTTGGAACTTGAACAGGTTTTCTGTTAAATCTGTCATGAAAATGTCCCTCTGAATTATTATTTTGTTGCTTTTTATTAAAGTTCATTCAATAATAGGCATAAAGTATTATAAAACAAAAACTGTTTCTGAAGGGGTAACACAAATTTCTTCCACTGTTAACCAAGTGAGGAATGTGGGGAGAGAAAGAAGTAATAGTATTCATTAAGATTTTTTAGAAGGCTGCAAGTGGAGTAATGAAGTCTGAAGAATTATATGTAGTAACTACAAATGAGCCTTTTCAAGTGTGTGTGTGTGTGTGTTTTCTTTTAAAGTGTTAGTTTCATTTCTTTCCCTGTTATCTTTCCTATTCCTAACTGGCTCTGTAGTCTGACCTTTTGTCTCCTGGGAACTCTGCTGCTAAAGATGCTAAAGTATTGGAACTTACCACCAAGCTTAGGAAGGTAGAATTTGTGTATTAGTCCTTGTTTCTGCTTGCTGCTTTCTGCTTTGTCATGATTACTAACAAAGGGTCATATTGTCTAGGCTAGTGAGGAAAAGCTGAAATTGCATTTATTTTTTTTTTAATTTATTTTTTATTTTTATTAAATTCTTGGGGAGATGAATGAACTGCTGTTGCAAACTCATTTCCAAATAGTAGTTGATTCATGGTGCTTAGGGGTAAGAGGCTTCATCATTTTGTTACTTACCATATGAACTCTTACTAGGTTCTTTTAGTGACAGAGGGGAATCTGTTCTGCATTGTGTATTACCATAAATGGCAGTTGCGCAAAGCATGTTAGATATATTATTGTGCTTCAATGTTTCTATGCTTTTGAAACCTTTTTTTAAAAAAAAAAACAAACCAAAAAAAAACCAAAAAAACACAAAAAAAAACCAAAAAACCAAAACCCAATTATAATTTTGTTTTCAAATTGATAGGCTGAAGAGAGACATGGCAATATAGAGGAACGACTGAGACAGATGGAAGCACAGCTAGAAGAAAAGAATCAAGAACTGCAAAGGGTACGGTACATATTTTTGGCAAAGATACAAAGCTGAAAAAGAATCTGATTCCCTTCATGGCTGCCTACCATTCAGAAAAGCTGTTTTTATTTTGTATCTCTAAAATAAAGCCAGAGTTTAGGCTGGCTGATAGTTGGGAGATTTGAGGCACTCTACTATGGCTAACTTTCAGCTTTTTTTTTTTTTTAATTTAAAGTGTCCAAATGAAGTTTGAAAATATGTTTGGAAACACCTAATTGATACTGATACTTTCTGATGAGAAGACAGATCAAAACTTGCTGAGTTAAATGACCATGGAAAATTTGGTTCCTAGGTTATGAAGAATGAAATTGAGTCTGAAATCTGTTTTTTCTTGAAGTATAAGCTCAGATTTTCAAGCTTCTGATCTCGGAACAGTTATTAAAGTATTAAGTATCCCTTATACTCATTCACAGTCATGGAGGTACATGTAGTATTCCTTATTCCTTTGGTAAAATATTTCTATGAAAGAAAATGCATCTAGATTAAAGAAAGCTTACTTTTTTTTCAACCTAGAAATTGTTATAGAAGTTGTAAATTTGAAGTTATTTCAGTAGCTTTTATGTATCTTAGGCTAGACAGAGAGAGAAGATGAATGAAGAGCATAATAAACGTTTGTCAGAAACTGTTGATAAGCTTCTGTCTGAATCTAATGAAAGGCTCCAGCTTCATCTCAAGGAAAGGATGGCTGCCTTGGAAGATAAGGTAATAAGTCACATTCCAGTATATACATTAATTAGATGTTCAACATTCTGTAGTGATTTGTATATTTTGCAATGTGTCTGTAACTTCAGTAAATAAATATTAAATCCTTATGAATAAAGTTATTTCTGTTAAGGCTGTTTTCTATTTTTTTTTGGAGGTTGCCCCTACAGTGTTGAGAAGGCACCTTTTAAGAAGCTTTGTCCTTTCCTAGTTGACTGGTGTGGACTGCATAAATAGGCTCATCCAGTGTAATACAGGAAGTCTAAAGAATTGGGACTTTGACCTTTTCAGTTCAGTGTCTTTTTTTTTTCCAACTGCTTTTGCCTGTACCAGTTACGCTGACTCTTTGTGGGATTCTTACAAGTTTGAAACAATCTTGCAATTTCTTTCCAGGTAGATAATTTTGAGACAGGTTATATGAATGTAAATTGGCTGTTCTCTGTATTGTCAATGCACATCTTGGAGCTTTTCCATGTATTCACTTCATCTTCTAACTTGTAACGTACTTAACTCTTCTTTTCTCTTTTGCTTTAGGATCTAGGTGCTTATGGATTTTTTTCTTCCATACATGCCTTAGTTTTCTTTATTTTGCATTGAACAAAGCAGTGTCTTCTAAAGTAGCACTTTGCTTGATGCTGACTTTGAATTGCTTTGTGTTGGATTAAAAAAAAATACTTTGTTTCTTTTACTGGAGGGTGAAATGACCATCTGGGGAAACGTTTCAATAAAAGCTGAGTGGCTTTTGTTTTAAAGTCATGGGAATAAAATGCTTCAGTTGCAATATATAATGATGTATTCAGACTTTTATTAAATGTTTGCTTTCTCTTGCATTCATGTCAGCTCAGTTTGCATCCCTAAACCATCAGTCAGGTATCTGACATGTCTTTCCAGAATTCTAGGACTGTGCTCCTGTCAGATCATTGTAAAGATTTAGTTTGTTCTTTTCCCTGCTTTTGCACACTTGGAACTGGGAGGAATTGAGTAGTGCAGAACAAATGTAGGTCCTTGTCCCTTGAGTTAATGATGAAGGCACTTATCAACTGACATCTAAGGCTGCAAACTATTGTGTTTTTTAGTGAACATCATTATTTTCAAGATCACTAACTGCTCCTAATACTTCAGAAATTCTTGTTATGGGCCTTGTTGTTACATTAACAACGTTGCTCTAACAGTTGTTATAAATTCAATTTCTGAGAAACAGCTGACTGCATTTCTTTTTTTTAAAATGCTTCACTATTGGGGGAGTGTCTTAGGGTTGACCCTAACTCCCCTTTACTTTCCAAACCCTAATTATGTTTGAGTAATGAGGAAAATCTAGTTGTCATTCACTGTGAGTAGCAGCTTCTATAAAACTATTCTTGCTTTGGCTTTCAGCTCATTCTTTTGTGATAAGTTGGGAAGAAATACGGAAGTAAAATTGTAAGACTTTCTTCTGATCACTTGGTTTTTTTACCTAGAATGATTTCTTTGTTCACATACGAATGTTTATTTGTATCTTAAAAGTGTAGTAATGGTATTACCTCAAGGAGAAATGTGTTTAGCAGAAGTTTTTTGCAATGATAGAAAAAGAAAAGAAAGTGTCTCAGTTACAAGTTTCCTATATTGAAGGATGAATCTCTGATATTTTTTTTTCATGGTATCACATACTACAGTCAAATACAATAGTTTAAATGCTTTCTGATTTTTTTGTAGTTCTCAAATGTTTCTTAGTTCTCAGATGATTGTTAGTCTGAATTTGGAAGCTGCTTTGAGTAGAGATTGTAGTAGTCATAAGTATATATATATTTGCTGAAGTTGTTTAGAAATCATGGTATTACTGTAAAGATGAATGCTCTAATGTTGATGAAGGCCCTTAAGTCAGTGAGTGTTGTAGTTCTGGAGGTACGCTACATCCAAGAAATTACTGTGTAGTGATTTTGTAGGTCAGGCAAGTGAAATTAGAATAAAAACCTAATGATAACAGCCAATAATGTCTTAGTAGCCACTCAGTGAATTACTCTGAATTATTTTAGCTTCCTAATTATTCCTTTTTTTTACTAGTTTTGTCAAATGGAGCTTTAAAAGTCTAGTATCGGTATTAAATTTTTATGAAACTTGTACAGTTACTAAATCTATTATTTACAGGGCTGTACACCTGAAAGGATAAACCTTCAGTTATAATCAAAGTGAAATGATGTAAGCAATAATGTGTCTGTAACTTAAGATGCATCTGTATAGTGTTTGAATTTTTTTTTATACTCATCTTGGTTATCGTTTAAGAATTGAAAGCATTTGTAGGTAACATAATTTGTGATACATTTTATTTTAGAATTCACTTCTTCGAGAAATTGAAAATGCAAAAAAACAAGTAGAGGAACTTCAGCATGAAAAGGTATAGTATAATACATATTTCTAAAATTTATATTGGAAAATAATTGCTATGTAGCAGGACCAGATTTGAATTCCCTCATAAAACTTAACATTACCTGGTCTGTTTAAAAGTAGGGAGCTACTATTGCTCATTTTATGGTGTTGTATGCCTCAGTTTTGTGATGATTTTATAGGTAATATATAACTTCTTACTCAAAGACTTAACACTAGTGCTGAATATGTAAAGTAGCTGGCTATACTGGCAATTTGCCAAAGTTTGAAAATTGCATAGAATTTTATATACTGTTGTACATATGACCTTGAACAGTAAAAATAAAAGAGAAATACTTCTAAAGTTGGGTGTTTTCTCATAAGTTTTTTGTCTTAAAGCATTGGGTATCATGAAAAGCATGTTCGACTGATAAATTTTTAAAGTTTTAAGAGTTGGAGGGTAGGAAAAGAAATATTTGACTTGGCCGCTCCTTTGCAATAGCAGCTGTCTGGTGTTTCGCTTGTCCTGGGACTGAAAAGTTCCCTTCTTGAATAAAAATGGTGGGGCCTTTCATTTCTTTGCATCCTTAAGCAGTGGCAGTTGATTTTGTGCTCATGCTATCTGTTCTGAAATAATACTTGTTACTGCTTATTAAATCACAGGTGTATTGCATCTCCCCAAATCATTCTAGTAAGTAGCTAGGCCAAACTGTAGAGGCTGTGCCCGTGTAATAAAATGAAGAACGCATTCAGAATATTTTGCAGAATGCTTTGAATTTTTGTATGTGGAGGCCAGCAGTTTTCGCACAAGGCACAGATGTTCATCATCAGCCACTTTTTATTAGTCTTTCGTAATTTTCTCATTCATTGGATTTCTCTGTTGCTAAATTCTGAGTTTCTAGAGCATATAAAAATGTCCAAGTGAATGCATTTAGAACCTTTTGTGCACAGAGCTTGAAAAATCTTCTTGCTTCTTATTAAATATTATCATTCAATTGTAGTAAAGTTAGTAATATGTGAATTTTATTTAGCTGTAATTATACACAGTAATTACCTGGATAGACAGTGTAGAGAGGCAACAGAAATTTCTTGGATGCCCTTTTGTGAGGGTGCTATATTGTGTGTAGCAAAAATCACTTTTACATTTTATGTTGTTGAAGGGTATGTTTTAAAATCTGTTACTTCAGTTTCACAGAAATGAGTTTAAAAAAATAGATGTTAAATTTTATAAATCAGTATTTGACACCAATTTCTTTTTTTAGAGCATATTTTTATGTATTTTATCTATTTTTACAGGATCAGCTTGTATTAAATGTTGAAGCATTAAGGGCTGAAAATGACCAAGTGAGACTCAGAGCCTCATCACTACATCATAGGTATCAGCACTTTACTGTAGTTTAGTTTTTTTCGAATTTCTTTCAAGTCACTTTGCTAAATACAATTTTGTCTATTATACCTGAAAATACCTCAATCATAGCTATAAAATGTATTCTTTATAGAGCATATAAAACAGTTTTAATACTGCTTAAAAAAATTGACACTAGTGGGACAAGAGGAATCATTTGAGTGGGTTTTTTTAGTTTGTTTCCCCCTTCCACCTACCTTCATAAGGATAAAATGTTTCTTGATGTTCTAGCCGACCAGATTTCAGATACCCTATGTCATCTTCGTCTGTGGGTGACAGTCATACAGACTCCTATGGCACCTCATCAGTGTTACGGCGTCCCCAGAAAGGACGTTTGGCAGCTCTCAGAGATGAGCCTTCAAAGGTAATAGAACTCTGAAGTCAAAATAAAAATAAAACTTTGGTTACTAAATAGATGAGATGAGGCTAATCTATTGCAAGGAATTTTTAGAATAGGAGTACATATCAATAAACTGCTAGATTTTATATATCCTGTTTTACTAACTAATGCACAGCTACTAGTATTTTTAATTATTAACAGATAATTGCAAAATTATGATTTTGAAGTCCAATTTGATTTAAGTATGATAAGCCTGTAAAATATAATTTGAAACAGTCCTACTTTTGTGTCTGTACGCTAATCTGTTACTGTTCTGTGAGCGATTTCAAGTCCCTTTCAGGACACAGGAGTTTTAATTACATAAAGCTGATTCCAAAATTCTCGTTGGATTTGATAGCAAAATTCTACTGTAATTTATAGTGCATATTGCCAAGATATGTGACGTTTTAATTTATTCAATGGCGCTGTCCATTTTAAAATGGGATTTAAATATAAGATGTAAAGTTTTCTACATTATAGCTTATTTTTTTACATTTCTCTAAACTTTGCTGTCTTGATGGATGCATTCAGCATGTAAGTGGACTTTTAAAAAATTACTTTAAACATCTTGAAAAACAGTAGGAGTGTCATGTTTTTCCCCATTTGAATTTGAATTCTTTTTTTATTAATTCTCTTAGGTTCAAACTCTGAACGAGCAGGACTGGGAGCGAGCCCAGCAAGCAAGTGTATTGGCAAATGTGGCACAAGCATTTGAAAGCGATGTCGATGTGTCTGATGTTGAGGATGATAGGGAGACTATATTCAGTTCAGTGGATCTGCTATCACCAAGTGGTCAGGCTGATGCTCAGACTTTGGCCTTGATGCTTCAAGAACAGTTGGATGCAATCAACAAAGAGATTAGGTATGGTCTATCTGCTGTTAAGGTTTTGATAAATATGAGTTGCTGTGACACTGGAAGTCCTTTTTGTGTGGTTACGCAGAAAGTGGTGGTTGCATATTTGGTTTCCGGGGGGCACGGTTAACAAAAGTAATTAGCTTGCTTATGCCTAAGTGCTCTTTTCAGATTCTTTGTCTTCAGTTCCATTTGTGGAAGGGATCATGTTTTACTGGTTTGACGGAAACCCCTGCACAGTGGTAGTAGCAGTAGTGTTTACCACTCTTTTCAGATTGGACTAGAAGATTTTCCAGTGTGGCTGTTTTGTCTTATAAGTACTGCTTCTTTCTAATGCCTGAGTTGCCCATCTGTTTATATAGTACTTGTTTGAATGTCATGTTCCTTTGAAACTTTTTCTCTTTTAGACTTATACAAGAAGAAAAGGAAAACACAGAGCAGCGTGCAGAGGAGATTGAAAGCAGAGTGGGTAGTGGAAGTTTGGATGCCCATGGCAGATTCCGGTCCATGAGCTCCATTCCTCCTCCCTATGCAAGTGGTTCACTTGCCGGTTCTTCCCCGCCTGGTAGTGGCCGCTCCACCCCAAGGCGGATTCCACATAGTCCAGCTCGGGAAGTGGATAGACTAGGTATCATGACACTGGTAAGTATCCATTAACTTGAATTTTTTAGAAGAGTGTTTCTTTTCTCAAGGAAATGGGTTGTTTGATTTCACCTTCCTCTTCTTCTTACTCAGCTGTATTTTTCCTTTCTCTAGGTTTTTCTACTGCTTCCTTTCAACTTCTATAAAAAGTGTAAGATACAGTCATAATGATTAGGAAAAACGTTCAGAACTCAAGTCTATTATTTGGTCAACATCTCATGCCTAAGTATTCCTTCTGTTGTTATGGTCCTTCTTCTGACTTCACTTCCTAGAAGAAATAGTGTTTTCTTTTCAACCCCTGGTACAGCAACCCCTTTCTCCCTCTGCTTTAAACTTTATTTTAGCAGTCCACTATTCCACTAATACTCAGTTAAAAAGTGATTTGCATATATTGCATTAATCTTGAAGATTGTGAAGGTATCATGGCTGTTTTAATGAGTGCTAGTGTCTTGGTTTAGCCTGTTAAGGCTGGTAGATAAAAGAAGTATCTGTTAGATCTAGTAGCTGATGAAGTAGTAGCTTGGGCTTAGTTCAGTGAGTAGAGAAAGATGGATCCATTCTTTTGACATTCATATGACTGCTTAGAAAAATGAATTCTTCTAGGTTTACATGCATAAAGCAGCTCCTATCTGTGGAAACAAGATACAACTTTTTCCACTTTCTTGTTTTTACATAAATGTTAAGCAAACCTAACAGTTTCTCATATTTGGGATACCTTTCACTAAGGAGCATCTTGAATACAGGTATTTATTTGCAAGCACTCTCCAGGAAGAGCTCCATCTCTAATTTGGGTCTATGTACATTACCTTGTCTCCAGATTTACATATGCATTTGGAAACTGTACTTACTAGTTGTACATGCAACACCAGACTTACTATACCTAATTGTCTTGAATTACTGTACTTGTGTCATGCCTATACCATACCAATCAGTAGACAAGGAATGCTGCCCATCACTAAGGGCTGGTGGACTGTAAATGACTGTCGGCTCATTTAGGTCTCTTACAGGACTGTTTAAGAACAAGTATTTAAGCTAACTACTTTTTCTGGCTTTTTAAAATGAATGTGTACATATATCAAAAAATCTATTTTTTTTCATAAAAAGGAATAGTTTCCCCTTTCTTGGATTAAAAAAAAAAAATCATTATGCTAGCTCTAGCCTTATATCCAGAGTTAAGCACACTTGTTTTGACATTTTTTAGTTTATGTAAAACGTGGAGTGCTTTATATTCTAACATTCCACAGTAATAAGTAGTTAAGCAAAGTACTACTTTTACAGAAAACCATATACAGATTTAAGTAGCTGTTTTCATGAAAACTAGATCCAGTGAATGTGTTTCTTGTATTAAAACAGAAGAAAACTGTAATTAAGTTCACTTTACATTGTAAGAATTGTGAATCAAAGGCACTTGATCCACTGTTTGCAGTTGCATTTGATGTTTTTGAACCTGGCAACTGATCTGTGAAAGCATGAAAACAAGAAGCTATACTTCTAGAATTATAGAACAAGAGCTTTCTAGAAATTTTTGGAATGGCTATTAAGAATTATCAGACTGAATGAGTTCTTGTGTGTGTTTGGGTGGTTTTTTTTTTTTTGTTTTTTTTTTTTTTCCCCAATGTTTTAATAGAAAGTTGCATTAGTTTTGAGTGTGGCAACATTAGCTTAATGCTAACTGCAGTAGAGGTGTTAGGCAGATCAGTTAGCTGAAAATCCCTTGTGATTAAAATTAATTAAAAAGCATCAGCATAAATTCTGAAACCTAATGATCTCTGGAACTGTTCTTGTGAACAGTTTTCACACCATATGGTAAACATTTTCATTGTTATGGTTTATCAGATTTAATAGATGAAAAATCCAGCAAGGGTAAAATGAGTCTGCTGCGCTTTGTCAAAGAGCTTGGGGGGGACTAGATGACCTTTAAAGGTCCCTTTCAAGCCAAACCCTTCTGTGATTCTGTGAACTTACGATTTATTAACAGTACTCTATGGTCAGATTGAACAAAACTTTACATATTAATACAGCATAGTTTGCATGTATTCTAAATAAAAAAATGATTAAAATTTGTCATTTGTGAGAGAAACAACACACAATTCCCCACGTCCAAAGAGGACTGACTTTAGTTTTGATTACAGCCTTTTGAAATAAGTCATCGCCAAATTCAATGATTACTATTAAACAAATTATCTAAAACCTTTGTCATTATCCACTTGATAACTTTTTTTTTTATGTAACTCAAGGTTGCTGCTTTGCTCTGTGCACTGACAGAGGTGAGCAGTACTTAGGAAGTGAGATACAGTGGCTTGTGGAGCAGATGGAGGATAAAATAAAACCAGTGGTAGACTCTTGCTCAAATGTTCCAGCACTTTAAATTTAGTAAAAAACCCCAGATTACTGTTACTGTATAGAATTGGCTATTGTTGGCACTCTTTCACAGTTATTAAAGTATGCCTGCTTTTTATGCTATGTAGGAAGCAACTACTGAAATCACTAAGGTGTGAGAAGGGACTAGTGCAGACAGCGTATTAAGCCTTCTGTGGCTCTCCATGTAGATCATATAGTTCAAGTCATGTCCTTGACATATGACTGGAAATCCTCTTACCTTTTAAAAGCAACACCTTATGCCCCACTTTACTGTTTTTCATGCTAGAGATAATTCACATTTTGTGTGCTAATTTGCCTGTGGTACCAATATAGTCCAATATCGATGGTACTTTTGTAGATAATCAACTATAAGACTTCATTATTTTTTTCTTCCTTTTCCTCTCATCAGGGATACATTTAAGTAGTCTGTGATTTGAAGAGTATTTCATACTCTGTATCTTTCTCTGTGCCATTGCTGTAATTGTTATTTATATTCTCCCTAATATGTTTTGTCTGTACTAGTTGTTTCAGTCCGTGCTACAGTTTACAATAAATACAGCTTTTCCAAATTTCTTTTCTTTGCATGCATCTATCAGCCTAGTGATTTAAGGAAACACCGTAGAAAGGTAAAAAAATCTTTAGTTTATTTACTGGTGTGCCCCTTCATCTCCTTCCATGCCCTAAACTCATTAATGGATAACAGGAACAGAAAAGAAAGCATTTGCAGGGTAGCTAAATAATAAAGCAAGATTTTATGCTCTTTGTTAAATGTAAAATGGTTTATCATTTTAATGCAAGTGTGGGTTTGTTTTGCGGTTTTTGTTTGGCTTTTTTTGCTGGTGTGGAGGACTGTTGTGTTGCTTTCTGTTTGTAACCGCTATTTTGCAATCTTCATGAAACAATATTTGATTTTATAGATCTGTTAGTGCACACACAAATAAGTCCTAATTTCTGTTACTCAAAATTTGAAATAAGCAATTGGCACAGGTATGTAAAAACTGACTTCATAGAACTGGTAATCTTGCTAATGATTTTCTAAACACATAACAGTGAGAACTGAGATGACTTCTTTTCACAGGACTCTGGTTTGCTGTCTTTGCACTTGCTTAAACTGAAGTTAAGTATATTAGTTTTATGATGCTGAAGACGTTACTTTAGTTCTTAGCTCTGTGAATGAATAGAAGATGAGTGCTACTTGGTCATTTCACTAGCTAAGACTGAAATTTAGTAGTTTGTCACTGAAGGTAACAGACAATTCAGAAAAGTCAAACAAAAAATAGTCAACTGCAGAATGATAAGGGCAAGAGTAATTCTTTAACACTGAAATAATTGACTTTTCCTTTCAATATGTTGTGTAACGTTGATATTGCATTCATGTTCTAACACTTCCAACTAAAACCTCAAATTTTCGTTCATTTTCCATTAGTCTCCAGCTTCTAGAGAAGAGGTACGAGATGATAAAACCACAATAAAATGTGAGACTTCACCACCTTCTTCACCTCGATCTTTGCGTTTGGACAGAGTCCAGAAAGGAGCTTTGCATACAGTGAGCCATGAAGATATCAGGGACATTAGAAAGTAAGTAGCCGTGAATAAGTCAGACCTACCAGTAACTTAGTATTTCACATCATCAGAATAAAATCCTAAAACTGCAAAGCTGTTCAGCCTATAGGATTTTAGTCTAGTTATTGAACTGTTACTCAAAAGTGAAGAGTATGGACACATAAATGCGTGACTATGTTACATAAACAATAAGAATACGGATTTTGCTAATGATCAGAAATGGCTTTATGTGAAGAATTCTTCTGGTACTCAAGGTCTGCATTAAATTTGCTTCATGTTTAGGAAATGCAAGATGTACAATTCCAGTCTTCTTTCATAGGTTGGAATGTAGGTATAAATTTAGAAATAAGTTACAAAATTACAATTATTTTGATTGACAGATGTTCTTTTCAGAGTGCCTCAGTGTCTGGGATAGAGCCCACTCAAGTATTTCAAACTATTGTTTGCCTCAATTTGTCAGGAACTTGTGTTGTCAATTTTGGCCTTTCTGAATTACACTTTAAACACTTTTATTTCTTAAAGTAAGAATAGACTTGTAGTTCCATGTTACAGTATATAAATATTATACCCCTTCCTTTCTTGCATGACTTAGTTGTTTCCACTGTTTTTTTTATTTAGTGACATGCAGATAGATTTCATGACTCATTAAAAGCTGAAATTAGATGTCATTAGTGAGTTACTGAGCTTTCATTAACTTGCACAGAAGCCTAAACCTGTCTCTTACTGTGTCATGCAAGTGAATTTATGATACCTGTGCTCCTTTATGACTCCTTTTTTTTTTTTGGTAAAGTTCAACAGGCTCACAAGATGGGCAAACAAGTAATCCTAGCAGCAGTAATAGTAGCCAAGATTCCCTTCATAAAGCCCCCAAAAAGAAGGGGATCAAATCCTCTATTGGCCGCTTGTTTGGCAAGAAGGAAAAGGGACGACCTGGACAAACAAGCAAGGAATCATTAGGACAAGGTTGGTATGCCTTTTTCTAGCACATCCTCCCTCCTAGCCCTGTGAGAGAGAATGAAAGACTGAATTTTTTGATGTATATATCAGTATGGGCATATTTATAACTGATCATTTTGATGCTGATATACAGTACTGTTTGGAACTAGTGACACCGAATCTTCTGGTAGGTCCTTTTATGAGTGTAGAATGCAAGTTCAGCTAGTCAGGTATTGCTGTCTTTTAGTCTCTCGTAGCCAGGTTATTGAACCTTATTGAACTGTTATGGCTTGTTTCATGGAGCAAAAATTTTGACTGTATCTCAGAAATGAAAGAGGCTTTTGCTGGTATTGACACCCAACAGTCATGTCTTCACTTTGTACCTAAAAACTCCCTTGAAACAAACCCAGCTGGCTTAGTAAATGCTACGGTTACCTTCCTTTCTTGTGTAATTCTTTGCATAAAGCAGGATCCTTGATGCTGATACCAACCATAAGTGATATGGGAACAGTGAGGTTTCATTCTGCGGGTGGTCAAAACATGAGATTCTCTCCGACCCAACTGGTTTTAGACAGCACCTATTTGAGTCCATACCAGTCTGATTTTTCTATTTTTATACACTATTTTGATGGGTATATATTGAACTAAAAAATGGAGTGATAGATGGGCTTGGAGGTTTGGCTTTGTACATTTATGATATTACAAAGGATTAAATATTTTTGTTCAGGAAAGCAGTAGTGATTTTTGAGTCACAACTGGCTAAAACTGAGGAGATAACAAGGTTTTTTGTTTTTGTTTTTTTTTTTTTTTTTGTAGTTGGCATGGGAGAAGCAGATAGTTCCTCTCAGGATGCATTAGGTCTCAGCAAGCTTGGAGGTCAGGCAGAAAAAAACAGGAAAATGCAGAAAAAGTAAGTTATTAAATATTTTTAAACCTGTATTGTTAAGGTATGGCTTTGTTTGAAAATGTTTTTTCTTTTTTTGTTCTTTCCTCCCCCCCCACCCCCCGGTATTCTTGCCTAGTATGGTACTATGGCTAATAAGCCTCTGTAGAGGTTTCTTTTTTACTATTTTTTCCAGAGTATTAATAGTAGCATAGGCCATGGTAAGTTTGAAATTAATTTAAGTGCTGAAAATTTACTGTTGAAATGTTGTAATAAACAAACTTGGATATAAAAGTGAACTCTTAACAAACCCTCCCCCAGATTTGTTGTATTTAGTACCTGCTTTGGGTTTAATTCATTTGGAAGCTTTCCCAAAGTTGCCTTTGGCTGTTACTTGCTCCGGAGTGTGAAAGAGCTGACAGAGTGAAAGCTTGAGATGTTCTGTACAGACATCCTTCTGTACACATTTGCTGCTTCCTTTCTAGCAGGTGACCCTGAAAGTCTTTCCTTTTGTGTTGCAGCTGCTAACTCCCATTGTGTTCACTAATTTTTTCACTTCTGCTTAAGGTTCTCTTGACGTTTTCTCTCATACGTTTTAACAACTGAAATTGTTTTCCCTTGTACCATATAACCTCAATTTCCTCTTTTCTTATAAATGGTGACTATTTCCTTTTTTTATGGCACCTGTTAGATACACAGATACCTTTTCCTAGTCATGAGAATTTTTTCAGTGTGTCCTAGAAAATCTTTAGTTTACTATCCAACTTCAGGGTATCTATTGCATGCTTTCTTGTTCCCAGACTTAGAAGAGATGAAGCAAAGACTATAATCATAGGTGAAAAATATCTATTGCTACCAGTAGAAATCTTTACTTGATGCTTATATGATAATACCGGAAACACTCAAGTTTACGTAAGTAGGATCAGGCATTCTTTGCATTTTTCCACCCAAAGCTGAGTGATATACCTTGAACTTATGTTGCTTCTGTTCTATTTAGCTGTCTTTACTCTGTGTCAGAAAAGCTGACCAAGATCAGATGTCTCGCTTTTTCACTTGCCTTCTGAAAACAGAATAGTGAATGTTGAAAAGAAAGTGTGCTAATTTTCTCTTTGCAAGAGATTCCTTGCAGTACCTAAGTTCTGTTAGCAAATAAGAATAATGCCTGGTGACTGTTAATGAAAACCAGCAGTGTGTTGGTTTGAAAAGTCAGAATGGAATGTGATTTTGTTTGTATAACAGAATGCTCAGCTGTTTTTCTTCAGACTGTTACACTGAAGGCAGTCGTACATTATTATGATCTGGTATTTTCCCTTTTCTACAGGGCTTTAAAGTCATACCACATCTTGGTTGAATAAATAGTTTTAGTCTGGTCATATCTAAATAGTGGTAGGCCTGTTCTTTGAACAATATAGATATTTCTCAATACCAGCAACAAATTTAATTCTAGAGTAAAACAATCTGTACTGTCTTGCCTTAATAAATGCAAAAAATGCAGTTGCAGATAAATCGTGGCTTTTCTTTGTAAACATTCTGCCTTTCAAAAAATTACTGGTATTACTTAAAGTATACCTCATGGCTACATGTTGTTGGCAGTTTAAAAGGCAAGTGTCTATATTAGACAAGTAAAAACTTCTAGTTTGAAATTGCCTTGCCTAGCTATTAGATATGGGTACATGCTTATTCAGAGAATTGTATCTGTGATTCAGATATTTCTGTGAAAGTGTGTATGAAACAAGACTATGTTGATGAAGATATGTATCGTGTTTAGTTTTATTACTTTTACTGCTGAGAACAGCATCAGGCCCCCTTGAACTTCCATGAGAAGCAAATCTACCATTTTAAAAATCCCAGCAAGATATTTTAATCCAGTTTTTCATAATCCTAACAGGTATTCTGAACACACACAGTATTATCACAAAGTGTCAAGGATCCCTTGCTGCCTTCTTGAGGTGTTCATTATCAAAAAAGAAAATTGTAAAGCTGCTCTGAATTGCTTTTCAGTTCGATATTGGAGGAGTGGGGTTAAAACAAGTTCTCAAGGCTGACTGTTCACTTACAAAATGCTGTTTTCAGTGAAAAGAATTCCAGTTACCTGAATGCTTGGAACAATGACAGCTAGTTCTATTTATAGTTGTCTCTAATCCCTATTTGCTTGCTTATCTTTCTGATTTCTGCATGCATGCACACAAACAGGCTGAGGGCAGTATTCAATGTCTTTACTAACAAAAACCTATTTATAGTTTCAAAATTAAATTAGAGTATACATTATTTGTTTTTGTATGCTGTTGAGTTCAGTTTAATACTAGTTTTTTATTTTTCCTTCATTGTTTTATTTTCCTTTTGTTTACCATTTGATGTGATAGTGCAAAATCAGGGTAAGTTTAGATTTATTCTATTAGGATTGTCATGAAATTATGTTAAATCTCATTTGGATTTTTTAGCAATATATTAAAAGCTCTAACTTTTTTTCAAAGAAAGTCTAATTATGAGAGGAGATACTAGATTCAAAAGAATTTATTGTGACAGCGTGTTGCTGAGATAAATCCAGTGTTATCTAGTCCAGTGTGAATGCTAGTTTGATGTCTTGTATTAATTTGCATGGTGTGAACTTTTATAATAGAAATATTAAACTCTGCTTAGATGGAATTAGTTTTGTAATTTGGGTTTTGAAAGTTGTTTAGCAATAGTAGATATTTGTGGCAATTCAGGGTAGGTGTATTTCTGTAAAACTATTGGTCTTTGTTTACTAAATTTAAGTTGGTTTTAGTGTTTTGTCCGTGCTGTTTGTGAGCTATACTATTGACAGTGTTTGCCACAACTATTTGTGCTTTTCTGTGTATAACACAACAAACTTAATACTGTATTAATCAAAAAGGAAGGCATCCCTTAGGTTAAAATAACTCCTTACAAAAAAAAATCATACACAAACGGTTTATTACATACCTGAAATCAACATATATTAAGGATATTAACTTCCCAGTGATGCTCTGTCTGAAATTAGTCTATTTTCATCTCATGTTTTACTACTGTTGCCTTTCAGATTTTACGTCTTACAACTCTGTCATTTCCATCACTGTCACTCTTCACCACCTTCCCTACAGTGTTTTTGCTACTCACAACTTCTTCCAAATCAGTTATCTTCAGTTCCATCCAATAAATCTGGAATACAGCACTCCCCTTTGGCTACAAGTTCTGGATTTATCCATTCCCATGCTGTTTTAACCCAGTGACAAAGTGGTGTTGCTCTGGGCTGCTTTACTTTTATTGTGGGCTTAGTGCATGCTTGTCTGCCAAGAGCTGTTCTAAATACAAATACTTCTAATGGTCTTTAAAGAGCCTTGTGTGTTCACTACTATGTCAAGCACCTGCAGTTTTGACATAATTTCTCATCCCACATGACTAAAATTTCTTTGTTCTCCCCAGCTGGTGTTAGATGCCTTTTGAACAGGTCTAACAAGTGTGCCTCTCTTGCAGCAGCACATTTGGTCTCCCTTTCCAAGTGTTGTTCAGCCAACTTTTTATTAAGTCTGTAGACATCTATCCCTTGATTTTGTCACCTAAGAGCTACTTCAGTAGCCAGCTACTCCTCTGACATTCTTTTATCCTTCACAGTGCCAGCTTTATACCATCTGTTAACACTGCCAACACTACTGCAATATTATTTTTTTTCCTCACAAAGATACAACGTTGGATTTTGCACCCACTTCTTAAATGGTATAATTGGATAGCCTGTGAAACTAAACTGGCATGTCAGTTGTGATCTTTACATAATCTGGTCATGTATTGCTGGAATGCATCGAATTTCTTAGTGAAGTTAGAAAGGAATTCTTGGAAAAGTGAAGTTCCCTGCTGTAGGAGAAAAACACTGATGCATCACCTGCAGATAAAACAGTAGCTGCCTTTGAATTCTTCCCATGAGCTGTTCTGTGCCTGTGCTGTCTTGAGCTTTCAGTTTAATGATTTCCCATGCAAGCAAGTTTCTGTCTCTTCTTGCATATGAACAATTAATTTTCTACTTCATAGATGCGTTCCTCTTTGGATCTATTGAATAATTTCTGCATGAAGTTACCTCATCAACGTTTTTGTTTTGCTTGTTTATATTTCTACATGTTTGCATCCATCATGTAACACTTCCTGCCAGGTACACAATTGTTTTCTGTGTACAATACCACCATGAGTTTAAACTTTGCATCATAACATCTTCTTACTTTTTTGATACATTCCCTGTACTGCTCATCTCCAAATCATTTGCTGTTTCAACCTGAAGTACGCAGGGAGACTTAGAAAACAACCAGAAATTTACACTGCAATTCCCTGAGTTACACACAATACCCCAAGCAGTGTTGTAAGTTCCCTTTATATGCTTTCATGGGGTCATTCTAGTCAATCCAGAGGCTATTTTGGGCATGCCTGTGCTCTTTCATCACTAGTGGGCTTCCCTCACTGCATAGTCATGTTACCACAACCACCAAAAAGGAAGACAAAGACGTCAATTTGAAGTTAAACTACTTGGAAAAAAAATTGTATTCCTTTCTGTCAAATGCAGTATTAAGCACTGTATTCTGTTCTTACCAAGCAGTATTTTTTAATATCTTACTAATTTTTCTCATTTTTTTAATCTTTAAACAGCAAAGTGAAGCAAAACGGAATGTGTTCAGGGCTAGTGATTTGTGGGATTAATGTCAGTAGGAGAATAGCTGATCCTTTATTTCTAACTTAGAAATACATGTATTTTCTTGAAGTGTATAAATATGTATTAACTTTTACAGTTTTCTCTTCTTTGTTAGTGAAGTCTAGCTATTGAGCTGCTCACTGCTGAACATTATTTCTGCCTTAATTGTTGAGTCTTAAAATAGGTACATTAGAATGCTTATTTGTAACCAGTTACCTGGCAGTTTCCTTCCTCTGCTTTTTTCGTTCTGGGCAGCACATTTAATTAGGATAAAGTATTGGGAGGTTCTTCTAGAGCAATAAGAATTTATTGACATGTACTGGAGAAGTACTGTCTATTGATAAAACAGTTGCTAGTATACTTATTACTTTATTGATTATTTTTTATGTTATCTACCAATATAACATGAGGATCCTAGGTATGCTTGTGTGTCTAAAAGAGCTAAATACTGCATATCTGTTTTGTACTAGTAGCAAAAAAAGCTACTAGTCTGTCAGTAACCCCTTTTAAAGATGTCTTGTGCAGTAGTTTTTTAATGTCTGTAACTTTTAAATACTTTATCATCTTAGATCTATTCAATGGTACAGTTCTGAAGCAGGGAGATTTAATTTGTTTTAGATTGTGAGAAAGTGATGAATACATAATGTAGGATCTTGAATTTGTAGTATTGCGGCTTATCTTCTTAATTCTACACATGCAGGCATGAATAAGAAGTATAAACCAGTAAAAACTGTCCAATTAGGTTAAGTTTGTTTTTTTCTAAACTGAGGAGGGTGAGCAGAGACTTAACCGTATACAACTAGCTTTGAAACGCAGCTTAAATATTCTTTTTTCAGACATTATCCATTTTTTCAGGCAGATGTATCCAAGCAACATTGCATGCTTATACCCACAACACTAGTTTTTGTCTCTTGGTTTATCAGACATTTTTGGCAGCTATTTATAGGGATCTTGTGAGCTTCCATTGTTTTCTGTAAGCTGAATTGTCAGTATTAAACCTCAGTCTCATCTGTTTCAGAATAGCAAAGGAAATGGTGCCATCTTAGGGGATGAAAGCTGTGTTTCAGCACACAGCCTTTCAGAATATAATTGCCAAAGTGTGTCTCTGAATATAACGGTTGTCTGAAATTGTGCCTGAAATTCTGACAGGCTTGCTGCTGCAGATTCAAATTCACTAATTAAATGGTTACTGTCCCAGTTTTCAGCCTTGGCAGCCTGAAGGACAGTACCATTTCGATGGCATGGGTATCTGATGTACTCATTTCCACAGGTTTCAAGTCTGCATGTTGAGGAAAAACGACTGCTTTGTTTCAGTCTAATTTGCTAAACAGAAAATTGCAGCAATTGAGAATCTGACTAAGAAATAAATCTGACATCTCCACTTTGTGTTGGCAGTGTTGGTTAGAGTGTCAGTAGCAGTTTCAGACACAAATTTCTGAGAGGCAAGATCCAGCATCTCTGCCACTCTGAACTTTCCTATCCTGCTCACCTCACATGACTCTGTAGTTTTGGTATATGTGCTCAGGCTGCCTTAGTGGGTATATCATGTAAGTCTGAGAAAGGAAGAAAGCTAACTATAGGAAAGAAGATAGTAAGTTGAATGCAGTGTTTAAATTGTAACATCTAGTTATAACTAGTTTCTCTTTGTTATTAATAACCATTTCTGTAATTGTAGGCATGAGTTGCTAGAGGAAGCCAGAAGACAAGGTTTGCCTTTTGCACAGTGGGATGGGCCTACTGTGGTTGTGTGGTTGGAGGTAAGTGGTCCCTCCAAAATAAGTAAATAAAAGCCCCTCAGTGTACAGTCTTCTAAAGAATTTAAGGTTTTGGAGCCCAGAATGTTTTCCAGATCCTGCTTACTTCCTTTTCTTGTTTCAGCTGTGGGTTGGTATGCCAGCCTGGTATGTGGCGGCTTGCCGAGCAAATGTGAAAAGCGGTGCTATCATGTCAGCCTTGTCTGATACAGAAATACAACGTGAAATTGGAATTAGTAATCCTCTGCACAGACTGAAGCTGAGGCTGGCCATTCAAGAAATCATGTCACTAACAAGTCCATCTGCCCCTCCCACCTCAAGGACGGTAAGGAAAGTCATCCAGCATTAAACATCTTTTAGAACTATTAGAATTTCCAGAAATTCTACCACAAACATGTAACTGAAAGGATTTGAGCTTCAAATAAGAATTTCTGGAAACATTAAATTGTAGGGAAACACATTATTTAAATAGAGAGTATTTTTTCCTTTCATGGAAATTAAATGAAGGAGTAACTACATTCGCTTTCTTGAGGGAAAGAGAAGTTTGTATCAGTGTGAGCATATAATCCAAAATATTTAGAATACATGTTATTTGCCTCATCGTTTGACCTCAGAAGAATTTACAATACAGATGAATTACACATGTCCGTACAGAAATTTGTAAAATAGTTGGAGGCTCTTTTAATCCATGTGTGAGACCATTAACACAAACTAGGAGTCCACCTGTCTTTCTGTACTATAGTAAATTTAGACATTTCAAGTTAGCATGAATTCCCTCTCATGGGTGAGTCTGCCCTGCAACCTAAAGTTATTTCTGAGATTCCTGGGATTATGGACTAGACTACAAATGCATTTTTCGGATTAGAGCAGTCAAGGGTTTGTCTGTTAATTACACCAGTGTAGGCTATTTATCACATTCAGTTTTGTTAGTATCTTTGAAGAAAAGTGATCCATCCTAATAGGCTTTTATTCCATGCTGTTACTTTAAATAGATATACCTATACTTAAGACTTTAGAAACCATTGCTTTTGCCTGTGCCTGCTCCTTACATGTACCGATTGCTTATATGTTCTGCAACCTTTCCTCTTTGTTACTGCTTTCCTTTCACTGGATGGGATTGCTTCCCTGTGGGGTCATATTAGACCACGGGAAATGTCTGGGTAACACATGAAGAAATGGAAAATCTTACAGCCACACAACAAACGGTTAGTTTACAGTGTTGCCACTTCTGTTCCTTAGAGTGCTTTCCCCACTTTTTAAACATTTGAATCAAGTGCCTTTTGGTCTTTTTTTTCTTCATTTTTTCTTCCTCTCCAAATTAATGCATTAAAATTCTGGATCATTGCTTCTTCTAATTATTAACCTTGTAACCTGCATATCGATAGTTTGTTGGGGTTTTTTTTCTTTTTCTCAGAAGGGGGGAGGAAAACAACACTGATTGTAAAAAAAAAAACCCTTTCTAATCTGTAAAATGGAGCTCTGATTTGATTAACTATTAGACAAATTGGATTATTTGCGCAGAAATTTAGTCTCTCCAGAAAACTTAATCAGTAGATGGGTTTTGCAACCTCTCATATGAAAATGAGCACCTTGTGTTTGTTTTTACAATGCATGATGCTTGCTTTATCTAGATTTTTTTCATATGCAGTAGACATAGAGTCTTGCAGTGCATCTTTAACTTTGATCACCTTACTAAACTTAAATACTAATACATATGTGTTCTTTTGCTTTTCTAACCACGTAACAGGAAGATGAGGAGGGAAGCTGGGCTCAGGTTGGAAACTTTATGTAATATTATAGTATATATGTAAACTGTCACGATAATTAAAGCATGCAAGAATCTTTTTTTCCTTTATAGCAGTTTCTTCTAGTGACTCTTGGTGTAGATTGGGAGAGGGGGAAACTACAGGCTTATCTCTGTATAATACATACTTGGAAGACAGATTTTTATATTTAGGTGATTTAAATATTTTAATGTTTTCTAGAGCTTCTAAGATTTGGTGGTTCATCATTGAAAATTTGTAAAATACTTTGTTACATAGTACATCACAAAAAAAAGCTATGCATAAGGATTTTTAATAAGTCTGTTAGGAGAAGACTATTCAGAAGTCTTTGCTATCATTAGCTTACTGAAATACTTGTCCTCTGACCTTAGGAATCACCAAAATGAACTTAAATCTTTCTTAATAAGAATTGCTGTATTCTATGTATTGAACATACTAGATAAAATTTTAAAATAATTTCATGACATAAAGCGTGGACTGTTTTGATGGGGGACGGCCTTCTGGGAAGCCAAAAGTCTGACAAGAATATCTGCTGTGTGCAGAAAGTCCCGGTTCAACCTGGCCACTGCCACAGATGTGTGCTACAAGACATACTGAGTCTAGATAGTTAAGTAGATTTCTGTGCACTAATTCTGTAATCCTCCTTGATTAATTGTTTTCCCTTAAAGTAGTGACAAATCCTAATAGTATTTTCAGGCATTGAGATCGTAGAGTATTTTATACAGGGATGTAAACAAAAGTCAGGATTTGCTTGTGACCCGTATCTTTGGACAGTAGAGTCCCTTCTTGCTTGGCTGCCTTCCAGCTTAAACCTGTTTAAGTCCCATTAACTATGTATAAGATACTCATTTGGAGATTGTCAATGGTAACAATCATAGCTTACCTCCCTCTTGAGTAACATGCTCTTTCAGTCAGCTACCTACTGGTGACTTGAAGAAATGCATTTTCTGTGTGGCCTTGCTCTTTTCTAGAAGATGCTTCCTCTAGAGGAGAAATAACTTTTGACTTTTAATTGCACAGTAAAAATGAATTATTACCCTTGACTTCTGAAAAAAGAGCTGCTGTTTTTTGTTGCTCAAGAGGTGATTAGATGCATAGTTACAAACTCTCTTCTTTTTAGAAGTTTTCTACAAAAAATGTCTTATGATTTATAGGTCATAACTGCAGTGAAGAAAGAGGGATTCTTGGGGTTTTTGTTTTGTTTTTAGGATAAGGACTAGCACTTAAATTGCTTGTTCTTCAGTAGTGGGTTCTTGACATTTTTTGCTTATTTGATTGGGATCAGTTTCTGAAAACTTTTAAGTGTATTAAAATAACCCCTGCAGTTATTTCTTTGATGTCATGTATTTATATGGTCATGTGAAAAATAAGAGTTCCCCCTCCCCCCGTTTTCAAGAGATACAGTGTTTTTAGCATCTTGACAAAATGAAATTCTATGGCTCTTACTATCTAAGCAGACTAGTCTTTTTTTATTACTGCTTTTTGCATATTTTTTTTTCATACTTTTCAACATGAAATAAGGCAGTTTTACTTGCTAATCTGAATATCTAAACTTGCATTCCTTCAAGAGGTTGACTTCTTCAGAAAACACAAGTAGTATTCAATATTTTTATTGGCTTATCTTTACAGGTTAAGAATTTAAGTAAGCATTGGTTTACTCTTTTCTTTAAAATGTTATCTAAAAAAGATTTTCTGTTATTTCTCATTTTAATAAGTTTATTCCTTAATCTTTTAAAAACAGACGTTAGCATATGGTGATATGAACCATGAGTGGATTGGCAATGAATGGCTCCCTAGTCTGGGGCTCCCTCAGTATCGCAGCTATTTCATGGAATGTCTTGTTGATGCTCGTATGCTGGATCATTTAACTAAAAAAGATCTGCGTGGGCAACTTAAAATGGTGGACAGCTTTCATAGGTAAATGGATTTAAGTTGGAGACCTAACTTACAGTAAATGTTTCTGTTATGTCTAAATGTTGGGTTTTTGGGGTTTTTTCCCTGAATTTTTTTTTCTTTTCTAAACAGAAACAGTTTTCAGTGTGGAATTATGTGCCTACGAAGACTTAATTATGATCGAAAAGAACTTGAAAGAAAGAGAGAAGAAAGCCAGAGTGAAATTAAGGGTCAGTGCATTGTCTTAACCTCAGTCTGATTCTCATGTTTTCACTGATCTGCATCAAATTTATATTCAAAAAAAAGGGCATTATTTATTTAAAAAATATCAGGAGATGTGTCTGGATGCAGACCCCAAGCAGCAAATCATGAAACACATCATTAAATCATTCACTTGTGTGGAGACATGATACAAATGCAGACATTTTTGAAACTCTTACTGCTCTGAAGTTTGAAACAAAACTAAATGTTTTAGGAGGATGAGGGTTTTGAAAAAGTGAGGCTTTTTCTCCTTTTTTTTTTTTCCCTTTTCCAGCATAACAACTTTGCATCTATTTGATTTTATTGTTGCTTGCAGCTGATAATTTTTATTAACCAGCACTTTGTGAAAAAATATCCAGGTGACTTAGGTGTTTATATCTTCCAGATTCATGGGGATTATTGAACAAGGAAGAAGCAGGGTGGGAATTCACAGTAGTTTCCAAGACTTCCCACAGAAATTTTGTCCGCTGTCCAATATCATAAGTATTTTCTGACATCTTAGACTAAAATTTTAGGGTTATCTTGTACACAATTTGCTTAGAAGGCTCTGTGCTTGCTCTTCCCCTTTCCTTTTAAAGTGTTGATAACCTTTGGTGGTTATTCTACTAATTGTATCTGAGAATGCTCCCAGGAATTGCAGCTGACTGGCATGAAACAAGTCTGTGTTGTGGCTGCTAGGCTTTTTTTAGCCTCCTAAATGTTATGGCTGCATCTATTGCCTGTAGGGAATTGTTCCTTGGAACATAAAACATAAATTTGTCCTGGGAATTGTTTGGCAATAATGCCAGAAACATTCTGTGGATCATTGTAACAGTTGGATTGGTATAGACGTTCCTGAGTAGTGTAAAAAAACCTACTTATAAGAACACAGTTTTTTGTTTTGACATTTGGGCTGAACCTGTAAATGCTGCTTTATAATGTTTCTCCTTGAAAAATTTTGAAGATGAGAATATATTGATTGTTGAACTGTTACAGTATGAAATGCCTTCCAGCAAACTTCTAATATGTTTATTTTCCACTTCATGATTGTGGAAAAGTGTAGTAGTATGCATACAAAAGCTGAAGGCAATTCTACATTACTAAATCAAGCACTCTCAGAATTTAAAGGTAGATAGGATTATGAAACTAACAAATAATAAAGCTATAAGCAATAATGAATAAAGCTTTCTGTTCAGATTTGGTAGGAAGTACATGAGAAATTGTTATTTTTCTTTTGAGTAGTAAATTTTTTTTTCCCAAAAATATTTAATCTGTCTTGCTTGAGGTCCGAGCCCCTAAGTGGCTGGGTAAAATAGAAGTTCCTGTCTTCCACATCTATATGAATGCTGTGCCCAGCTGAACTTGTCTTATAACTGTGACTGTAGCCTTTCTCTCAGAAGAGAGAGGATGTTGAACGAGGACTATTCCTTCTGGGTACAAGGAAGACTATGGAAAGGATATAACACTGAGTGGTGGAGTCTAAACATCAAGCTTTGTTGCCGATTCAGAGCATTTCATGCACACCAAAAAGGCAGGGGCAGATTAGATCACAACCTAAATGTTAAATAGCAAAATTCCTTGAGGGGTACTACTTAATGGCATTTATGATTAATTTTGTATACATGAAAATCAATCCCAGCATGAGCATACAGATCAAGAAAGGACTGTGGGTTTTTTGTTAGAAAATTTATATTGTTATAAATTGGGCAACCTTTTTTTCTTCCATAGATGTCCTTGTCTGGAGCAATGAAAGAATGATCCATTGGGTTGTGTCTATTGGTCTTAAAGAATATGCAAATAACCTTATAGAGAGCGGAGTTCATGGTGCACTTGTGGCCTTAGATGAATCATTTGATTACAATGCGTTAGCTCTCTTATTACAGATACCCACTCAAAACACACAGGTAAGCAAGAAGTAATCTTTTTATGGCCAATAGGATTTTTATCCCTTCTAGGAAGGCTAAAAATGGAACTGACTTGGTTGTTTTGCATGTCTTTCTATTTGCAGTTCTAGAAACTTTAGAAATGGAAAGTTGTCCATTATCGTATAAGAGAAAAACAGAACTGTGCTTTTCTTGCTGTTAATTGTTAATAACAAATCTGGTTGATCAATTTGCTCGAGCAAAAAATATTGCTTGAATTTTTTCCCTGTAGCCCATCTTTACAACATTTGTGTAAAACTCATTTTTGTTGTTTGCTAGTTTTTCTTCTGAAACAATTAAGTTTGAGCCAGAAATCATGAACTTTCATGTCCCAGCTCAGGGAAGGGAGAGCTGTTAAGTCTTCCTTAAATTTTTAATGTTATAAATTAAGTTGTAACTTTTCAAGTACTAAATATTAATCTGATAAGAAGGTATTAAACAAATTTGGGTTATATTAAGTTTTAAAAATTACCATAGATTACTAATCATTAATCTTTTGGAATTAATTTCCATTTCTTTCATGCTATAAACTTTAGGCTCGTGCTGTTCTGGAGAGGGAATTTAATAACCTTCTTTCTATGGGCACTGACAGAAGACTTGATGAAGTAAGTTACTTGAGCTGTTGACCCGTTTTATGGTCCTGAGAACTTTGTCAGAACTGTTAAGTGAAAAAAAATTTAGCTTGAGCCCCTTTAAGCTGTTGACAGAATAGTGGCAGAAATTCTTTGTTTTCAAGAGTTTCTGAAAATGGCAGTGTTTGTATATTTAGGTAAGATGACTTAGAATGTGGAAGTATTGAGATGATTTGCAAGCTTGTTTTTGTAGCTTGCATGGTCAATATCTAATAACAGTACTTTGGGCTGAATCTTCTTTTTTTCATCTAAAATGTGGGAAAATTTGGTGACTGGTGTTGCAGAAGAACAAGCTATTATAGAGAAAGGCACTGCATAGCCCATTTCAAACCTTTGTCTTAATGAGCAGTATTTCAAATAGTTTTGAGTGTTTTTCAAGACAGTTTGTGTTCTTAATGTCTGTTAATACTGGAATAGATGACCACCAGGTGTGTTTACACATCAAAGTAATTTCTATTAGGCAGTCTGTGATCTTACAGCGTATAAACTTCATCGAGATGTAATGTGTATAAGACTCTAACAAACTAGGTGTGAGACTTGTTTTGTAGACCCTGTGAACCCAGAGCATAAAGAGTGTGTTACATCTTTAAACCTTTATGTTCCTCTATGCTGTAATTCTGTGAACAGTTTCAAGCTGATGTTACTTCCCCAAGAGACTCCTGACTCTGTGCCACCTCTTTGGTGCTAATGGGAATTTGTGGTAGCATACGTAGGTGAAAGTGGTTCAGATTAAGCCTAAAGTGGCAAAACCATAATGTGGTTAACCAGGTCAGGGAACCAGTCCACGATCTCTCAGACATTTGTGCTAGTATGAGGAAGAGGACAGGGGAAGGATGAAAGTGCTTTTGAATCAGTAAGGTCAGACATACACCGTTATGTTGAGGAAGGAGGCTGCTGTGACAGACTTTGGTTGGGTTTGTGTTCCTCTCTTACCTAATAGACGTGTTGCAGCCTTTTTGTGGCACCTCCTGGCAGCTGTTCTCAGTATGAACTTCTACTAAGGTTTTAATAACATCATCAGAAAGCAGCTTGATAGATTTCTAAGGTATTTTTCCTCAGTGATTTCAAACTGCAAGAGAAGGAGCTCTGAGGGAACAAATATTTGCTCTCTTCTAGCAGCACAGGGTAGTTGCATCATGATCTCTTCAAATAATATGGATACTTGTCTCCTAATTCTAAAAGAGGATAAATTTTAGGTAAAATGACATTTAAAGTGTTGAACTCTTTCTAAAGGTGAAGTTGGCAAATTAAGGTGCCCAGTGGATATATCTGCATTGATACAATACCTTCACTGCGAAAACCCCATATTTGGAAGTGTGATTTATACTGTTGTACTTAGTAAGTGCAATATATTTCTGAAGTGGAATATTACTTCAAAGATGCAGATGTGTTAATGGAGGGAAAATGCGCTTGGATAATTACAAGTTTATTTTACCCAAGCGCTTAAGCAAAATACGGCATGGCAATATAGTATTTGCTACACTTTTTTTTTTCCCTTCACTATCACTTCCTGTAATTTGTAGCATGAGAAAGCACAACAGTTGTATCATCATTCTTCAATTGAAGGTTCAAAGCAATTGTTCAGATTAGGCTTCTCTGTGTCAGTGTTCCCAAAGCAGCTTTTATGATCTGCTCCACTCCTCATATCCCCTAATGAGTGATGTGACACTTAAGAATTGCTGCAAACCATGAAGTACAAACGTTCAAAGTACAAAACATTTTCTTAAATGTGCCGAGCACATGAATTTCCATAGTTACGGAGCTGAAGAGCCTACGCTCTAGCAAATGGATACAGATTGTTGCAAATGAAGACCTCTGCTGCTGTTGCACCTCAACTGTTCTGAAAATCAGCTCATTCAGTGGTGATACATTTACTTAAGATTGTCAGTAATCCTTTTAATGTCAGTAACAATTCTACATTTTTTGAATTGCTAATGATATTTATCAATATAACAGGATGATGATAAGAGCTTTAGGAGAGCACCTTCATGGAGAAAGAAGTTTAGACCAAAGGACATAAGAGGTTTAGCTGCTGGATCAGCAGAGACTCTTCCTGCAAATTTCAGAGTTACAACCTCAATGTCTTCACCCTCTATGCAGCCAAAGAAGATGCAGATTGATGGTATTGATTTTGTATTATTTTAAGCATGATGGACTCTTCTTTGCTTGAGATTACAGGGGAATTAAGTTCAAATTACCTTTTTGCTGCATAAAAGCATTTGTCTTGTGCATGGTTGTATATATAACACTGTGTTTAACCATAGGGTGCTTTATAATTTCAGGAAGCTGTAATAGATGTGGAGTTTCTTCTTACTTCATTGGGATAACAAAATGAGAATTATAGTTAGAAATAAATTTATGTTAAACTAGAAAAATAAAATTACATTTTGGAAGCCTTTTAATCACGATGCATAATTTCTAATTAGCAGCAGTTAGACCAGTGTAAGTCCCACTTCTGAAATGCATTAAAACGCATTCAAAAATGATGCGAGTAGACTCCCTCTGATAATTTTGAAATTATTAAAATCTGAGTAAAAGTTGCATTAACCGCTCTGTAGTGGTCACTTTAGTATTCATCATACTTGAAATCATTACTTCATTGCTGTGTACTTAACAATCTATATGTATATGTGTGCATGTACGTACACACAGAGATATGTATTAAAAAAAAAAAAAAAAAAAAAACAACCAAACCCCAAAAACCCCACTTGGAAGTTGATCGCCTATCACATGAGGTACCCTGTCCTTTTAAAAACAGTATCTTGAGTACCACAGAATAAACTTGACTTGTGTTTTGTAAAACTAACTCAAGTAAAAAATGGATGGAGAATGTATTTAATTGGAACAGACAGGATGAGAACTTCAGCATAATAATGTCAGAGCTGTCTCAGATTCTGGAAATTATATTTTTGAGTAAAGCTCAAAGAAGCAACCGTTGCATCTGATGTTACTTTCTAAAATGTGAGCAGTTTTAAATTTTAAATATTGTCATTAACACAAAATATTTTCCAGAATTCCTGTGGAAAATTCTGTAAATTAGAATAAGTGAAGTCTTTACCATGTAAAACCCCATTCTTTTTACAGTATCAAACAATAGAAAAATACATAAACTAGAAAATGAACTACTTTTTACCGTTGCCAGTTTCTGTGTGCCAGTTGGCATGCAGATCTTTTTAGAATTCGTTTTGTTAGCCTCGGAATGTAGAAGTGGATAATATATAAACTGTAAAACAAATTCTGCTTTTCTAATGTGTAACCTTAGAGTTGGGTGAGTACAGTAGCTGTAATCACATTGCTGTGACGTTTTTTTTGAAAACTAACATGCATGCTGTGTTCTGCATGTCTTCCCATGCTTCTTGAAATAGGCAGTGTATCAGGAACACAAAGATTGGATTCTGCTACAGTAAGGACCTACTCCTGTTAAAGCCTTCTCCTGGTGAGTAAAGTTGATAGGTATCATAGTAAAGCAGCTATTTATGAAATAAAACATCAGGTATTTTAATACAGTGAGTTTACACACTTACAAAACTGCTTCACATTTTCAGTGTAGTTTGTTACATTGAAAATCCAGAGATTGTTTCCTAGAATGAAGACTATAAGTGTTTAAATATTTATTTTTCGTAAAGATTGTATTCTTTTTAGGGCTTTCTATAAACAGCCTCAAAAAGTACCAGTGCTAAATAGCTATGTAGAAAGTGTTGAAATCAAAGGTTGGATGAAACAGCTAGTGAAAGTGGGGAGGAGGGAAGGGAACTAAATTAGGCATGTAAAGGAAAGAAAATAATTTAATGTGTGACACTGCAGTTCAGGTTAGTGATCTTTCAGAGTCTTTGCTTGGTCAAAGTTATCCCACTACAATATACTTCAATCTTGAATTGTTACAGGGGTAATTGCACAGTTTTCCAGTGCTTGACTACTTCATGCCACTGTGATTGCTTAGGCTGTCTGGTTGGATTTAGCTACCTGAAGCCTGAATTTGGGTAGCTGTGAGGAGTGCTGACAATAAAAGGCAGCTTGATAACACAAGGGTGTTTAACAAAAAAGACATGTATTCTGGCTTATGAAAGATTTGTAGTCCTGTTTTACTTCGGGATTTGGAATGATTTTTCTTCAGCAGCCTCTGCTGTATTTTCTCATTGAACAATATTTCTCTTGTTTTGTAAGCAAGTCTGGAAACTAGAATTTTTACTGTATAGGATTTAAAAAAAAAAAAAAAAAGAATCGGAGAGTCTTTCTCTCACTGGCTGGTATCTTCCATGGGCTATACATTACCTGTCTCTTCTGCCTACAGTTTCTTTCCTTTGCCCTCACCAGTAACATCCCTACCAACTCATGTATTGGCTGCCTTTTCTTCAAATGCTGAACTTTTTGCATATACAGGTTTAGTTACAAAGAGTTCTTATGTATGAAATGTTGAGAAGGGAAATTCTTGCACATAGCAACTCAGATCATGTGGATCTGTCAGTTCACAATCTCAGGGGCTATCTTAATTTTTTTTTTAAGTCTTTCCCTCCCCCAAATTCTCCACACTGTTTCAGGATTTTCTGTAGTCAGATGACCTAGCATAAAAATCTAGGAATTGGAAGTATTTGACCTCATGTGCTTTACTTTGTATTGCAACTGAAGATTACAGAAGGCAATAAAACCGTGTATGTCATAGCAAGACAGTAATTCAATGCATGACTGCTACACTACTCAGCTGTTTGTGAGAAACTTGGAATGAAATGTTTTTAAAAAATCTAATGGAATTATTTTGTTTTTTCTTTTTGTGTGTTTTTTGTTTTGTTGTTGTTTTTACAGTTTACCCACACTATTTCTACAGGTGATATGCAGCATTTTCAACATTTGGAACCCTTAACCTGTTAATACTTGTTAAATGGACACTTTGAGATATTTTATTACAGAGTTTTTAATTAGCAAATAAATTCATGAGTACTATAGAGAAAATATTTTAGAATCTAAATGTTTCTTATATTTATGTGACTTCTCATTTATATAGTTACTTACTTTTTCTGTTTCTATTCAGTCTACAAATCAAATCATTGCTGATTTTTTTATTCTAATTTTAGTCTTTCCAACTGAATGTACTGTAATGCTTGTATGTATATGTCCCTATAAGTAATATAGGGTTTTTGTAAATTATGCAGTTACTGTAATTATCATTGTTTTTTAATAATGAAGCTGAAGGTGAAAAGGATTTTAATACCTTTGTAAAAGTATCATTACACCAAGCAGTATATATTTTGTCTTTTGAAATGCTAGCTTAGATCTGAAAACAAGTCCAGCTTTTTTTCAGGTAAGCATATATTGTTGTAGAAGGTGTGGTACATGATTGTTCTTCTTTTCAGAACTGTACCTTTCCACAAAGAGGATTTGTCAAGTAGTGGGAATTTGTTTTTATTTAAAATATAATTTGTTTTAAAAGCTGGGAGGAACTATAACACTACGGAACACCTTTTAGAAGTGATTGACTCAGTCATAACACTCTGCTGTATTTGTATAGCATATCTTCACAGTGACTGAAAACAAGCCATAAACCAAGAACTGTGGTGTGTGTTTTGTTTTGTTTTGTTTTGTTTTTTTTTTTCCTTCCTTAACTGAGGAAGATAGACTTTATAATAATTCCTGGTCATAATCCACAGGCAACAGAGAGTTTTTGTCCTAAAACTTTTTGATTGAAAACACTTGTGGAAAGATGCTGGTGAAACTAGTTTTAATGGACCAATCATGAAGCACTGCAGCCTCACGTCAAATGAGTAGTGAAAGATGAAGGTACAATGGGCTGAAAAATAAAGCAGTGCAACTTCTAATAAAGGCCTTACTTTTCTTATGTAAGTCATCTTTTGTGTTTTGTAAACTTGTTCTAAAGAGTTGTCTGGACTTTAATTTTGATGGTTGTAGCCATTTTGGACTGTATGAGTAGAAAATGTATCCAACACTTGTAAATGGCATATTAAAAAGCCAGCAAGAATCTGTTCAGATGGTGCATTATTTATTATGCAACAATATATATAGCATGTCTTTTTTCTTATTTTGTTTTCCACTTTTAACTTGCTTGTAAAACTGAAATTCAGTGTTAACTGTTCTGTTTTTCTATTAATCTTGTGTATTTTCAGATTATGTAACAATATGTACAGTCTACTTTTGAACTATTTTTATCACAGTATTATTTATTGCTTTCTTTCAATAAAGTACTGATGCATTTTCCACTGCCAATAAAACACTATTGAAAAGCTAAGATCTAATTGTATGCAGGCAGATATTTTTGCGGTGAGTGGATATTGTCAATAAAGCATTTTAATGATTGTTTGCTGCCCTGTAGATCTTGTTTCAAATGTTGACTTTTCTCCAGTAGAAAAATGTTCCGTTAGATGTGATGTTTTCTTTGGAATTGTTCAAGTTCACATGCATCAGTTTTGAAAACCAGTTTTCTGAAGAAAACTGCTTTATTGCCTACTTCTACATGTAGCTAGAGCTATGATTTACTTTCAGAAATAATAACAAAAACTATCACACAACTTCAGTGTATGCTGGTTCACGTGATGAAGATTGAAGTGCTGTTCTGTGTAGCAGCAACAGTTGCTTTGTTAATAAAATGAGATTATGACCATAGTGATGTTTGGGGAAAGCCATAGGAGTCGAGGGAACCAATACAAAATTGGGTCACAATAGGGCTGTTTATGTCAATTTTAATATATTTGTAAATCATTCCTTCTGTAGCAAAGAAGACAGAAGGATAAAGTTACAGAATAATTGAAGCAGTAGTGAAGCATATTTCATCATGTCCTCTAGAACAACAGCAGGATATGGAATGCATGGAATGGAGAAATATTGTGATTGATGCTTTAAACATTGTTCAGTAGTGCATCTCTGTTTGTCTAGTTTGTCTATATGAGTTGCTATCTGATCATTTGCAGTCGCTTTTATATTTTCAGAGAATCTATCTTTCTAAAAAAAGCTAAAATGAAACTGCAGAAGGAGATCCTGAATCACTGTTCAGCTAAACTTCACTGTTTAGAAAAAAGTTGCATAGACGTTTCTGGTCACTGATGTGATAGTAGGTGTTCAAAGTCATGTATTGTTGCTTCTCAGAAGTGAAAACAACGCGGAATAGACTTGTAAAATGTGAAAAGAAAATATGTTTATTATTTTAAGGCTGTAAAACCTTAACTGTTATGGAACAATGGAACTGACATGAGAGCTAGAATAAATGAGTGAAATAGAAAAAGCTTTCACGAACTGGGAAAACTGTGTGGTGGCTTCCTTCTGAATTATACAGCAAAGCTATCTTGGAGAAATCGAGAAAAACACTTCTCGCTCAATGTTAATACCCCCCCACTCCCCGGAAAGAAAAACATGCAAGTGCATGTGTCAAAGGCATATGGCTATGCTACAGTAATCTTTAAATAAATCTTGTTTAAATATAACTTTTTGTAAATTTCCAAATGTCTTTTAAAGGCTTTAGGTGGAAAGAGTGCTATAAGAATTAAAGTATGCATTTTTATCTGCAATAAGGAGATGGTAGAATTATCTGAGAGAACTTTAAACTTGCAATTTTTGCATGTTCAGAGGGCAAGGAATTTCAAAACAGATGGTATGATTTCATCTTTCTCCTTTCAAACTGATGTAGAATTAAAAGATGAGAAGTTGCTCTTGCAGTGTCTTATGGACAGTAGTGTTTTATCATGCCAAAACTCAGAGCAGAGAAAGTGAAGTAGTTCAAAGCAGAATTTATGCTTGGAACTAGGTAGACTAAAGATTTGGGGAGCCAGCAAAGTTAATTTTCATGTAAGCAAATATTGACACAGTGCTATGTTTGAAGAGTTATTTGAGGGGGTGATATTTTTGTTGAAACTAAAGAGTTACTTTGCTTTTAAAAGGAAAGTGTTTTTTCACTTCTTGATAATTCCATTTTCAGAGTTGTAGTTTTGGTGCCCTGCTAATAAAATTTAGAATAACTTTAATTTTTTGTTAATTTTGCACAAGAATCAAGGTTCTTTGTTCCTGCTTTCTCCTTTAGTAGGCATATTTTTAAGAGTAATTTAACCCAAATTCTAAAATTTGCTATATTGAGTTATAGTTTTACTCTATAGTTTAATACAGAAAAAAATAATTGAGCCTGTTTATACTGTGAACTGACTAGTTTTGGCTCTGGGTGACTGGAGATACCTATCCCATTAAGACTGGGACTTAGTAAGTCATGTCTCTCCCTCCAAAACTGGTGAAACTGTTCACCTGCATTTTTTTTTTTTAATGCATTGAATTTGTATGTTTATTTGTAATATTTTTCACTAGAAATGTCATTAATGGAGTTTATTTCCCCTCCTCCAGAAGATATAAAAAATACTGGTTGAACAAGTAACTCCCACAGTGTTAAGGCTGTGTTTAAAAACGGGGTTGTTTTCCTTTTGGCATCTGTCTGGATGTGAACCTTTTGCCTACTGATGAAGAGACGGAAACCCCTCAGGACTGTGTAGTTGCAATTTCCAAAACAAAAAGGAGTATTAAGATGGGGGGGGGGACGTCAGAACTATACCAACCTGCTTTACCCCTAGTTAAAGTTCTGACGGTGCCCTTTTGAAGAAGTAGTGCTTGGTCAGCTCATTCAACCCAACGATTTTAAGAAATAGGGAAAAGAGCAGCTACAGTCTAGACTTAAAAAAATATATACAGTCTTTCCCTCCACTCCCCCCCCCCTCCTTTTTTTTTTTTTTTTTTTTTTTAATATATTAATTCTTTTAGCACGGTGCTGGCTAGGGAGCATCGCTCCCACGCGTGTGGCGCGGCCCGCGGGGGGCTGGGGCAGCACCGCCCGGCGGGGCGGGGCGCGGCGGGTCCCTCTCCCACCTGGAGCCGCCCCGCCGGGCGGGAAGAGGAAGTGGGAGCTCGGGAGAAGCGGAAATTGCAGCAGCAGCAGCCGCCGCCGCCAGCCCGGGAAGCACCGGCGGGGAGCCAGGGCAGCGGCGGCCGCGGGAGGAGGAAGCGGCAGCCGGCGGGCGCCAGAGTAAGCGGGGCGGGGGGGGTTCCCCGAGCCGCTTTTGGCTGCTGTGTCGCGGAGAGACGGGGGAGCCCGGGCCGGGGCGGGGGAGGGCTGCGGTGGCCCGGCCGGGCGCGTGGCCGTGTCCGGGAGCTGGCGGGGCCGGGGAGGGGCGGGGGCCGCGGCCTCTGGGGACAGGCCGCCCGCCGTGGGGCGCTGAGGGGGCTTCTCCCGGCACTCTGCCCGCCCAGCTCCCTGAGGGGCCCGAGGGCGCTGCCCTCCTGGGCAGCCGGTCTCTGTGTTGCTGAAAGGCCGAGCCAGGCTTACGTGACTCTGCCTCTTTTTTTTTTTTTTTTTTTTTTTTTTTTTTTTTTTTTTTTTTTTTTTTAAAAAAAAAAAAATAAAAAGAAACAGCCACCTCTGTAAATCTGCCCGTGGCTCAAAGGCCTCAGCGCTGGTAACTTGAAAGAAGAAAAAGCATCTGCTGTAGGACTCTCGGGGCTGGGAGAAGGTGATGAGGGGGAAACGGGGTGAGCCGCACCGTGGCTTGCAAAGGTGGGGCCTGAGGTTACCATCGCACCATCAGAGAAGAGAGGAGTCTTCATGAATGTCCTTGTCCCCTGAGGTGGAGCAGGGGTCCCCAGCAGCTCGCGGTGTCCCCGCCGAGCCTTGGTGTAGGCCTGGAGCTGCACCTTCATTCCCTTTGCGGCGCTGTGCCTGGCTTTAAAGCGTTGGCATCCTCTTTTGTTCCTGCCAGGGGTTTATCCGAAGGCCCTGGGGAAGAGGGGAGTTCCCCAGGGCACTGCTCAAGGTGCTGGGTAGGATGCTGTGACCGCTGATTAGTCATAACAGCGGTGAAGAGCAGAGCTGGCCAGCTAAATTCAAAGCATATATTTAGCCTTACTTTGCATTTGAACCGTAGCATTTTATTTTTCCTTCAGAAATTTGACCATGTGAGTCAGTGACTCATAAATAGATCACATCCCTCCACGTTCTGCTTTGGAAGAGATGCTAGAATAGCAAGCTGCTGTAGAAACTGGGCTTATTCCTGTTAGCTCCCCACAAGCAATCGCAGGTCCTGACTGAGATCCCTCGTTACTAGGCTGCTTTGCTCCCTTTTCTAATTCACTTTAGAGAATGCAATGTTGAGGTGTGGAAAAATGTTGGCATTTATGTGCATAATTTAGGAAGAAACGTGGATTCTGAATTTTGTAAGGGTGTGCATGTGAAATCCTTCTTTCCTTCGTTATTGTTTGTGAGAGTTTGAGGAGGAAGCAGAGAAACTTAGACTTAAGGATCTAGCTTTTGTTCTTTTAAATGCCCGAGCACAGCTGAATGCATAAAGTAAAACAGTCAAGTGAAGGCATGAATCAAGTGCTTGGGGAAGAAAGTTGTGTTTTGCACGAAATATGTAAAGTAGCCATGCACATACATACCTGCACTTCAGCTCTTGTCACCTGGATTCATTTCTAAACCACTTGTACAGTGTGGTGGAGCATGGAGGGAGGGATAGACACAAGCTGTCCCTCTTAAGAGTGACCACAGGTTTGTGTTTGGTTGCAACATTAGAACTTGGACCTTATCTCGATTTTCATGACTGAGCTGGTTCGGTTCCACTTTCCAACAGTTTTTATTATAAATACATGGTCTCATAAGTTTTCTAGATATTAAGTAAATTAATAAATGCTAGATCCTTAATTTCCATAGGAATTTGGAGATGGGAGACCTGAAGAAGCAGGAGGGGAAACATGCTACTACTTTGTCAGGATATGATCTGCTCTGCTCTTATACCCATCTTCCAGGCCACTGTCATTTGCTACCTTGGTGTTTGACAATTTTTCAGTTGCTCTTGTCCTTGTTACCAGTCCTGAAAGTTCTGAAATGCTCCAAAAAACTGTCTCATCAGTATATTCTATGAGGCTGCAGAGCAGGCGGTGTTTTTATAATCTGTGCGCTTTACTTGTGGATTATTAGTTACTCATTTAAAGGGGAGTTTTCATTCCACCTGCTGGATTATGCTTGTGTGAATGAAATAGTCCATGATAATCATCCTTATGATCCGTTCTTAGAAAGATGAAGGTAAGTGGACAGAATGATGGTATGTTAAAGAGCTGAACTCTAGTGTAATACTAATGAAGAAAATAAATCATTCCTCTCTCTCATGTACCTGAAAAAGCTGGAAGAAAAGAAAGCTTTTTTTTGTTTTGTTTTTTTAGAATTTCTTTCTTTTGATTTACCTAGAATAAAGGGTATAAAATACATCCACTTGCACCAGACAGGTCAGGAATTCTGCTCAGTAGTCACGTTCCAAAGCGTTAATTAAAAGCATCCAATTTGATACTCCACAGGGGATAAGGTTTCCAGAAAGTGAGATGCCCAAAATCATTAGCCTCTTAAAAGTGTTGAATGTTGTTTCTAGATGTTACTGCTTGCCTTTTTATGAGTTTTGCTTCCTGCTGACAGTACTCCAGCACTCACCCTCAGTTTCTCATGAAAGTCAGACAAGACATTTGAGTTTGTGTATGTATTTCACAAGGGATTATCTGAGAAATGTGGCAACTCTTGTATTCTGTTGTTGTAGGCAGGTGGACTAATGTCTAGATTGTATGCAAATTCGTACAGTTTGGATTTCTTTCATAGCGCTGAAACTCGTTACACAACAGAGGATACATGTAGTATTAGGCAGTATTATACTGCCTGATAAACAGTATTATGCTCATAATTAGCAATGGCTGGGGAAAAAAAACAACTGTTCCTATGCCTTAAATATATGCATTGGACCTAGAATTAGTGACAGTCTTCAGAAATGGATGTTGGTTTGGAGACCTGATTGAAGACAAGTCTTTCAGTGCAGTGAATGAAGAAAAGATTGAACAAGGAAAGACTTCCTTGTTCTTTTCAAAATCATATCAGTGATTGCTCCTAACCTTTTTGCAGTGCCAGTAAGAAAACTAAAAAGGGTTTTCAAACCAGTTTGAGAAGACAGCCTGAGAACCAATGGTCAAATCTGCTTTCACTGCAAATACAGCTTCTGTTTATGTGATTAAATAACATACTTTACTGGGAATTTTGGATTGTGTCTCCATCAGTTTATACATAATGTAAAGTGAGTTGACGTAATCAGAGTGTGAGAGTGCTTCTTCTGATGGTGTTGCAGATGTGGAAGGCTACTGCAGGCCACACCATTTCTGTCAATCAGGATGATGGAGCCGATGACTGGGAGACGGATCCTGATTTTGTGGTATGGCTTTTGAATTTTACTGATTTAACAGAAGCATGTTATGTAACACATTAAAGAGTAATTCTTCAGGATGGGGGCTATGTCTCAGCAAAATAAACTGATAGGAGTACATTCCTGGAAGGAGGGAGAATTAATGTGAATTAGTGTTTTGTGCCTTTGAGTGATAAACAAAACTACCTTAACTTGTCTGGGCACTGCAGGGAAGACCGTACAGAAGGGACTTGTATCAGGAAGCAGCAGCCTCTTGGGGCTGAATATGTGCTTTGTGCATTTCGGCAGGGAACAAAGCATGGGGCTCAGCAGAAGAGAAGTGAAGGTAGTGGTAGGTGCTTTTTTAACTCTTCTGATCTCACCAACTGCTGAAGGCTTTTGCTGTGAACTCTAATGTGCAGATAACTTTCGGTTTGTAACTCTTTTTGTGTGTGTCCTTTGCAGAATGATGTGAGTGAGAAAGAACAGCGCTGGGGGGCTAAAACTGTGAAGGGATCCGGCCATCAAGAGCACATCAAGTAAAGCAGCTCTCTTTTTAAATTTATTAATAGTCACAATCCCAGGTGAATTTTAATCAACTCATGTTCTCAGTTACTTGTATCTTCATAATTAAAAGAAGAATCTCCATAGAAGATTATTTGCCAGATTGCTGGTCTTTCAAATAAGTCAGTATCTTCAGATCTGAAATTAAGATCAGAAATATGGTGTAGGGACTCTTAAATCTTTCTTTGTAACTGGAAATGTTATTTTTCCTGACTCTATGTGTCTGGAAAGTTTCTTTCTTCTATTTTGGTGCAAGAGCCAGTACTGCCAATGGAGGAGTTTGTATTGGGTTATCTGAGCAACTTCAGTTTGGTAATTTAAGGGTACATCTGATCCCTTAATTCTTGGGCTTTGTTTAGTAAACTGCTACCAAGCTCATAAAAATTCTGGCAAGTAACAAATTGAGCCCTCTGGCAGAAAAGCAAATCATGAAGGGCTATGTGAGGCAGAAATGATCCATCTTCTGAATCCTGTACTTGCTGTGAAAAGTCTCCAAGGCTTAATTTTAAAGTAGTTTTAGGAAATGTGTGATTGTGATGTTGATTTTGATTTTGCTTGTGCGTTTTCAGGGCATCAACTCTCGTGATATAAAGCTAAGAATAAATGTAATCAGTGTTGCAAATGGAGAAACTGCACTGTGGCTTACTTCAAGGATCACTTTTATTCTGACCTGTTTAGAGTGCAGTGGGGATGCCTACTGGGTGCATTACACCCGAGGGAGCTTTAAACTCAGTTGCGAAGTGTTCAGAGTACAGATTACCATCTTGGTCTATCCTTCTTGTATGTAGCCTGCCCTACCAACTTCAGTTCCTGCATATTGCAAGGGAACACTCAGGGAAGAGGAGGTACATGCCTCATTTCATCCTTATTTTGCATTACAGTTGTGTCCACACTGCTCAGTTAGAATTAGAGTCCTGTTACCATAGGGACTGTAGGATAAGAGATGATCCCTATTCTGAAAAGTTGCCATCTAAGTAAAAAGCATTGGAAAGAACTTAATTTAAGACATGAGATAAAAATATGTTTCAGGCACATATAAATTCTAGGTAATTAATTGTTCAAATAGCAAAATACCCTTCCATGTTAGTCTTAAAACCAATGCTTTCTTTTGATTTTTAGGCAACGTTTGCAGTGGAATAAATTCTGTTTATTAGAATATGAAGGGCTTTGTGCACTGAAAAAATGGGACGGGCTGAAAAATACGACTTGTCCAACTTCTAATTAAGATGACATTTTTATCATCCTTTTATTTTGCATCTTTTTGAAGTTACCTTCTGAAACTTTCTTAGTAAAACTTGCTGCTTAATTATATGTCTTTAAAGTATTCATCAGCTAAGAGAGAACGTATTCCAAGAACACCAGAACCTCAAAGAGAAAGAGCTTGAAACAGGACCAAAAGCTTCCCATGGCTATGGAGGGAAATTCGGTGTTGAACAAGATCGCATGGATAAAGTAAGTACAAATGCTTCTCCGGGATGATATTATAAGCCTTGTATTGCCTTGCCTATGGCCAGCACAGTAATACATGCAAGTTAAGGTTGTTGATGGTGCAAAGTTGGTTTGGACATGTAGAAGCTCAGATCATGGCCTGAGCTACATACATCAGTGGCTCATTTTGACGGCAGAAGCATCAGTCTTAAGTGCTGTAACAAGGACACTTGTAATGACTAGTACCCAGATCTGTCAGGCAGTCGTGCTCTGTTCTCCAGTTAAATCAAGATCCTCTTACAGAAGAACTGAACTAAAGCACCTGAAGCATCAGGAACAAGTATTTCAGGTGGCAAATTAGGAATCTGTAAATGATGAGAAGTTCTGGGATGTGCAATGGGTCCACATGTTTTTGTTTGGTGCTTGCTCTGTCTTTAGAGCACATCTGCATGCTTATGTCCTGACTGGGTTCCCCTAGAGTCGAGATTAAAGTTTCTAAATGTAATATTTCTAAATTAACAAAGTATTTAATGCATGAATAAATCCAGTATTTTTTATTTTGATGCTGTGCCAGGTATTCTATGCATATAGAGGTTGCCAAAGAATGAAGAAAAGGCTGTGTTGCTGCTTTTAAATTAGAGGGCAGCTCTTAAACAGTGGTGGATTATGAACAGTGACAAATAATCCAAGTATTTAAAAAATCATTGTACTTCAGTCAGAAGGTAATGTTTTACATAAGGACTTGATGGCTCTTTAAGTTACATTCTGTTAACAAAAGAAATGATAATTCTTAAGGTAATTCCATTAGCCACATGATAATTAGACAGGTATATCAACTTTTTGCTAGTTTCTTTCATGTGCTTTCTTAAAATAAAAGCCAAAGTGATTTCTGAATAAGAATGATTTTCTTTATTTACTTCCTGGACTTCTAGTAATTTGGCAACCTTAAATTTTTGCTGGATTCCTGTTTTCCAGAGTAAATTGCTGCATAATTCTCAGTAGGCCTTTGAAATAGGATAACCTAACCTTTGAATCTGGGAAAGGAATTGCTGAGCAGATTCAACTTATTAGGCCTGTTCTGCAGCTGTGTAGCTCTCTAGTGTCAGCAGTTTATTCTTCACCTGTGTCCATGGGGAAGAAAGAAACAAACAAAAGTGAATACTGTTTCCTGTAGGCCAGAATTAATCATCAGGAAAAACATGATGGTCATGCCCATCTGAGTGATACTGGTGACAGGAAATGTTCATAATTTATTTTTTTTTAATAAAGCTTTCTTCCTTATAACAGTAGTTCTAGAACCTAATCATTGAGATCTCTCCTTCACAGGTATCTGTGGCTCTGTGCAGGTGTGCTAGTATTAAGGCTTAACTCAACTGAAGTAAATGAGTGTTATTCCAGTGTTGTCATGGTACAGGTTTTTGCTGCATGTAGGACAAAATCTTGATGCTGACTTAAAGAGAACAGTTACATCATTCTATATGTCAGACCCCTGTAACATTTAAGATGTAGCAGAGCATTGTGCTGAGCAATTACGAGGGCAATTTACTCTGAAATACAGATTTCCAGGAAAAATCTTTTTCTAAGTCTTTTCTCAAAAGGGGTATGTTGTAATGCTTGGTATTTGATGAAATGCAGAAAGTTCTGGTACCACATAAGGAAAACAGCATGTTTAAACCTTACCTGCCTCAATTGGCATAACAAAAGAGGGATCATGTAAAACCACATAAAACCTAGGATTTTCAGAGCTTCATGTCTTCTATAAATGTAATGTGTAATGAGAAGAAGAAAGGGAGGTGGGAGCCTTTTCTGTCACATTTAACAGTTACTCTGCTACAGAACACCTGCAAAATGAACAAAAGTGTGACTGTTTCAGTCAGGAAAAGAAAGGAGCTTTTATATTGCTTATGAGTTAAGGTAATGTCCTATTATTGACATCCTTGTTCTGTTACCTGGCAATTACTTCAGCCATTATGTGTGGTAAAGTTTTGCTTTCCTATGTGCTGGGAATGTTCCCTCCAGCACCTGTGATAAAAAGAAAACAACAAACGCAAATACTGTAAAAGCCAAGTTACTTACGGTTTCTGGACACCTCGTATCCCTAAATTAATTCATCTTGGTCCAGCTGTCTGCTACTGGCATGAGATAAGCAGTTTCTCATTACTCAAAGGTGGGAACTTGGGGCAGCTGCTTGGAGGGTGCTCTGCTGCAGCTGCAGATGCCAACTGCCCTGGGCACTGGGACCGGTGATGCTGAGTAAGGAGAGGTGCTTGTCACAGGGTGCAGCCTCTCACAGATGTGTGCAGCAGGATATAGGGTCTTCTCTTTCTGCCTCTGGCATGAATTGTGTGCATTTGAGCAACAGGCTCAAATGTTAAAGTGACAAATTTCAAGTTGCTCTGGCCAGTGCTCAGTTTTGGCACTGGACAAGAAAAAAAACCATTTTTGCTATGTTATGTAGTACCCCTCAAGGTGCTAGACTCTAGCATTGATTCCAGGATCTAGAAGGCTGTCCTAGCACTTAACACTAGCAAACGCTATCTGAATGTACTTCCAGGTGTGTAATTACATATCCTGTGTCTTCCCTGAAGCCAGTCACAGTGTGATGTAACTGCACCTAAGCTGGCTGTATTCAGCTCGAGTTCCAAGGACAGGCTCAAACTGGAAACTCTGGGGCTGGGGTGCCTTTGGCATGGGGAGCTCTGTCTTGATGTGGATGCACAGTTTCATGTTGCAATGCCCTTTTGCAAGTGAGGAGAAAGTATAGAGAGAAGATGCATAATTTTGATTTATGCAGAAGATCAGGGTGCCTCCCTAAAAGAATGTTAATGGAAAACCTAGCCGTAGTTGTATTTGGTTGCAATCTTAATATCAGCTAAACCAGATCTGTGCCTATGTGCCTAAATACAAGGCTGTGTATTTTATCTGGAAATAATCCTTATTTTAAATTCTGCATGAACGCTGTCAAGACTCCCTCTGTATCTTTCTTGTTTTCATTCCTGTGCTTTTGAAGTAGAAATTCAGAGCATAGAACAGTCTTCATAAAATACAGCCACTGCTGTCATACTCTTTCTTGGCACTTCCCTTGCCTAGGCTGTATTGATAGCATGGTGACAGTCTTGTGAAGACTTCTCAAGTGAGTAGCAATTTCCAGAGAAGTTAGTTTCAACAGGAGGAGTGGCAGTGATGCATGTTTGTAATGAAGCTTATCCTCAAGTTACTTAGTGCAGTGTTTTCTTGTACATACAGAACTGTATAGAACTGCTGCCTGTTTCTGATCTTTCCGATTTCTTTTAGTCAGCTGTTGGACATGAATATCAATCCAAACTTTCTAAACATTGCTCACAAGTGGATTCGGTGAAAGGGTTTGGTGGAAAGTTTGGAGTACAAACCGATAGAGTTGACCAGGTAAGCAGTTTCATCTTGTACTGCAGCTACTCACAGTAGTTGAGTTTCTCATTTTGTACGTACAGCTGAAAAATTCTAATACCTTAAATTGCTGGTGTGGTCTGCTCTTCCTGCTGTATTTGAAGGTTAGCAGTAAACTAACACTGACTATTATGGAGATAAATTTCTCCTTAAAGCAGGATAGAAGAAAAGCCCTTATGGGAAATTGAGATGAGTTGAAAAGAAAACCAAAGAGAGATGTTAAAATATGCCTTTTAGCCAGGCTGTGCTCTTCGATGAGGATAATATCAGTGTGAATGCTACCAAAGGAGGGATTTGGGGATGGTTTGTTCTGTATCACAACAGAAGCTACTGGGCAGGATAATTGGTGTCCTGTTCCAAGACTGTGTAACAGCCCCTGAATGGAAATGCTGAATTCCTGTTGTCCTGAATTGCTGAACCTGGAAAGACTGGAGTATGTTGCTAGTATAGTTTGCTTTGGCAAGGGATGACAAAAACCCTTCCGTGAATACATGTACTAAATTATCATGTAAACGACTATGGCCTATAACTTAAGCAGGTATTTATGCTCCCAATCAAGAAGGTCAGAGCAGTATGGAAAGACACAGGAAATTTCAGTGCTGTTTGTCCACTGACGTGCATGTAGATTTTCTAGTAATATCTAACTCTTTGTCACACATGCAATTGTATTTCTCTTTCAGTCAGCTGTTGGGTTTGAATATCAGGGGAAAACTGAGAAGCATGCCTCCCAAAAAGGTAAAGTGGTGAGCTGGTTGTCTCTGTGGACACATGGTTCTTATTTATGAGACTAGATCTCTGTTCTTTTGCTGTTTGTAAAAGACCTCGTTTAGCAATGCTTCTACATGACGTTCTCAGTAAATCAAATGTTGAGGAGTTTGGGTGGAACTGAAGATGAAAAAATGAATTTCAAAGCAGTTTCACGAGTTGATGAGGTTTTAAGACAAGGAAATAGCATGTCATTGTGAGTCTTACTTTTCTTTTAGAAGTGAGGTTCAAGGACATTATAGAAAGGCTGGGAGTTTTTCTTTGCTGTATTGCACCCTGTGTTGGAAATAGGGAGTAGACTCAAGAGGAACCGTCATGAAGTAGGACTGTTGCCTATCTTATTTTCTGTTTTTAGAATTAAACTGAATTTTTTGTGCTAAAGAGTAATATTTTAGTTCTGAAATAACTTCCCCCCCCCAATTTATAGAGTATACTGTTTCCACTAAAAACTTTTTCATTTAATTTTTATTATGCTTTACTCTCAATGCAGACTACTCAAGTGGTTTTGGTGGAAAATACGGAGTACAGGCTGACAGAGTGGACAAGAGTGCAGTGGGGTTTGATTACCAGGGTAAAACTGAGAAACATGAGTCACAGAAGGGTGAGTATGCACATGTTGGTCGGTTTTTACTTTGATGTAGTAGACATTCATGAAAGGTCGTGTCATAATTTTTTACATCTGTTGCACTCCTAACCTGCCAAAAGTTAACACTGAATAAAATTTATGTTGCTAAAAACTTTGACTTCTGAAAAAGAAACCTAGAACATTAGGTTTTACGTGATGGTTCAACTGCCGTTACTTTGGAAGCAGGGCACATAGGTTTGTCTGGAGGATTTTTGCAACTTCTTTTGAAAAGCTGTAGATTAAAGTACTGAGACTGTGAACAGTTTAACCACAACAGAGAAGCATCTTGAAAAGAATCAGCTGTTTGTAGATTAAAACATTTATCAGAGTTAGTAGTGTTTAGAGTTAGTATTGTGGTGCTAATCAGGTTTCCAGGTTATATCTGAATATCTGATCAGAAATCAACCACTTTATTAAAAAACTTGACATTTTTGTCACCTGTTTTCTGCTTATCTCAAAGAAATATTTGCACTGTAGAAATGCTAAAGAGAAGGGGGTGTTTGTTTAAAAGCATCCAGGCTGTTGCTGACATGGTACTTGAAGTTCATTTTGCTATAAGTGTCTTAAGAATTTTATCAAGGAGTCAAGTAGCAGAATTGCTAATATCACCCATCAGTTGAACTACATATGATGCTATTTTATTTTCCATCCTGAGAGAATGTATTCTGAAGAATTTATGACGTCAGTGTCTGGAATCAGGATTAACCAGGGATGTCAGTGCTTCTTTTAAGATGTAATGTAATGTTAGCAGGTCTGATTATCACAATTTTTCAAGATAATATTTTGTTACTGAAAACTTACAAACAAAATTCTTCACTCTTATCTCTAGATTATTCCAAGGGCTTTGGTGGTAAATATGGTGTTGACAAGGACAAAGTGGACAAAAGTGCTGTTGGCTTTGAATATCAAGGCAAAACGGAAAAACATGAATCACAGAAAGGTTTTTATTATCTTATTTAAAAATACTAGTTCAAATCAATCAACCTTTTAAACCTGGGAAAAGATGTTTTGTTTGAGTTTTTTTTGGTGATGAATGTGTGTTTGCCCTTTGTGTATGCAGATTTTTCTTTCCCTTAAATGAAAAGGCAGGCATTGTAAACTGTCCCTGAATCTCACAATCTGATTTCCAAGGGAAACTTACGTTGTATGGATGTTACTGAAATACATGTGTAATTGCACTGATCTGTGGTATTCAGAGACAGTCTCAAGTCCTTCATTATTTATATATCTACGTTGCACATATCTATATATACATGTGTGTTATATGGCTTTAGGTGGAAAGCGCAACAGATTCTTCAAATCTTTGAATATTATTGAGTCTGTATGCTGTAACCTTCACTGGATTTGTGGTGCTTCCTCACATTGTGATCCTAGAGTTACTGAATGGGTATCCTTCCCCTCTGTTGACGTAGTGTAGCAAGGGGAAAAATGAGTGAAAGACAGCATCATTAATGACAGGGCAGCTTATCCCATAACATGTTACTGGTTTTTTATTAAATACTGTTTACAGTCATAAATTGCAATAATCTTTTCTAAAACTTCGTGCATACAGATTATGTAAAGGGGTTTGGAGGCAAGTTTGGTGTGCAGACAGACAGACAAGACAAATGTGCACTTGGCTGGGACCACCAGGAGAAAGTGCAGCTGCACGAATCCCAGAAAGGTACATCAGTTCACAATTCTTTGCCATTCTTTCTGACTTCCCTCATTTTGACTTTTCTTTTCCCTGTGTGAACCCTCCTCCCCTGGTATCTTTGGCCACAGCCTCATAGTAGCTAACATGTGTCTCCTTTTTCTGTGTTTGAACGATTCCTGTGTATTGATTGTACTGGTGTCTGCAAAGCAGTTTTAACACATCTGATACTTAGTCCCTGAAAGTTCAGATTTATCGATAAATTCTCACTGGAGAAGCTTTATGAGTCTGCAGGTAGCCTGGATTATTATTTTCCTTTTTCAATTGAGTTGTGAAAACCACAGATTAGCAATTTCTTTGTACTTTCCATAAATAATCTTCCTTTTCTGGTTTCTGTTAGATATAATCCTATTTTCATGCCAGGGAAGTCTAAGATCTAATGCTGTCCTTTCTCATTGCCTGTGAGGTACCTATTCCTAGGAAATACTAGTACCCAGAATAAAAGTTGCAAAATAATGATTGCTCCCCAGCCCTCTGCCTGTCACCACTCTAAAGTAATTTTTTTTACCAGAAGCCCTTTTTTTGTGCCCTCATTTTATACTGTATATTAAAATGGCTGTTCTAAGGCAGCAGTAGGGCATGGCCATAGCTCTTACATGAGAGCTTTTTTTCCTCAAGCTGTACAGCAGCAGGAATATTCCTCTTTTAAGCAGTGCTATGTAGGAATATCTTAGGGATAGTCTCTGTGGACCCTATCTTAACACCTCTTTGAATCTCTAGTGTACAAGTGTTAACCAAGTTGATGAAGGAAGCTCACTTTAGTGTCTTGTATCCTTTTGTATGTTTTGTTTTGGTGAACATACTATGCGTGTGTTTGTGTTCATAATCTTGATCAAATGCAAGTGCATTATGCAGTATGTGTGAAAAATGTTGAGAAGTGCTTTTTTCTGTGACTTCAGAATGGTGTTCTTATGTCTGATAGATCATGACCTATTTCTAATCTCAAGTGGAAACTTCTTTTGAATTTACTCTTATGAAAGTGTATTGAGATTTTTTTTCACCATCCAAAATTATTGGTAATTGAAAATATTGCAAAAATTATTTTGAGTGTCTGACTAAACTTCTTTATTTTCCTCCTTTCATTTTAATTTATTACATGTGGCTTTTTCAGACTATAAGAGTGGTTTCGGAGGGAAATTTGGTGTACAGACAGAAAGGCAGGACCCATCTGCTGTGGGGTTTGATTACAAGGAGAAACTAGCCAAGCATGAATCTCAACAAGGCACCGTTTTCACTTGTTACTTTCTTAACAGTGCAGCCACTTCTCACACAGTCTTAAATAGTTTCCTGAGTAGACTGATGCTAGTAATGTGCAGACACTTTCTTGCGCTTCTATTCCTACATGATCTAGCAATGTTCTTCCATTTTATTCTTAAAATGTTACATAAAGCAAGCCTGTATTCAGGAAACAGATATCCAATGTTTCGTTAACAGCTCTACAACATTATGGATTTAGTTAATAGCTATACATACAGTGTGATAACAACAACATTATTAGTAGTATGATGTTAATGACGTCGTGCTTACCAGTTTTAGAGTCTAAATGTGAAGTTTTGCCTGGATAAATTGGTGGAAAATACTCAGATATGGACCATGCATGTAACCATTAACAAGCAATGAATTATGGCAAGATCATTTTAAAATGACTGTAGTCTTTAAAACAAGAAGTAGGGAATGTTTGTGGTTCTTGGGTGAGCAAATACTGTTATAATGCTCTCTTTATTCATTGTGAAATAGTTGGGGTACAAACCATGAATTCCTGGTTTTCCGTTATCTTAAAGTGAGAAGTCTGGATCAGGAAAATGTAAGTGTAGTATATTTATTCTGGCTGAAAATACATACAAAGCTGAAGAAAATGAGGTTGTTCATTCTGATAGTAAATATTTTTCTGTGCTACAGTGACACAAATTCAAATGCTTAGCGGGTCAGATGTGCCTTAGCAGAGCCCAAGTACAAACACTGAAATAGCTGGCAAGGAGACCCAAGTGGTTTTGGGGCTGAGAGGAGGAGGAGTAATTGTAATTGTATTCCAGGGATGTATAAGAAATCCTGTCCAGCTACAGAGTCTAAGGGCATGTTCCTGCAGCTCATTGCCACCAGAAAGAGGTGTTTTTCCAGCCACACACTCTTGCTGCTTCTGTTGCGCTGGCTCTGGTGCTCATCAGACGTTTCTCTGAGTACAACTCACAAGAAAGAGCAGAAAGCTACTCTTGTTAGGGTTTATTTGTTGTTTTTCTTGCTAATGCCACTAGTGAGTTAAACTGATTTTGGAGTATAACAAGTGCTAGAGTCAGCATCAGGTGAGAGAAAGAGTGTGCAGCTCAGGGGTGGTATGGAATACCATGGCCACCCGTTTCTGTGGTGGTGAGTTGTTGCAGGCTCATACTGTCTTGTGGAATTGCCCCTTACCACATGTAGAGCAGGAGTTATTACCAATTACTTTAACATTCATCAGTTGGGTATCACGACCAAATCCACTGGAATGAGAAATTTGTTATATTTTCCTGCCATTCATAGAATTTACCAAGTTAAAGAGAAAAAAACCACCTCTGTGGTCACCGAAGACTGGATATCGCTCCTTTGAGCAAAGCAAAATGGCTTAGGTTATATGATCATTGCAGAGGGCTAAGAATTGGTGCTGTGAAAGGCTGTGTTACAGAAGTGATGCATTAGAAGGGCTCATCCCTTATTCCTTGCTTGATACCTTATCAATCCTCAGCTTAATGTTTACTCAGAGAATGCATGTGGCCCACAATCTGTCATCTGCTGCTGTACCCGAAGGCTCTTGCAGTTATGTATCCTTTCTGCATCAAAAACCAAGTTGCATTTTCTTTGGCGGCTGTCACTGTATCTCTGCATGCAGCTGAAATGGCTATTTGCATTTGAAATGGCTGATTGCATTTGGCAGAAAGATGGGAGGGACAACAAACTCCCTACTCTAACCTTTTTATCCTGCTTTTAGATTATTCGAAAGGATTTGGTGGGAAGTATGGTGTACAGAAAGATCGGATGGATAAGGTAGGTTGCTTGAAAGAGCCATGACTTAGTCTGTAGGGGTACAAAATGGCCTGGTTAGATCTGCAGTGTTCAGCTCTTTATTTCTGGATAGTTCTCAGATCTAACAGAGTTCTGTGCTTTTCTAAATCTTTAAAAAGCAAGTTTATACACACAGAGCTGATGCCAGTTTATACACATACGTATGTGTGTACATATATGTAGTATATATATATTTAAGTAGGGAAAATTGAAACGTGGAAATGAAAGAATAGCAAAGTTAATACGAAAGAATGAGAAAATCCTTTTTTCCACAATTTCAGTCATGTCTTCTAACATCTAGCTAATACCATATATCTTGATGATAGCCTTTTGGCAGACTGCTTAAAATAGGTGTCTCATATCTACTAACTTTGCCCACATTGATTATCAGTTTGATTATTCTCTTTAGGGGAATTTGTTTTAGTATTCTGTAACAGTGAAAGATAGGGCAGTTGATACCCCATTTCTACATGTCCATTTTTAAGTTTAAAAAACTAGAAGAAGAAAAAGTCCTCACTGAGATTTATCTACTGAATAAATTTACTCTCAGCTTTATGTAGGATATGTAAAAGTGTGAAAGAAGTGGAGTTTGAAAGTCTGTAGGATTTTTTTCTCTTGTGGCTTCAGGACTTAAGACAATTAATTTAAAAACCCCTTGTGTTTTGGATACTGTTCTCAAAATACTCCCTCTGTTTTAACAATATCTGTTTCTTTATGGGAACTGGATACTTTTACCTTGGTAGAAATCCTGCATAATGTGGATTAGAAAAGCAACAGCTATATAATAAATGGTTTGGACATTACCTCATGTTAAGTTCTGATGAGTCATCTGTTCATAAACTTTTTTTTTTTTAATTAATAGGATTTTAATGTGTTTAAGCCTGTCCCTGAAGATTGATTCTTACATAGTTTGTCTTACAGAAAGACTTACTCCATTTGTCAAGTTTTGATTCTTCCTGATTTTATTCTGGTGTTCTGAAAAAAGCCATGGGGGCAATATCACAATATAATGTCACAGATTGTAGCTGTCTGAATGTCTTCATGAATTTGTGTCTTTTAAATGTACTCCTTTTGTCTTTACTAATAGAATGCAGCAACTTTTGAAGATATTGAGAAACCAGCATCAACTTATCAGAAGACTAAGCCAATAGAAGCTGGTACGGCTTTGGCCCCAAATCCTTTCTTTGGAGGTGATAGTGTTCAAAAGCCCAGGATATTATTGCTGATGTAGTAGTGCTGAGTAAGAATCATCTAGAGGGAACTGCTGTATTTGCAGGTCTCTAGCAACCTCAACTACTCTCTCCCTTCTCCCTTTAGGTTTTGGTTTGCTGTTTGTTTTTTTTTTTTTTTTTAACTTGAGGGTCATCAGAGTTGAGGAAGGGAGAATAAAAAGCTTCAGAATGGAGAATAGACTGAGTAGCAGAGTGGAGTGGTGGAGACTGTACCATGAAGGAAAGGAGGGAGAAGTGATGCAGAGGTTTTTGTATAAAAAGAAATGTGCACGAGAGGTTTGGGCTTGGAAGGGAAGAGGGAGAAAGAGGGATAAAAGGACTTTTCTGATTGTGCTGTGAGCTCAGAGAGCAGAAACATGTTCAATCCTAGCATAAATTTGTACCAAAACCTCATTCCAGGCTACCTTTATACAGACATTAAACAACATTTGACTCTTAATTTTTTTCAATGTTACAGTTGCTAATAAAACAAGCAGCATCCGAGCTAACTTTGAAAACCTAGCCAAGGAAAAAGAGCAGGAAGACCGAAGGAAGGCAGAAGCTGAGAGAGCACAAAGAATGGCCAGGGAAAAACAAGAACAGGAGGAGGCTCGAAGGAAACTGGAGGTCAGTAAGATTCAAATCCCATTTGAGCAGCATGTCTAGTGTGTTTCAGCACTATGCTGGGAGAAAAGAGAATCTTTTTAAGAAAAGATACTTTCCTTCTTTCCAGCAAGGCTTTAAAGCTCTTTGTGTGTTTGCCTGTGACTGTACCTGTGCTTTACCTGTTTGTGACTCCAGCCATCTATCTACATGCACCATATGTATATCAAACATCAAATAAGGTGACAGGGTAACACTTAATAGTATATAATTTTTTATTTAGCTTATCCCAAAATATATATGCTAGTTGTGAGCACTAATCTCTGCAGTCTGACCTTTTCCTGCTGTACTTCTACCTTTTGATAATACCAGATTCTCTTGGGCATGGAGGAGCTCATAAGGGGAGAGACATGTGGTTCTCAAAAGGCCCTGTATGAATGCTTCTCCAAGAAGTTTAATACCATAGTGGTAACTAGTGATGCTGTTTTTTTGGAATCAGTATTGTGAAGGATGGAGGTGGTATCACCCATTCATATAGCGCATGCTCATGAGATGAGAGGAAGTAATATTCCCAATGTTAATTGAGTCTTAGTTTGAGAATTGAGAAAATTAGTTTAGCATTGGCATGGTTAAAAGTTTTGTGATTTCTGTGTTATAAGCAAAATAATTCCAGGAAGCATTTAGTCAGAAACTGCATCTTACCTGCTTTCTAGTATTTGCATATTTGGTGAAACTCTGCTGCTGAGATAGAAGGACTAGTGCATTAATAGCAACTTGTCCTTCGTGTCTTGTTCATTTGCTTTGTGACACAATGCGTGAGGTGTCTTATCACCAGTAATCCTGAGGGTCTGCTGTCTGCAGCTGTGTAACCTTCCATGCAAGCTGCTGTAGCAGTGTTTGTCCAGAGCCTCTGTGGCAGTTTCCCTTCTGGTCCCATGATGTTATTCTGATTTCATGGCCCTTGTAAACCCTGATATTATGGCAGAGCGTGAGAAGCAATTGATGGTGGTGTAAGAATAGTCCCTCTTTTCCCCTTCTTCTTCACTTCTTGTTTCACAGGTATTAGTTTATTCTAGAGAAGACTTAACATAGGACACAAAAAGATAGTAGTCTTATATTCTGCATAAATGCCATACACGTGCACTGTGACTCCACAGCCAATCAGTATGCTGCAACACCGATGCCAAAATAGCATGCTCCAACTAGTGCTAATAGTGTCCCAAACAGGAATAACCAGTAGGGAGATTGAGTGAGTCTGATGAAAAGTATGTAGTACTCAAGGAGATGCACAGGAAAAATGGTCATCCTCGTCATCTTCATCATTTCCACTTTTTATGCTGAAGAGACCCTCCCAGAGGTGAACGCTTGTTCGGGACCCTCGTCACTGCTCTTTTTGGCTGGCTATGGGGGAGTTTTCCTCTTCCCTTCTTTCTCCTGTCTCTTTCTTCTTTTGTTTTTATTTTCTGCCAGAAATATCTTTCATTGTTAGAGCCAATGTATGCCACCAGCTGCAGATGCCACAAATAAATCTACATATGAACTTGTATCAACATCCTCTGTGAGACATCTGAAATCCAGGAAAGGCTGTCAGATGGTTTCCCGGATCTGTTGGGTCTTTTGCCTAACAACAAATGGGGCAGACCCAGTGACTGGTTTCTCAGATGTGGTGGAAACTTCCTCTTAGCGGGATGTTACTACTGGATGTCAGGGTGTGGTGTTGATTCCATTCCATTAGTGTGGTCTGAGTCATCACAAATTTAGACTTGGTGTAAATAATTTGTTTTACAAGTATGAAAAATTAAATGCATGGTAGGCTTATGGTAACCTAGCTCTGATCTTCCTATATTAAGAAAAATACACTGCAGTGAAACTGCACGTTAATTCACATTAACTAAGCTAGCCTAAACTAGCATGGTTGCTAACAGCAGCACTCTCAAGCCACCTTATTCCTTATGCCAGCAAAGCAACTGTCACCCAAAAGTGGAAAATTAACCCTAACAGAGTGTCTAGTTAACCCAAATCAGTTCCCATGCCCAGTTCATTGGTTGGCTTCTCAACTGCTGTCCACAGGTATATAGGCCAGCACTGCTTCTGAAATAGCTCTGTAGTTTCGTTGTGCTGCAACTGCATGGCTCTTGTATCTTGTGTATAGTTTGATTTCTGAAAACTGCTAACTTCTTTTTGAGTTTTGTTTGAAAATTAGGAAATTCTAGCTTTATAGGTTAAATCAAGTCTCCCCAATCTGAAGTGATTGCTGCTTTTTTTTTTTTTTTTTTTTTTTTTTTCCCAGTTTATCTCCTCTTTTGCCTTATGGCTTCAAGATGTACAGTGTGAGCATATGTTCACTGCATACATATATCACAGGATGAATGGGAGTTCATTTTTGTGAATCAGTGATTTCTTCTAATGCTGCCTTACATCCCTGTGTACTTTGTGGACTTTTAATACCTTCCCCCAACCACTGTTTGGGTTTCTTTACTGTCCTAGAGAAAAACATGTTATACCTTTAACACAGCATCTGCCACTCAGACGTTGCCATCATCAACACAGCTGGGAGAGGAAGAGATAAAGAGGTGAAGTTGAGAATTCGGTCTTTTCTATTTGATAATGTCAGCCAGCCTGGTCCCAGGTGCCACTCTGTTAGTCAGCTTGGACTGCTCTGTGTCATTCTCAGCATTGGCACCAGAGAGAAAAGTTGAATGTTTACCTTGAGGAGAGTCACTTGGTTCCCCTCTCCATAGAGTGCTAAAGCTGAAATGCATCCAGTCTGTACAGTTCCTTTCGGAGTTCTTCAGATGAGAAAAGTTGAATGCCTTGGCACTCGCTCACTCAGAGCCACAGCAAAATGCTATCAGCATATGTCACCACCTTCTTCTGGTATAGCTGTTCAGCTGGTAGCCCCATAGCTCCTCTAGCTATTGCCAGGCTGTCTCTGCTCCTGAACCACTGTCCACTGTTCCCAGCATGTTTCAGTGTGTTTAAGCTTATGCGTCGCCCGTATCTAGGTCTAGCACCCGGATGGTTCTGTGAAAAAGTAATTTTTCACTCCTCATCTTCCTCAGTCCTTGTCCTTGCCACCAACACTGCAACTCTAGTCAAAGAGTTGTAGTCCCTCAACTCTGGGGTCTATTCCATGGGGTGATAAAGAATGGGAACAAATACTCTTTTTGGTCACCTCCTGGAGACAACGTTGAGGTGTACATTGCTCTTGAAAGTGCAGCTTCACTCCTTCGGGAGATCTCCCTTTTCTTGGCACATGTTTTCCTCTGTTAGCACATTGGATCTGGATAGTGTTTAGGACTTGTGACTTACAGCAAGCAGCGTTGTTATCTTTGCAGGATTTAATTTAGTAGATACTTTTACAGTTCTCCAAATAAGGAAGAACCGTGATAAAGGTTGATGGACATCACAAGTGTTGCATTGTTAATAAGGCCATTTTGCACCCATGAGATCACTTTGGACAGCCCTTGCTTCCAGTTACTGCTGAGAATTGCTAAGTATCAGTCCCAGAGGACAATGGACTTTCTCAGCATTCATCCTGCTCTTTCATTTTTTTTCTCCGAGGTGCATATTTTCACGTGGCAGTAACTCCATTCCATCATCACTATTTCTGCTTTGTTCTCAGACAAGGTGTCTGGTGTTTTAAGGATTTTTCAGCCTGTCTGAAGCGTCTTCGATCATCCTCCAGATGCTGATGGTACTTGCTAAACAACATTTCTCCAGGGAGGACTATTACTTCCTTACTTTGTTTTGGTTATTTCTAGGGGATTTTTACAAAAGACCATTCCCTGTAAACATGGCAGTTCATCCTTGAGCAGCTGGGTCTTAAAGTGAATGTTCTGAAGTAAAAAACTTGACTCGTTATCACAGAGCAACTACCAGTTCTCAGATGGTGAGAGTTCTTTGGTTGGAGGATCCCAGGATACTTATCCTTAACTCAGTGCTTCACTTCTTGGGTAACTCCCTCATGAAAGTGTCTCTTTCCTTGGGTATGTGGCAAGTCTGGTACCTCATACTGATATTTTCTCTACTTCATGTATGTTTTCTGCTCTGCACCTTTGCTACAAGCAGGTTGACATTCCCCAAGATGCAAGGAGGTATTTCACATGGTGGCAGCTGTGTCTCCAGGGGCAGGCCCTTTATGTTCTCTCAGTCTTGACAAGTACAGATATCAGTATATTTGACAATACCATGTGATTTCATTGCACCACAGGTACATTTTCATAAGGAACAGCAACTCTGTGCCAGTGCTCTGGAGATCTGGTCCATTTGGAGGACAGAGCTTTCCTTCTTTGCTTATGAGTGATGGCAGTTTAATATGGTTTGGGAGAGATCAGCAGTTGCCCTAAGTGATAGGTGTGGGGAGAACAGTTCTCTGAAGTTCACACTTGTCAGTCCCTCAGCTCTGAAAGACGAGCTGCCTTGCAGTCCTTACTGAAAAGTGGGAAATCTGCTCTGGTGTGAATGTTTTGAAAGGTTACACAGCTGACACAGAAAGTATTGGTGCTTCTTTTTGAGAGAAGGTTTGTGTCCAGACTTGGTCTTGGGTACAACCCTGAGATTGGCCAAGTGGGCTGATGCGTGCATTTCTCCAGGTACCTCTGCTGCCAAGCACTGTGGTTAGGGTAAGGCAGGACAACATCCTGTTGGCACTCATTGTCCCCATGCATTTTGGTACCGGGACTTCTTTGCCTTTCAGTGACTTCAGTTCTCTCAGTCTGACCTGTAATAACAGTTTGTCTGTCTCACTCATTTCAGTCTTGAAGCAATCTACTCCTTGCTGTGGATGCTGAATGGCTCTCCATTAGACTATTCCTATTTTAACCCAGTTGGAGCCATGTTTTTTTAACCAGTAGGGAGGAGATGACTGGTCATATGTATCTTACCAAAGCAGTCAGGCTTTCTGCTTAGTATTCCATTCCATGGGTTCATAGTCTGGGCTGAGTGGGGGAAAAAGTTCAGCTTCTCCATTAGCTCCCTTGTCAGTCATTTTGGGTGGTCATATTTTCATAACTAAGATCTGTGGATGGAAGGTGGTGAATTTGGGCTTTTCCTACCCATTTCAGCTTTTCATTCAGGTTTCTTCCTGCTGAGGAAACAGTTCTCCAGAAGGGTTTAAATGTAGTAACACAGGTTCTCCTGAACCATTGAACTGTTATATCTTTTTTTTTAGTTTTTTTTTTTCCTGTTTCTCTCTCAAAAATGACTGACTTTGTTATTTTTATTGTAAGTGTGGGTTAAATTCAACCTATTATGCTTGATTTTTCTTGAGCTTCATCAAAGATTCTGTTGCCTGGACACATTTGAAGTTTTTTTCCAAAGCTGGTATTTAAATTTCACCGTAACCAGATGATTAATGTTCTTCCAGACTGAACATCTCCATGGTTAATTGTGTGATTCTACAGACACGGAGGGAGTGAGGGAGGACGACGTTAAGGGAAAACTAAAATGGCACTGGCTGCACTGCCCCTCGCTCACAAGCTGCACACGAGAATGGGAGGGAGATACTGTAAGGGGTGGGGACAAACTTTGACTCAAGTGAACTTTATTTTTTTTAAGTGAACTTTCTTGCACAGACAGAAAGTTCTCTCACTTTAAGTAAGTACGTGGGCATACGTACTCCCACAATGGGAATATACATATGGGCTGCATTCCTTCAAGAACCCTGTTTACTGGTAATCCTTTTTCTGTTTTCCTTTTCACATATGTCACATAGTCAAATGGTGTTCAGGGAGCTCTTTAACTGGGTGCCTCTAATGGTTCAGGGAGCTCTTTATGGGTGCCTTATGATTTAGCTAGCCTCTGCTGCCTTAGAGAACAAAGCAGGATGCTCTTTCACATGGAGTGTTCCAGTGTGGAAGAAACCAAGCCTGAGGGCAGACCATGCAATTTAAATGTTCTGTGTCAGTTATGCTGTGGCTATCCTAAACTGTAGTCTGGATTGCAGAGACACATTTCCTAGGGCAGATTACTCAAACTGTTGTCGTGGTTGACATTGTTAATGGATTGGTACTACTTAATTTGTCCCCAAACTTAGATTTGGCTTCTAATAAACACTTTGCTGGTGCTTTTTTAGCTGTTGCACAGGAGTTAAAAGTTGAGGAGGACTGTTCGCATCAGGACAGATTTTTTTCCAGAAAGCACAGCACTAAACTTTGAATTGTCTTCAAAGCTGGCTCTGTTCTCAAGACACGCTTTGCTTTCTTTGTTAGATGTATTCTTTTCTGAGCTGTGAGAAACAAAGGAAAAGAAGAATTTTTTTGTAACAGAGTCCTATCGCTTCATCTCTGGACTACAATTTCTCCTGAGGATCCTTTGGGGAGTTACAGCTTGAAGGACGTAAACAACTGGTGTGCACAGTCTCCCATAACATGTATTCTCTTTTCTTTTTTATGATGATGAAAAAAGTTTGGCCCTAGATCCACAGGGGTTTCTTTCCCCCTGTGGTAAAGAGAGATAAAATGAAATAGCTAGCTTACAGTCCTTTTTTTTTTTTTTCTATCCAAGTCATGCAAGCAATGTAGCATTTCTTGCTCTAGAGTGTCCAGGCTTCCTAAGGAATGGCTTTCTAATGATGATTGTGGATTTGCCCTCTGATTCACAGGTGGGATGGCACAGCATGAAGTGCTTGAGTGCCAGAACACTTGATTCAGGTCCATGTCCTTTGTGTCACAGAATACAATATCAATACTGCTTTTATTTCTACCACATATAACTCTTCTTAATGTTTGAATCCCTCATTGTCAATATATAGGACCTGGTTTTGTCTGAGGTATTCAGTCTTTTACCTTGGCAGGTGTTTTTCAGACCTGCAAGAGCTTGCAGGATCATTTCTCATCAAAGATAATATATGAGTTGTATAATTAGAACATGCAGGCTTCAGGTTCTCTAAACTTAGGCTAAAATGGGACATGAGGCCCAGCCAGCTAATGAACAAGATGAGTATACTGAACAGAGAAACCCTGCAGCTCCTATGGAAACATGCCAAAGAACATTGGGTACTCTGTTTTTGAACACGTGCAGTTTTTGTTTCTTTACTTTTTTCTCTTCTGCTTTGCTGTATTTTTGAGGCTTTACTGTACAGTCAGTCTAAACCTCCAGGCAGGTCTAACAGTCCAGCCAGTCCAATCCTTTTCCGCTCTCTGCTTGCATCAGTTTATTGCAGAATATGCTGCCTGTCTGACTTACTGAAGGGTTGTTTCTTGTTCAGTGTCATGATATTGGTGATTAAACTGCCCTGAAGTTTTTCTTTCTCTTCAATTTAGGAGCAAGCTAAAGCCAAAAAACAAACTCCACCACCATCTCCTACCACCCAGCCAGCTGAGCAGAAGGTACCCTCAAGCCCAGTCTACGAGGTTTGTTAGGATCACTTTCAGTACCTGGTTTTTGATCCTAAGAATAGGAACCTTTTTACAAAACCCTGACAAACCTCACCTGTATTTCTTCAGGACGCACTTTCCTATGAAGCAGAGTCTGCCTACAAGAATTCCAGCACAACGTATTCAGCTGCACGCGAGCCAGAGTCTGGCTACAAAGCTGCAGAGTCAGACTACCAAGAAGCAGTGAGTCAGCGAGAGGCAGAATATGAACCAGAGACTGTCTATGAAGTGGCAGGGGCAGGAGACCGTTACCAAGCAGGTAGAGTGTTTGTTTCTGATACGAAACACTTTAAGATAAAGCTTATTTCCTTAGGCAACAACTTAATGAATAATTGTGCTGATAGTGCACTGTCCTAGTTTTCTAAAGTCTTAGTCTGGTGAGACTTTCTAGATTCTCCAGCAACAAACTTTAATTAGGAAATTAGGATATGGGTAGAGCAAGGTTGAAATTACTTAACTTGTGAGGTGATGTTGGAATAATTACAGTGCTGTCTAGGGTATCAGTTCAAAAAGAAATGTAGGGGTAACCATTTCCACTCTGTGTAATGCAGCTCAACTTGAGAAGAAAGCACAGAGATGGAGATTAAATGTGTGTTGAGCCAGTGCTGGCCTACCAAGCAAAAAACTCTGTCAAGAGTTCTTGGACTTTGAGATGTCTGGGATGTGTTCCGTACTTATGAGAGACTGGAGTAAGGATGTCTGAAACTAACGAAACAAAGAATAAGGTTCTTCTGAATTCCCGTTTTTCTCACCTCTTCTGGTTACTAAATGAGGTGTGAAGAATGAACCTGCTTGCTCTGGTATGAAAACCTGGGAATTTAACAGGCCCCTTCCTCCCTCCCAACATGCACACTTAACTTATATCAAATAGTTTCTTTCACAGTTATTTTTGTCTCAGCTGTCCTGTCACATTTCACAAAAGTGTTACAAGGCTGATCATTTTTATTTTATACTGTATTAAATGTCTACTTGTGAATGCTTTATTTCAGGCTTTAATTGTGTGTAACATAGAGAAAAAAAGCACTTCAGAAAGAATGTGAGCACTGCTAATGTCTTGCATAGTTTGCTCCCTGCTTCTCATGTGGCTTAGCAGTAGAATTAAAGGAGAAGCACCATAGAAAAGAACTTGGGGTGATAGGTAGTGTACTTCATGCTTTTAATTTTTTCCTCTCTCTCTTTGTAGAAGAAAATGCTTATGATGAATACGAAAATGAACTTGGAATTACAGCCATAGCCCTTTATGATTATCAAGCTGGTAAGCAAAGCTCCTGGTTTAAACCTTGTCTCTGAAAACTCAGTTCTGCAGAGATAAGTGGTTTATTCCTTTGCCTTTCATCATGGAGTCTTTTGTAGTAATATATGAAATGAAGATAGGAAGAATTAGGAGTTTACTGGTTTAGCAATAGCAGTGAGACACTTTTGAAAACTGCTAGCCTCTGTTTCTGGAAATGGTGAAAGTTTTCAGAGTCTCTTTTCACCAAGTGTTAACACTTTTGTCAAACCTTGACGTACATAGTTGTTTAAGATCTTGACTGGCTAATTCTGGGGAGATATTAAGAAAGTAAAGTGGTTTGCAGCGTGTTAAGCAGCAATTGTTGCTCTGAGTTAGAAACACGCCCAAAATGCAGCAGGTAAGAACCGACCACCTCACTGCTCCGCAGGATGGGAAAGGGTCGGCCTGTGCAGGTTGCCATTGCCTGGTGTCAGACCCCCTGATGGGAGAGAGGACGGCGCCGGGTGTCCGCGTTATTTTTGGCTCCGGGGGGTTGGTAGGTGAGAGCGGCGTGTGGGCTGCTCCTGCGCGAATACTGAGCCTCTTCAACTCTCTCTCCAGCGGGTGATGACGAGATTTCCTTTGACCCAGATGACATCATCACAAACATAGAAATGATTGATGACGGCTGGTGGAGGGGTGTCTGCAAAGGCCGATACGGGTTGTTCCCTGCAAATTATGTGGAGCTGAGACAATAAAGCCTATTGTCTACTGGTGATGCCTTAATTCCCCGGTCAATAAATCTGACTTAATACACTACAAATCATGATGCTTTTCTGAGGATGGAGGGGTATATACATATTGCTTTTATATTTAATACTTTGCTGATGCTTTTTAAAATGTTTATGCCACAGAAATCGCTAATATATTGTAACTACTATGTTCTTCACTGAGGCTCTTAAAATGATTTTCATGCATTTGGAAACATTTCTTCTCTGCCAAATTAGCAATTGTCATAAAAAGCCTTTTCAAGGACAGATAGCTGTCTGTTGTAATATTGCATGTTTTACTCATAAGTGAGCAGATTTACTTAGTGTTAAGTCTAGTTAGTCTTCCACTAAATGTTTTCAGCTAAGAAAATCATGGCTATGCAGGTTATTTGCATTTCCACTAAACAGGAGTGGGGAGGACTGGGGCGGTGCATAATTTTTTCTTTTCTTTTCCAGATAGTGCTTGAAAAAGCAAAGAGAGTGAATGCTTGAAAGTTGCAGATAATGGCAGTTGATCAAATACTGTCCAATATTTATGGAATATTAATGTTATGAAGGAAATGGTCTGGTTACTTTTTCCTTCTCTTTTAAAGTGAAGTTCCTTGGCTCTTGCATTGATTTTTTTTTTTTCCTTTTTATTATTTTTTTCCTGGTCCTGCTCCTGTTCATGTTAGCCCAGAGGAGGGCTGCAAACACTCTAGCACTGGTTGTCCTGAATTTCTTTACTTTTTGTTTATGTTTCACCCTCCTCTTTCCCAGGAATACTTGGAAAAGTTACTATATAAGTGTTGAGTCACTCAACGAGTTTCCTACTTGTTCAAAGGGAAACTGGCATCCAGATCTGTGTGACTGCCCACAGGAATAGTCTCAGTGCTTTAAACAGGAGAGGAAAAAGGCAGGATGGAGTTGCAGTTGTGTTGTGTGTGCAATACATCCTTTCTTCATACAAGGAATGGCCTGCTGTGCAGTAGTGACATTTTATGTAACCATATATGAGTCAAGGAAGTTAATACAAGTAATAAGATTTAAAACCCATATAAATGATCTCCATTTTTAAACCATACAGGAGACAGCTATACTTTTTGTATGTTCAGCAGAAACTGCCAGTAACGTTCTACTAAACAACAGAATTCAACCTGTTCTTTGCCAAAACTGAAATTCTTGTCGTTCTAGAAAGCTGACTTCACTGCAGATTTAGGGTCCCTACCAAAGATAGCAAGTTGCATCTAATAGTGCACATGTTCAGTGTATGTACTGTCTGTTTCCACCTTCTGATCAAAATGGGAAGGGCAGAACTGGTGTAGTTGCTAAGAAAGAATGCAAAGAATTTTTATAAACTGTAAATTTGGACCAACAGGATACAGAAGACCTGTATAAAATGGTAACACGTATAATGTGTGTAGGAAGAAGGCATCATGTTGAACCAATTCTTGGATGGTTGGGACAATCCTTAATGAATGTTATATGTGTCTCATGATTATATTTTTTTTTTCCTTTCCATGGTCTCATTTCTGTGTTGTATTTGCATTACTAGGGTTGGGTTTTATATGCAGTTTATTTTATCCAATTTTGCATAGAACACCTCATAGGGATATGATTTTTGTAAATTAAATATTCAATAAATTTTTTGAACCATTTGCATGGAATATTTTTTGTATTTTTAAATTGCTTTGTTAGTCTATTATGGGTAGTTCATCTTGTCTCAAGACTATCTGGGAGCAGCTTGCATATAACAAATCCTGCTTCCTACGGAGAGCTGCTGCGTGATGCTCGGTGCTGTTGTGAAGGGCACCTACATCCTCCTAGGTTGCTGCTGCCTTCCCCATACTTCTCTTCCTCAGAAACCCACTTGCTTTGTCTTTTACTCCCATGTGGAAATACATATATCAAAATTAGACTTTGGGTGAACTTAAAGGGGAGATGCTTTTTTTTTTAAAAAAAAAAAAACATCTTCACATCAGGATCTGGTTTGTCTTTTACGTGCCTGTTGCTTCTGTTGAAAATAGCAGTGAGCTGTGGTTTTGGTGAGATTTGCTCTTGGCTTTTGAGAATACTGATGGCTGCAGGACAGGGAGTGCTTTTGAAAACACAGCCATTGGTTATGGTCAAATAAAATTTTAGAAAGCTGTTCTGCTCTTGTCCTTGGCAGGGGTCCTTAGGTCAGGTGTATCCCAAGCTTTGCTCCTGTAAGCCTCCGCTGCAGAAAGGGGTCCTGCCTTGCTGTCTGAGCAAGCCTGTATTTTACACTTTCAAATCCTGAACTTTTCTGAGAATCTAATACTTGACGATGCGCTGTGGGAAATGCTAAGAAAGAAAATCTTAACACCCTTTTTCTAATCACTCTTTAATGCTACTATATTAACATGAAATCCAGAGCTTCAGAGCTCACTGCCACACGTCCTAAAATACAGTGAGTGAGAGCCGTTGCTTTAGCAGATAACTTAAAAAACACGGGACTTCAGAAGAGAACATGCACGTACAGGTAGGCTTTCTGCTCTAGGAGGGGTGGAGGGTGGGGTTACTAAATCTTTACGCTGCTAAAAGCAGATTTGAGGGGGCTGGTGTGTGGCCTATGTGTGAACTTGCTGTGGTTAATCTTCATAAACAGCATCGTAGGGGAAATACTGCAATCCTGTGTTCATCTCCTTGTCAGAGAGTAAGATGGGGAGGAGCTGAATTACTGGAAGAACAAACTAGTGACCGCTATGAGCAATATTGTGGGTATTAAATCTTGGGAGCTTATTCCTGGATTGCCTCACCTAATGGAGAAAGTTTCATCTCTAAACTACTAATCTCCCTATCAGTGTGGCAAGATGTTCTGTACTAGATTTAGTATCTTGCCAAGTACATTTAGGTAGCAGTGTTATGACTGTACTACGGCTACTATGAGATTAGATGTAGTCCAGTCTTGAAGTTTTAAGATCACTCATTCATCAGCAGTAATTACTCAAGTTACCTAAAACTTGCTGCTGAAAAAAGCCACCCCAACCTCTGCATTTACCACCAGAAGGGCTGGCTCAGCCCTCCTCATGGGTAACTAATGCAAGCAGCGAGCAAGCCCATTAATCTCTGTTAATGGATGTCTCACTGATTCACTCTCTGACTTTGGGTGAGACATTTACTTTCCTGGCACCTTGAATTCATCATGTTGCTTCTTAATGCAATCCTGTTGTCACTCCAAAGTGTGCTGGAGCTTCAGCTGACGGAAGGCAGCAGCAGCAGCACTGATTTTATTCACTGTCTAAATTGATTTTACACTTCTGAGTGTCATTCTTCTAAATTAATTTTAATTAAGCCCATAGTAAGAACAGTATTTTATATTTCATTTGCCTATTTCTGTAATAATTGCTAGCGACAATAATGAGAGAAGGACATAGTTTGAAAAGTGGTTAGGTGAGAGGTAGAAAAATACTCAGAGACGTGAGATACCCTTGACAGTCTTGCATCCCCTCATTAGTGTGGCAGAAACTGCATCTGCATGAAATCCCCCACTGCAGGGCACTAGTGGCTGTAGAGAGTGGATGGAAAGTTTCATGTCATGCAAACTGATGGTATTTCCCTACATATGTACGCTAGTCCCACTTTGTGCCTGAGGATCTTCTCATGTTAATTGTAGGTAGCTAATTGCCTTCCTTTTACTCACTGAATAAATTGAAATAGATCTGCCTTTCCTGCCAGTTTGCAGCAAATTTGTTCTCATGGAGAAAGAGCTCTGGGCTAAGGCGACATCACCATGGAGTTACCCTACCCCTGGAGCAGGTTGTGTAGAAGCTGGCTGAATAGTGAGAATGAGGAAGGGCCTCTCTGCAGCGCACAGGGTTAGCATCTCAAAGTCCTTTTAAGAGCCTGGCAGAGCTTTACCGGTGCATTTCTCAGATGCATTTTATCAAACCTCTCCTTAAGCTGCTGCTTTATTTTTAGTCTGCGCAGATGGAAGGCTTAAGAGGATGGTGAAGAATGTGCCTGCATCCGATTTATTTTATATAAAGCATTGAAGCTGTCAACTATTTTGCTAGGTTTTTATGTGCAATGGGCCATTACCAACTTGTTAATTTTGACTACATTTTCAATAGCAAGAATCAACGTAACATTTTTTTTGACTTTTAGCTAAGGAAGGGAAGCAGGAGGCAGGGTAATTACAAAATGAAGCACAGGGAAGTTCCTCTGTAGGGGTGGTTTGGTTTAGATAAAATGCATACCAGTAAAAATATGATATTGCATGTGGCCTGTGTGTCCTCTGCAGTTTTTTCTGAACCTGGAAGGCCACCAGTCACAATCATCTCAGCATATTCTAGTTTTTAAGTCCCTTTTCTATCGAGTAAATGCTCGTTACCAAGGATATTTATCTGAAGAACCTACTTTTAGATGAATGCTTTTGCAAATGCAGACTTAAAGCCACCTATGATTTTCCAAGAGACTTCAGCCTATAATAAGAGCTTTCAAAACGCAACCCACGGATGTTTAATACCCAACCAGCAAGTTGATTCCTTATGCTATGAAGTTCAAGAACTGCTGCCATTTCATGTAGTTAGTATTTGCCTTGCTGCAGGCTTTCTACATTATACAGGGATGCAGAGTCTTCAGGATTTAGGCTGCAATGATGTAGGCGTGAAATTTCATGCTTGTCCATATCTAAGTATCAACAGGATGCTAAAGACACCATGTTTAGTTTTTCCTAAATTTGAAGAAGCTTCCTCATATTCTCCTCACGTTGAGCACGCTGCTTCTGCTGTGATTTACAGACGCTGCTATAAAGTTAGTTGGCAAAAGGGAAATTGATATATTAGTCCATGGAAAGAGGAAAAGAACAAAAATCGATCTTGACTGTGCAACGCTAAGTGTACAAAATACTGCCTTGGATGGATTCCAAAAAGGGAATTAGAATTGATCAAAATAGCTTTACTTGACGTATTTATCCCAGAATCTGGGAAACTCGGACAGAAAAGGGGTGATGCATCTTCACCTGCCTGAAAAGTGCCTTGCAGGCAGCAAGGGAGTATTAAAGAGAGGTGCATGGTGGTCTAGTACAGCTTACCACAAAACCAGAGTCAGGCAAGATTAATTTAACAATTACTGTTGTTTAATTAGCCAAGAAAAAAAAAATCTAGCTGTTTCAGCTGTTTCCATTAGCTAAGCCCACTGAAAATGAGAAGCGGGGGCTCTGCCCGCGGGGAGCGGGAGCTAATGGTTACGTCTTGCATCCAAGCTGGCTGTTCACACGGCAGCCATCTACGGATACGCTTGCCTAAAAAGGGACACTGGCACTTCAGAATTAAAAATACCAGGTTTGTTAGCCTTCAGATGATGCATGGTGCTGATCTGCTCCATAAAGGCTCCAAAAAGCAGAAGATGGCACAGCTGTGCACTTAGCTGCCTTCACCTCCTCTCTTCCTGCAAGCAAAGGGGGATGGCCAAATCACAATTGAAGAGCCAAAGCGTGGCATTTGGTGTCCTTGTCCTCCTCCAAACTGTGCTTACTGCTCAGCTCAAAGCCCAGGGGATGGCTACACCCTTTTTGGCTGACCCTAAACTTCCAGTGAAATTCCCACCGTAAAAAAAAAGGTGATCCTCAGAGTTGGCCTCACATGGCTTCGCAGGTCAACATTTTCAGTATTGAATTCCAGATACTGGGTTCTAAGTGTTTGAAGCAGTGCAGAGTACTGCAAATTACAAGATGTCAGAGACACTGAAAATTAAAAGCTAAACGAGGTTAACAAATTGTCTGGATGGCAGGCTTCACTGCAAGAGGAAGACTCCTAAGTGAAGAATAAACTTCAGGCTAATGCCAAGTCAGGAGCTGGGAATCTTACTTATTTTCTTTTAAAAGGTTTGTAAGGCCTATGCCTACAAAAGCTTTAGAGGAATGCAGTTTGCTTTCTTGCCCATTTTGGCAATGAGGCCAAAGAGGCTAAACAATAATACCTTTGCTCAGACTAGTTGTGAAAATGTCAGGTAAAGAGCTTTATAGTTTTTATTAATAGCAATTTTCTTCGCTGTTTCGAGCCTAGTAAAGCTGACTTTGAAAAATTATTAGAACTTTTCAACTGAATAAAGAAATATTTTGCTTCAATAGCATCTGTGATTAAAGACCAGGCCAGGAAGCAGTCAAACGTAGGAGCTCACACTGGAGGCACTGGGGCAGGAGCAAGTATGACGCCAGCATCCACGCTGCGCCCGCATCATTCCTCTGTTTGAGAAATTTTGAAAGTTATGTCATTTGGTGAATTAATGCTCAAAATCTTATCCTCACAGGATGACTCTAACCTAAAAGGAGTCCATGGTAGTTTTATAGCCCTATAGAGTAATTGATAGTGTTCGAGTTGAGCAGGAATACTGCATGAACAAACTACTCCACAGCTGCTGGCTTACTCAGTGGCATCAGAGCTACTGTGCTGTGACGAGCAGGACCGTGCCGTCCTCCATGCAGGCTGTGTTTCATAACTTGTGGCAATGCTTCCTTGCCTTATGAGAGTACAGGCAGTAGTATTTGCTCCTACAGTCACAGCATGGTTTCTCGTGCTAGCAGCCTTCAGATTGTTCAGCTTGGAAAACAGTATAGCTCTTGGACTGTGCATAAAATTTTGCTTGGGTGCAACAGTGTAAGAGACAACCTAAATTGCATCAAAATCCATTTTGTTTGCCTTAGCACAAACTTGCCGTTATCTTTTCATCATCCCTGCTGCCTGGTGCCATGCGCCTGATGTCCTTTGAGGTGATATTTTTTGCCAGTGAGGGTGTGCACAACACCACCCTGCTATTCACTGCCTCCTCCCTTTCCCCACCATCTGGCTGCTGCCACGGGTGCTACGTGTGCCGTACCTGCAAGCCATGTCCGGATGGTCAGCTCTGGCTCTCCTTTGCTATCAGGGAGTTACCATCTCACCTCCTGGCATTGCTGCTGTGCCTGGGCACTTAAAGCACAACATTTAATAATTTGTTTGATCCGTTTCCTTCTTTAAGTCATCGGGCTTCTCTGGATGCTTAGTTATATCTGCTCACACAGGGCATTTTTGTGTTGAAAATGCTCATGGTAAACGCAGATGCTCTTACAGCTGTTTGGGTGACTGCTTTAAACTGCATTTCTCTTGCCAGTTGTCCTCCCAGTTTTCACACTGTGATCAGAAGAAAGCTCCAGTTGATAAACACAGTCCTCTGTGCATCCCTCCGCATGCCAGTTTCCTCTCACAGTAGCTGTAGTTTCTGATTTCACATCTCCTACTTTTGGTAAAATAAAGGAGAGTGATATTGAGAGTGGTATTACACTTGAGCGTTGTTTGCCCAGCATGTGCTGTGCTGAATCATTGCCGTCCTTTCTGGGAGCTCCTGGCCGTGCCTGTGCTGCAGTGTCCTTCCTTGGCAAGGTAAGACCACAATGCAAATATGATTTAGACCAACAGTGCTGGCAGCTAGCAGGGGGCAGAGTCCCTGGGTAGCACTGTAACAGCTAGCAGCGTCCCTGTTTTAGGATGGGTGGACCATTGCTGGGTAATATCACTGTGAGAGAAAAGTCAGGCAAGCCAGTTCTACCTGTGACTATTCAATTTGATTTTTCATGAATGCTTTTGGCCAACCTTGTAGTTGATGTCTCAGAGAATATTTTGGATCATATTGAGATCCACAGTGATCTATGACAAATGATGTCATGTTGACTTTAAGGATGGTCCACAGACTGGCATTTAATGTAAAAGATCTTAAATTAAAAGGTCTCTGTTTTCTGGAATAAAGCCTACAATGCACATTCCTAGCACCAGTAATTATTGGGCTTTCTTTGAAAGACAAAACATATGACAAACTAAACACCAGGTAGGTCAGCAGAAGTACAAAGACATTCTTACAATTCTGTCAGGTGTTTTGTTGAATCTTGGACAGGAATTGACATTTGCTGAAGCTTTGGAAGAAAGGGAGCTGCTAACTGCCAGACCCAGAGCAGGGCCAGAGCCAAGGAGCAGCCCTTTGTTTCATGGGTAGATTCATCCTCTCAACAACAATTACTGGAGCTCCCATATTTCATGGCAGAAACCAAGAAGAGCCAAGTAACCTTCTCTTACTAAAACAAAGGTAAGCACTTTTATATTGCAAGATCAGCGAATATTCCCTTGCCTGCCCTACTGAGAGAGCAGGAGAGAGTAGTTCTGTCCCCAGGCAACATTTCTCAGGTCTGTTGGCCAGCTTCTCCTTAAGCATGCTGTTCCATGCCCTAGCTCACCTGCTTACTAATTTTCTTCAGCAGCATATGTTCATTTAACCCATATAGTACTAGATAATTATGTGCTCATTTAAATTTGTACTACTTCTTACATTTATTAATATTGCTATTAGTTAACATACGTGTTTATCTGTGTCCAACAGCCCTGGACACTGACCTACACACATCCCAGCCTAATAAGTGTTAGTAGCTTTATGCTGAAGTTCAGGATCAATTATTATTCCCAGGCACACAGAGTGCTATTACCATTTCTGGTAAAATATAAACTACTGCATATATCATCTTACCCTGAATTCATCTATTTATGCCAGCTAAGAAAAATCCTAATTAACTAAGCCTCTTGGGGCTCTGGCTCCCTTGTATTTGCACAACAGTGCAAGAAACTTTAATGTGGTCAACAAAGCCAATCAAAATCTTTCTTAATGTAGCAATATAAGAACTCAAATACAGTCTGGGAGTATTCCAAGTTTATAACAATATTTCTCTACTAAATATTGCATGTTATTTCCATTGCAATCTGGAAGAATTCTCCAGTGAGCTTGTTCTACCTGAGTGTACTGCTTCTAAAACTGCATTGCTGCTAATTTGCACTTGAATAACCTTCTCCTTCAGTAAAACTTAGATGTTAGTTTTGGCCTTTGGCTTTTCTAGTTGAAAACTACAAACAGCTCCGAAGTCAAATGTTCTTACATTGAAGTTGTAAGTATCCATATTATAATGAAAATGCTATTTATATTGAAGGACTCTAAACATATTAGAAATAGTTGATTAAATCCTGTCCTTTATTAGCCCTATTGCATAGACACTGTTGTGCTCACATTTGTCTCTGATTTTAATAGGTAGGTGTATATGACAGTACAAATATCCAACCCTTACTAAATTAAGATCTCCAAAATATAGGTTGGGGCAGTACCTACTAGCCTAGGTAGTAATTTAAAAAGACAAATTGTAATTGAAGTCAGGATTTCAGCAATGTACATGCACCCATGAAAAAAAGCAGCAGTAGGGGTTTACACCTAACAAAGCTTGGCTACAGCTCCAACACTCCCGGTCTAGACAGCAATTTGAGCCATCACTCTACACAACATATACTGTGTGTAGCATCTACCTCTACACACTTGCCATTTTTCCCTCCTGCTCCTTAGAGCAGTTCTCCTGTTTCCCCCATAAGTGTTAAGCAGAGGAGCAGGAGGAAGGACTGTGTGCTCGGGCTTTAGCTCTGTAGCCGTGGAACGACTCACCCGGCGGGGCTCAGGAGAGTTCTCCAGTCACTTATGTGTATCATTGACATTAGCTAATACATGGAACTCTATGGATGTTGTTTGTTTCATTTAAAAAAAAAAAAAAAACAAAAAAAAAAAACAGATCATCTGCTAGTAGTACCATTCCACTGTGTTTTACCACCTAGAATACGTATTACTTTTCCTGAATATGAAATGGTTTTGATTTGTGCCCAGAATATTTCACTTAGGCAGATCAAATGTGTTTGTTTTTTAAGTTTTGGTGGGAAGCAATCATGGAAAAATATTTAATTTGAAGTAGAAAGCACTAGAAGAAAAATAAGGAATATCATCTATCCAAGAAGAACAAGAGATTAGTCAAAAAAAAGAAACTGTTCTGAGTGAAAAAAGACTAGTGATAGCTGACCAGCTAATGACAGGATGGTTTTCCTTTTTGAGGGCTTCCACTTTTCATTAATGTAAGCAACTGTCAGCTACCTGCCTACATCTTTGCTTGCCTGACTTCCCCTGTAAATCCTGGCCTAGGTGACAAACGCATTCAGGTGCTTCTGAAAATGTTACTTAGATCTCTGGATAGTCTTGATGCACCATCACTCTTACTGCACTGTAGAAAAATGTTACCAAGCAAGCCAGCACTTGCCTCTTCTCCATCGTGCAACGTCCTGCCAGTTCTTCTCAACCCAAATTTACCAGTAGAGGATCTCAAGGAGCACTGAGACTACTAACGGGGCTGGTTTTCCTCTTTGCTCTGCATAAGGCAGTGTTACAACCCCAAATGTTCAACAGTTCTTAGATTTAACCCCCAAACAACCCAGAATGAGTTGGTTTTATTTTTGTGGGAGGTTTTCTGCGAGCCTCCCTTTACAGTTCAGGGATAAAACCCACAATAAACCCAAGAATCTCAAATAATTAGATAAAACTTGTGCTCTCAGTACTGTAAGTGAGCAAATATAATAAAATACTGTCATAATCCAACTGGACGGCAACATTGATGTTATTAATAGCTAATTCCTCTTCTCTTTAGGGTAACCCTTTATTGTTTTTTGCATTTCAAATCTCTGAAAGCCATTCTTCGTAAGATTTGTTATTGTGGTTAAATAGGCAGGGTATTTCCCATCTGATGGAGCATCCTCTGGTTAGACAGATTCCTTCATCTGTTATTTAATGGTTGAAAAAAATATGAAAATTAATGTGCTTTGCTAAAAATTAAGCTTTCGGGCCTTATAGAAATTTCTACAAGTTTTATGCTAACCTTGCATACCAACTGAACTAAAAACCCAACCCTAGTATTTGCCCTGATAACTTCTATTCTCTGGTGAAGGAGAAAGGGGGATGACATGACCTAGCACCAGACAGCTTGGAGGAAGAGAAAAAAAAAAAAAAACAAGCAACAATATTAAAGCAAAATAGGCTGAAATTTAAAATCTTTACCTTTAAACAGTGTGAGGAAGGGAATGAGACTTCCAGCCCCTGAGCTCTGACCCCAGCTCTTCCCAACACAGAGGTGAAAACCATCTCACCTCCTGGTCCTTCTCTTTCAGAAGCCCCATGCCCAGACAACAACCCGTCAGTGAACTGGGGGAGGCTGAAATGCCTCTGACTGGTGGCAAGGTGCCTTTGTTTGCCATCATTTGTGTTCTTGTTAGCAGGATGCTTCTAAAGGAATTTGAGGTGGGTCAGGCCTCACCAGATGCCAGCCCATCGCTTTGAATGTCAGTACCTTCCACCTACGGTGAAATACAGCGTGCAGGGAGGCTGGCTCGCTCGGGTGCTTTAGCACAACAGCGGCAGCAGCACTGTGCATCATCCACCTGGGTGCAGCTGTGGCCATGCACCCCGATGCGCCTCCCGGGGGTCCCCTCCCCTCCCCTGGGTGAGGGGGTTACTGCACCCTCACTCCGTCCCGATAGTGCCTCACTCTGTCACAGCGGGACGTGCGAGAACGGCGGCACGGCCACAGAGCTGCCTAACAAAATCTGTCAATAACTTAAATTTGTTTCACTTTAATTTGGGTAATATAAAACCTGGTGTTTGCTTTCCTGGCTTTTTTTTATAGAGATCTAGGATATGATGTCAGCTGTGATATAATACACATAAAAACTCCCAGCTGCAGGGGACAGGCTGTGAGTGATGCCAAGCTCAAGACAATGTCTTTAGTAATTTTATTTATTTTTTTAATAAAAGAACAAAACAACCCATGAAAACACACAAAAAGTGAAGGTGAGGAGTAACTGGTACAGCACTTACCAACAGCAACATCAGGGCTAGATGCTTAGTCCCTGGCTTACATAATCTTGAATTTAATCCCTAATGAGCAGCAGCTCAAACACTTTTATGCTAACAAGAGGATGCTCTGCCATGCAGAGGTGGCAGGATTTTATCTTTCCTGAACAAACTGTTGCCAGTACACAGCCCCTCTCCCCTGAAATGTATTAATGCTGCAGCCTACCATTAGGTTTTCACCTCTTAGGCTTTGTTTCTCTGCTCCAGTGCTTCATCTAGTGCTTCTGTATTAATCTAATTATTATTTTTTAATGTAAAATACATAACCACTTTCTGCAGCAGCTGTAGTGACCTGTGAGAGCTGGGCTTCCCAGCTGCCAATCCCTCGCATCCCGCCCTGCTCTCTGATGGATGAGCCTCATCCTGTGAACCTTTGCAGCCTCTCCTACAAACTCAGGGCTTCACGGGGACAGTGCCACCCCTTGTCACACACCCCCAGTGCCTCAATCTGGTGGGCAAACGCTGGCCTGGAGCTTCCATCCGTCTTCCCAACCATGGGGGCTTATCCCCAGGGTAGGCTGGGCTCCCACCAGCCTCTTTTTCCCAGCCCAGCCCGTGGCTTCAGCAGAACAATTTGCACAGAAGGTGCCCTGGCGTAAACTGCATGCTGTAAGAAACAAACACAGGAATTCTCCTCAATTTATGAACTTTCAGTGCCTGGGGTTGTGAATTCCCACGCTACTCCTTGTAGGAGACTACACTGCAGCCCCACTCTTCTCACAGCTAGGACTTTCTCCCAGTTTTCAATTTGAATTTATTCATTGCCAACTGGTAACATGTTCTTCTAGCGCCGACATTCCTTTTAGTTAAAATCCCTCTTCTGGCTGTTCACCCACTCATGTGAGTGGGAAAAGCAGACAGCTCCTTTCAGCCTTCTATTTGCTTGGTTAAATAGACCGAGTCACTTTAAAACCTGCTGTAAGCCCCCACTCACAGCATCTCGCTCGCAGCTGTTTCCCACACCTATCCTGATTGTACCCGTTGCAGATGAGCTCCTGCGAACGCCCTTCAGCCCACTCACATTAATAGGTCCTTATTTCTTCTTGAAAATGCCTTGCCTTTTTCATGGCTATGCATTGTGCATGGCTTCATCAAGACAAAATTTTCTCTTGCTTTCTGTCACCTCCAACAGCTTAGTGCCTCGTGGTGAGATTTTCTGCTAGGTGCATTTTGTACAAGCAAATCTTCCCTGTTTCCATTGCACTGATCTTTCAAGTGTATAAAATGCAATATTGATCTTCCCTACAAATAAACCAGCCTTGTCATCAGTACAAACAGTCAATAATACACACAGTACTAAGTCTGGTATTAGTGACCCTTCTTTAAAGGGTTGAAGCTTGCCTAGCACTACCAAGGTGGAATGAGAACACCCATCTGAGTGAGGACACGTGCAGGAATGATAGACTGAAAGGCAAGAGGTGTGAATGATCTGCCTTGAATACACATAGCACGTGAAGAATTTTTCTCTGAAAGATAATTCATTTTCTAAAAATTGCAAAGTATCTTCTGGAAGTCAACTACTCTTGTTTCAGATCTCTAATGTGGAAAAATAGCATTATTAGAGATTCCAAATAACCTCCAGTAAAAATGTACAGCATGTAATCTGTTACTGGGTCACAGTAAAATCTCACAGGTGAATTAAAAAGCCCTACAGAATACTGCACACCTTAAAACTAACATCCATTGCTTTGTAAAGAAAGAAAATTGCTGAGACAGCTAGAGCAAATGGAGAACAAGGAATCCAGCATGGCTTGAAGTAAAAAATAAATTTCTAATCACAATTGTATTTTTTTGCACAATTAGACACAGAGCTCAAATTTGACTGTGTCCAGATATAAAAGAAGTTATTTTTGTTCATTTTTTCAACACTGCATGTGGACTAATCAGTAACTGACACTTCAGGTTCTGTCTCAGCTGCCTTTCTATCTGTCCTACTTTAATGAGAGACTCAGAGCTCTCACCTTGACTTCCCCACTGCACAGCCTAAAAGGTCTGATACCAGCTTCGATGAGACCTCAAGATGCACCAACTAGGTCAGAACAAAATGTAGTTTTGTTGTTTGACTTTAAATCCAAACCCTCACTAAATGTTTTGAAGGGGGCAGGTAGGAAGTACCACACTTGGCCGGGCTCAAAATTCATTCTGGACAACTGAGGGCCTGCTTAGGGAGCTGTGAATTCCTTACATCATGGTAATGAGGCAACGCTTCCCTCTGGATTTGTTTTGAAGAACAACATCCTTAAGGAAAATGAATCAAAGGTGTCAGAGGCTGTGCAGCAGAGAGTTTTATCTCCTCTCCCCCAAACCTCAGTTTCAGCTCTTCCAAGGCCTTTTTTCAGAAGTTACAAGAAATTGCTTTAAATTGCTTTTAAGTAAGTAAGGAAGCTAGGAAATTAGAGACAATTAAATATTGCAAAAACATCAGTGGAAAATAACCCATTAAAACATGAATTACATTTTGAGATTTCTGTATATTGTATTCTCTTCAGATTTTCAAAGCAAAAAGGTACACTGCAACATTTATTCCAATACATTTTTAAGCACATGCAACACTGGTGTCCTATTTGTACATTAATTTCTAATGCTGTCTGAGAACCTTTACATTAAAAGCATACAAGAACTCACACACACGTGCACGTATTCCTTCTAGCATTAGTCCTGAGGAAAAACTTAAATTTTACTTGAGAAACCAAACTTCAGTTCTGCAAGTACATCAGGGAAATAACCCACCAGCTATTCTGAACTAATTCCTAAACTAAATATCTTGCACTCTTTTGCAGTTTGGATCTGAAATATCTGCTGTTCATCAGATTTCAATGTTTGAAATTCTTCAAAACAGTCCGAGATTTGCAGCACTGGAGACAAAAACTATATTCTCATTAAAAAACATGCTTGATGCAGATGAAGGATCATATGGAGATGCTAACACTCAAAACATAAAATTGATAAAACATAACCACGTATAAATTAGAAAACACATTACAGTGCTTTAAAGATTTCTCATTCAGTGTATAATTTGTGTAATTATACAGTTAGCCTTTTTTTTTATGACTTAAATATTCAGGCCAACTTACAATAATAAAAAATTTGCTAAAATGACTTCTTGTAGAAAGAATGACAACTGTTTAAAATAAATACATATTTTAAAAGATCTTCTATTGCTCTGAGACTACATCCATCAAATTCCACTAGATGTCAGCGTTATAGAACCAGTTTGTTTCAGACTTAAAAGCATTAAGTCCACTTGGTTTATTATTGTTACCTTGTCTGTGAAATACAGTACATGTCAACTACACGAATTACCAAACAAGTATTTATGGTAGTAAACTGAACGCAAAATAACAGTCTCGTTTCACTTTTTTCCCCCTCATTTACTTGATTTGAATAGAGGACTTCAAATCAGTTTCATAATGCTGAAAATGTTTTGAAATAAGATGTAAATAATTTCAGTTTTACTAACCATTTTTCCTAATGCAGCGACATGGACTTCTCACTTCAAAAAACAGCACTACAACCTCTTTTTGTCAGGTACTATAATACCTTGACGATAAAGCTCTTTATGTTAAATACAGTGTAGTTGATCCAGGTTGAAAATTATAAGGCACGTACATTTTTTTTTTTTAAACCACGTATTCTGAAATATTGTTACAATCGTGCTATATTGAATGGCCCGTCATAGCTACTGACTTTTTTTCATGGTTTTGGACAAGAGGAATGAAAGACCACGAAATGCAGAAAAAATACAGAAAAATACAGAAAACCAAGGACAAAACAAAACACAACACATTGGTACAATGTACACTACAACAGCAAAGATCAAATCTTCTCATTTCTTCGACCAACTATGCATTGACAATTGCAAAGCATTCTTGGTTTTTGCACTGTAAATACCTGTCTTTATTTAGCTAGAGATGTTAATCACTGGATTGCCACAATACCTGAAATAAAAAAAAAGCTGTTTTCTCTTCTATCTTTTTCAACAAAACAAAGCTGCCAAGTAATTGTTGTTGGAAAAACATGAGAGAAATAATAGGTAAGTACAAAAATGATGAACTAGAACGACATCTGAGAAGAGAATAATAGTTAAGGAACATATGAAACCAAATGGCAACAGTTCTAGGCATTTATTCCAATATCTTAGAAAATAAAAATAAAAAATATTCTTCATTGCACCACCATTTAAAGATAGAAAAACAAATTTTTAGATTAAGCCAAAAGAAATGTGAATTGTTTCCTTATTTTTTTCCATTTTAAGCTTTGTTTATTCACAGTACAAATATACCCTGCTGGTACATATTTTAGTCACAAGATGCACAAAGTCTGATAAGGAGCACTGTTTCTTTTTCTCCTTTGTAAAGCTGCTCTGCCCTACAAAGCTCCATCTCCCCCCCAAACTTTTCAGTGCTTTATTAAATTGCAGAACAGATCCAGGATCGAGTGCCTTATGCGAGCAGAAGTACTAAGATAAGAGCATGCATTCCCACACACACGCTCAGCCAAGAAAAAAAACAGTTCAGTGATTAATTCAAATCCACCTTAAGGCAAATAGATACGTATTTTCCTACCTCTTGCTGAAAAATTTTACTTCTCAAATTTCAAACATGAATCTGGAATTCAGTAAATGAACTAATGTTTGGCATAAAGAATGCTTTAACCAAAAAGAAGAAATAAAAAGGAAATGGTTTTCCCAACAATAAATCAATTATTATGCCTTAATTCTATCTACATTTTGTTAAAGCATTTTATGCGCCTTCAGTAACATCAGATTGCAAGTTTTTTTGGCAACTTTTTTTTTTTTTTGTAATAAAAATTCAGACAGTGTTCTCTGTTTGCAATCAGAACCACAACCTTAGTGCAATATTATATTTATTTCTTACAGTAATTTTGGTTGCCATACAAGAGTATTAAGGATTGGGGAAAAGTGCAAGTTACAGGAGCTTGATTTTTTAATCAGTTGAAATAAGAGGAATTAAAGCACAAAAATTACAGCAACATAGATAACGTGAACACAAGTTGTTACACAAACTATAGCGAGAAACATATTAATATCTAGAAAAGAAAAGAAAAAACGTAATGGAAAAATTATCAATATTTGTGGCTCATACACATAATCATCGCCAGATCAACTGGGTAATGCTTTTTAAGAACTGAGGAAAAAAAAAAAAATCACTATTTTTATTAACTTAAGTACCACAAATAATTACCTTTTGTGATATGTAAATTCTGTAAATCAACAGTCACATCTAGTCATTTTATAATATATGAATTCAACTTAAAATGTTCTCAGACACCTAGGGAAAGGAGTCTGTGCAGTTATACACAATTTACATCTTGTAAGATTTTGGTATTGTATACACAAATATTACAGAAACTAGGCATGTAAATGCAATTTATTTAAATTACAGTATATAAACAAAAGTTGATCCTAAAACCCAGAATATCATAACGTATTTCATAGATCTCTAACAACTTGTTTTTCACTATCATAGTAGCATGAAAGAAATGGGTCTTCTTTCCTCCCCCCAACATTTCCAGACCGATGAAAATACTCGGAGGCAACGTCGTATCTGTTACTATTGCTTTCTGTAGCAAAATCATCACACAGAGCTAGAGACCAATTCATCTTGGCAGAGGTGTATTTTATTGGTGAAAGTAGGTCCTCTCAGGTCTCCTTACCTTTACTTTGTAAGACACAATGTAAAAAATAAACTATTTCATTAGCTCTTTAATGTGTTAAACCTCTTTTCTACTAATTGTATTGTACCTAGTCTTTCAGTACCTGAAAAGATACACGAGCAAGAAACACACCTGTGTAAGAAAGGGATTACTGTCACCTGTAATTTACCGTGTATGTCAGCACTTGTTCAACGTAAATTCAACAAGAAGGTTGTGATTAAAAAGCAGCTTAAAAGTCAACTTCTACATTTTCTTTTTCTACCATATTTTCTAATGTATTTTCTGGCACATGTTATAGAGGTAATATCAACTGTACCCAAAGAAACAAAAAAAAAGAGCATGGCATTAGTGGTTTATTTACTGAATTCTGTCGTATCACCAAATGGAAGACAATGATGGCTAAATTACCATTTTTACACTTCTTAAAGTATTCGATGGCCTCAAGTTGCCTGTATCGACTATCTGAATGAAACTGCCATTGTCTACAACACCTATGGAAAAATTCAGTACTCTTGACAGTAAAATGCCTTAGTACTTGATTTTTATTACAAGGTTACTTGGAACTTTCAAATACAAATATAGCGTAGTAACAGATGTTAAGTCAAAAGATTTGCTGTTCCATAAAGGGGGCAGGAGGCTAAGTAAGTTGCTTTTTATGAGTATCCAATGCGTTGGTAACTATAACCACTTTTGAAGAAATATTCATCCTCCTTTGTAGAAGTTCTAGCAAAGATAGAAAATATAACACAGCTCTGCTGGTTCAGATGCATCCAAATGAGGTTGATTTTAAAAAGGTCAAGACTTTATAATTATTCCACAGAAATAGTAGTAAACCACAAAAGTTTTTTTTTTTTTTTTTGTTTTTAACTTTCTAGCACTGAAGTGGCACAAAGGCTGCCCAGTAGACCAGCCACTTATTTTTCTTAAAATATTGTGCTTATAAACTATCTGTACAACTATTTAAACTTGCAGTAAAGAAAGATATTTAAAATGCTAAACTTTATGTACTCATACTAGGGCTGTTGCAGACCTAATTAGACACTTGTTTGTGAGCAAAAATAATCACAATAAAAAAATTAGAGATAGGCTGGACCATATCAAGGAAAGAAAATTCAGGTACCTTACAAAATGTAAGGGAACCTGAAAGTATGGTAGGTAGGCAGTCTAGCCATCCATACACAATTTACCCACCTTGAACATCTTGAATATTATGTCAATAAAGACCTACAAAACTCACAGATATTAAGAGGTGTTAATTACAAGGGGAGTTCAAACATGCAGAGAGAGATTTGTTAACTTTTTTTTTTTTTAAAAAAAAAAAAGGAACAAAAAAAAAAAAAGTCAGATTAAGCAAATCCGTGTGTTTCTCCCCTGCTGCGCGAAGTCTCCCGGAGAGCTGGCGCGCCCCGGTGCCCAGCGGGGTGCCCGCCCCGCGCCTCCCCTGCCGCCGCCCCACCAGCCGGGCACAGAAATCGCCGGGGGCCGGCGGCAGCGGCCAGCCCCCCTCAGCTGCCCAGTCTGCTGTCCTGTCAAGAAGCCAGTACCTGTTAACAGTGATAAAAATGAGAAACTGGATACCTCCCCAGTTCTCCTGGCCCTTGGAACACATGCATTCCGAGACACTCTAAACCTCTTTCCATCTTGGCATTACCTTTTACCTTCCTTAACAAGCTGAAACATTTCCATTTCTGCTAACAGGCTGAAATCCTTCTCGCTTAAAATAATGGCAGCCTTCCCACTGACTTCAATGGGAACAGCCATCTATCTTTTTATTCTTTCTTGGCCCGATGTTCAAAATAGCTAGGCACCTACCGCTCACTGAATTAAACAGCATCTCTCAGGGTTCAGTATATTTGAGTATCTGACTGTGAAGTCCAAAAGATGCCTCTGTACATAACCCCAAATTTTTACTGGCTTGTAGAGTTCATATTGTGACTTAGCAGTAGTTTAGCTGGTTGAAAACTGGGGGTCTCAGGTTCAAACTAGCTTCATTTTGTTGTACCTCTAAGTGTGCATTCCTCCTCAGCTTTTATGCAACGTCTGCATCGTCTTACAGGTCAAGTCAATGGAGCATGTATTGAACTTGTTCTGCCACCTTGGAAGAGTGCTAAGTATAACTGCAGAAATAAAGAAATACCAGGTAAAACAGAGCAAGGTTACCTTTGAACTAATTCCAGCAGAACAACCAGCTTCACTGCCAACAAATCAGAGCGCTAAACTAGTAAAAAAAGAGTAATATGAACTCCTGTACCTGTCGTCTTAATATTGTGCCTCTGCTACTAATAAAAATGGGCTTGAATGGTAATTGAGCAATCTGTCCTCTTAAAATGAACTAACGGCGGTGGAAGGAAGCCTGCTCAGAGACTGAATGTCAAGAAGAGAATATAGCATTTTTCAATAAAAAAGTGAAATGCTTACGATTCTAAGTTGAAAGAAAAGTGGTGTGTAATGGTTCCAGCAGAAGGGCATTATCAAGAGATCGTATTTTTGAAGTTAACAATTTTCTCTCTCTCTCTCAAATCTCCCCACAACTTTGAAATAAAATGGCCCCACTCGTGTAACTTATTTAGATTTATGTTTGGGCATGTAGCATACAGTCTGCATTACCTGAGTACCAGGAATTAAACTGTTTTCCCCCTCCCCACCCCCCAATTTTGCTGGCACTCGCAGACAGACAAGGCATTTGGGGTATTTCAGTACCAGCCCATCTCTAGTTATCAACAGAAGTTTGTGAGGCAAAATAGCTATTCTTATCTGTCCAGCAGCTGTTTCAAAGCTCTTTCTATGTTCATTCTGTGCCCAACTCTAGTCACTCCAAGGTCTATCAGATCTTCCTTTTGTAGATTTGGTAAATGAGTGCCATCTATTTCATTGTCCATAAATGTTTCTTTATGTTCACCTAAGTTTAGACTTTCCAACCAATCTGCCACATCTGGTTTAGTCCACAGGTGGACAGGCTTAGTTGTAAAAGGCTTATTTGAGATTGGCTGTTGTAATATTGAGGGAGAAGGAGACCTGCTGCGCCCTGTGGTCAAGCCAAATAAGTCCCCAGAAGGGGGCTGGCTGGGTAGGCTAAATACATCGGACAAAGTTGGAGAAGGAGATGAAGCTGAAGCAGAAGCAGTCAGAGGAGCAGGCATGATGTCTTTATTAATCTCTGTTGGTGAAACCACAGGGCTTGGAGCATGTCTTGCTCCTGAGGTCCTACTGTCATAGTCTGGGGACCTGCTCTGCAGTGTGATCGGCTGGCTGGTTCCAGGTCGGACAGTAAAAGTGATTGTTGTACTTCGTGTACCTGAGACAGTACTCATGACTTCCGTGCTCCTGAAATTGTAAACAGACATGGAAAGTTAGATATATTAGCCACCAGTTGAAAGACTGTCCATATCAACACATGATAAAATATGGGTTTGGAATGCTTATTTTCATTTCTTAATGAGCAATATCAGGTTAATAGTACTAAGATGGTATCATTAAATCTTTCCCATGAAACAATCACCAATGGTAAGCCATGGTTAAAAACAAAACCTTTGCTTATGAGCAGCTCAGAAAAACACATTCCAGAGCATATTCTTCATTTTTAAGGCCACACTAAATTAACTCATGGTTAAATGAGAAACACCAAATGTAATAAGCACACGAGCACTTTGTGCTCCCCAGAAGTGCAATCAGAAGTTGATCTTCACTTTGTTGTTTGGAGGGGTGGGATCCTTCATTTCAGTTTTAACCTACCAGTTTTACACACTGTTAGATAACAGAGCTAATAATAGTTATGGAAAGAATCAGAAGCATTGGATTTTGGATCTTTGGGCACCTACTCAGTGAATTTTACGGTATGTTTGTATTTTAGGGTATGCTTGTATTCCCATTTGTTCACAGAATGTGCTCCACAAGCTTCTCTTATTTCCCTTTCTGTTCAGCTGGCCTTTTTGCGCTGTAAAAAAGAAACAGTCCCTCTAAGATTCATAAAAGGACTTCTGTGTCCACTTCCTTCTACACAGAAATTATACTTTGGCAGTTTCACTACAAAACCTAAGGAGACAAAATTCTTGTTACTGTGCATGCCCAGAGGTGATGTAGTTGTGATCAAGTCACTGGCACCTGTTTCTTGCCTAAAGGAAGTTTCAGATTGCAAACTAAGCAGGAATGAAACTCGCTGAGAGGCTAGCTCTGATGCCAAGGCAGACAGGGTGGGTGAAGGAGCAGATGAATCTGCTTTTGTCTAGTGGCTATAGAAAAAATTTAGAAGCAGAAGATCCAGGTTCAGGTCTGTTCATATCAAAATGCTTCACCCCACAGCCCTTACTTCTCATGAGAAAACTCTGCCAGGCAGCATGTGCACCTGAGGATCTTGAGTGCCTTAAGCTCCAGAGTTCTTCACTTTGAAAATACCCTGCCAACTAGGAAACCCCTCAGACAACTAATTCCAGGCACTTCCAGACCAAAGGAAGGATTTATTTATCCTTGAAGTGATGCCATGAACTCCAGAAGACAATCTGGAGGATGCTGTAGTCAGATTTCTAGCCCAGACCCTGACTGAAGCCCCCTGTGCCCGAGCGCCAGGTTGCCCCCAGGCCTGACCCATCGTGCCTGGGCAGACCTAAAGATGCCTTGGGAGCATGATGTCAGGGACAAATGCTTTCATTAATAATGCACATTCACCACTGCGCAGAAAAGATCTTACAGGGCCAAAGAAAGAACGTGGTTCTGGAGCCCCCCTGTTTAAAGTGCTGTTATGGAAGAAACTGCAGTCTCTTCTGAAGTCCCTGCTTAAAGCTTTGTGTTAATTGCCACCAAATGAAGTATCAAAAATGATCCACAGTGCAGGGGTCAACACCCACAGCTGTTTTCTGCGAGGCATGTCCCTCACCACCAGATCTGCTTTATAAATGAGAGGCTCCCTCGTGCTCCTCTGCCCTAGGAAATCACGACGGCTTCGCTCCTTCCTGCGGAGTGCTGCGACGGCGGGGAAGGAGGAAGCAGCGTGTAGGGTCATCCTGTCTCACCGCCTCTGCTCCACAGGGCAGTGTAATTGTGAACGCCCACGGAAGGGGAGCGACCTGACTTTGGTCACCCACATCCTGAATAGAAGAGAGGTAAAATTTTAAATAAAAAGCTGGTGGTACCCACTTCCTCATCGTCTACCCTAACCCGCTCCCCCTGTGAAGTGCTCATCCATTCCCAAAATGAAGCAATGTAGGCAGCTAACTGAGGCAAGGATAACCGGCTATTAATCCCTTTCTCTTGTGCGAGCCTTGCCACAGTCCTGGTGGGACTGAACTGACCTTGCTCGGCGTTTCCTTGGCTTGGGCCTGGCTGCGTGAGCCCTGTTAGCTATACCCTTCCCGCGCCACGCCTGGGGCTTTCACACTAATCAACAAACCTAAACATCAGGTAACCTACAGCACTGCTACAGAGATTCTGAGCACGCTCGTGTCACAGCAAGTCTCATTCAAATAAAGCTCCAATACCGTGTTATTAGAAAAACACTAAGAATAACTTTTTGGAGAACGTACATGTTATTCACATGAGCAATCCCACTGTTTTCCCACAAATTGTTCCATATATTTCAATGGGAACAGAGGGATCGTTTTGAGAGTTGAAAGATTGGTACTTCACTTAAAACCCAGTAGGAACAATACTTTTAGCACTTATGTCTTTGTAGTTTAACAAAGAAAGGAAACTCTTGGCAAGGTTTTGAGTGTTTCCTGTGATTTTTTTGAAGCTTAATGGCTCTCACTGTCTTCCAGGACTGGAGCTAAGCATTCTTACAAATAAAAAGTCTATTAAACTATTAAATTCTACTAACCAAGGGGAGTAAGATACTTCTACCCACTTTAACTTAGCATTAGGAGTCTCACACTCTTTAATAAGGTACGAAACAATTTTAAATAACAAAAATCCTCCTTTGAAAAAGGTTGGGATAATGCTGTCCTCCTGATTGCAAGAAGAGCAGGATGAGTTTTGTATAAACGTGGAAATGTCTCCCTATCACTTTATCTGCAATCACCCTTTTACTTAACTTTCCTGTCTTGCAAATACTAGAAATTATGGTTTTGTATTCACACCCATTGTGGCAATATCAAATGGATGATGAAAAATCTACCTTCTATTATGCTAGATGCTGAAAGATCATTTCTGTTACCTGACTGACAGCTCCAGGCTCAGTGTACACCTTCTGCCTTGTAACCTACTTTTGCTGCTGCTTCTCTGTGTTGTTCCTTTCGTAGACTCCCTGTCCACCCTTGTTCAGGAAATCATTGTCACTGTTCTTTTAAAGAAAGTATATTAAGCCACTAAAACTAAACCCCAAGAAGTAAACTGTGTGCTCTTATTTAAAGTATTCCTTAGACTAGTGTTACCTGACCTTCTCAGGCCCACAGGCAGTAATAGTGGGTGAGCAAAGTGTTACAGGCAACGCTGTACTTTGCTTTCTGTCAGTCTGGATCAAAGTAACAGCTTCGCATGGCTACAAGCAATATTAAAAGATCTGTGCATATCTTGCTTTTTTCAAGCCATAGGTTCAGAACTACTGATTATTAAAGTAACATGTCTCTGGAACAATGCTAAGAAATTTTTTTATTTTAGCTGATTAATGAGGTTTCAATACCAGCTCAGTTTACAGCCACATCAGTACTCAAGCTATTATAAATATTAACCCTTTCATCAGAAAGCTCAGAGACCTTCCTTAACATTAACAAACTTAATCCTACAGCAACACGCCTCCTCCAAGAAAGCTATTAGTGCTAGTGCACCCTTGGGAACACAGACCAGTCTGTGAGTCAGTGCATGTCCCCACTGCAGCAACAGTGCTCCTGTTTAGGACGAGTTTTAACCACAGCAACCTGAGGTCACTGCTGCCTCCAAAATTATTCAGCAACCTGCAAGACTGAGTCTGTGCTCGGTTCCAGCTGCTCTGCTTCAGCAGGCTCTGCTATCAGCTCCGCAGCCTTCACAGCACAGGCACAGCCCCCTCGTGAAGGTCATGCAAGTCTGCTGAAGCCCACAGTTGCATTTCCAGGCTTTCAGTTCAAAGTTTTTAATTCCAAGATTAATTTCTTCCCTTTCTTTTTCCCTTCTTTCACCTGCCATATCAACTCTAGCATGTTATTTTGACTGCTGTACTGTGACTGTAATCCAAGGAAAAAAAAAAAAAAACACGCATATTTGTGTAACTCCTGTGCATTCTAAATTATAATTTATGACATCTCCAAGACAATCTGTGATGCAGATACAGCCTTGAAACCATCAGCTGTCTTGCATTTCATGGTTGATTGGTATCCTAGTCAATAAAGAGCAAGTACCTTCCAGCTGGAGAGCAGGCATGTTTTTGTTGTGTTGTGGGTTTTCCAGATTTTTAATAAAACCAATTTCTTATGCTTATTTGATCATCTGTTATACTAACCATATTAAATCCATATTAAACCTGCCTAAATCCAAATTTCATTTTAAAAAGGTGAAGAGTCTGATAATTATTTTAAGTAAAATTTGCTCTATTAGAATCAGCATATGGTAGTAATTTATAAACATTTGTTGCTGTAAGACTGCACTGATTGCAATGCCCATTATGTTGCCTCATATTAAAATCACAGTATATAATTTCTATGTCACAGTGATGCAGCCTCCAAGCATAAAAGCCATCAACTCAGCTTGCAGGCAAGAAATTCTTTAAATTTTAAATTAGATCTGCAGGATTCAAATTTACTGTTAATATCAGAAGCAAATCAGTGAAAAATGGCACCTGTAACAGCTCCTGGGAGCCTCCCATGTAAAAAACAACAACAAAAAAAATTATGCTCTCATGGGAGCTTTTTTTCCTGTAACTTGCCAAAAGACTTGCTGTTTCTGACAAAGCTCTTCCATTGTATCAGAGAAAAAAATCTTGACAACTAAGAGAATCAATGAGTGAAATGAGTCCTTATACAGAGGTACTGCAAGAAATTAACTTTATACAGATTTCTGAGAACACACAAACCCAAAACTTTGCCTTCACCTCTTATAATATTTTCACTTTATTTTTGGATCGTCAAAGGAAAATTGCATAGTAGGAAAGTAAGATAATAATTGTCTGTTTTGGGGGAAGATTAAGAACAAGGGCTGACGTGATGACTGGCAGGATACAGAGCTTCTTATAATAGCGTTATTTTAGTGAGAAGAATTGAGAAATGGTTAGTGTCTGCTGCAAGTAGCACTGTTCAGTTGGAATGAAGAATAGTCATTAAGGTCTGTGGGAGTCTGTTCAAGAGCAACAGTTTCCATGCGAATGGCACAAATGTCTGGAAACAGGTGGGAAGGGAATGGTGCTGATGAGGGCCAGAGGACCAGGAGATGCCCCGAGCCCTCCCTCCCTGGAGAGCTGCAGGGAAAAAGATCAAGGAGAGCTGGCAGGAGAAAGAGGGAAATCCCACAGCTTCCAACGACAAAAGACCCAACCGCCGCAGCAGGTCTTCTTTATTTTGAGGGCTAGTTTAGTTTATCTTTACTTTTAACCTCACAAGGGTATGTAAAACTGCACTAATCATTCCTCCTCACCCCTCCATCACCAAAAATCCTGCAGAATTCGGGTATATTTGAAAAATCATGTGTCTTATTTAGACACTGAGACATAAGTTCAAGGATCTGGTCTTACGTGCTCATGTTATCAAAACGTTTGCTGAATACTTCTCTGATGGAAGTGGCTTTTATTTCAGTTTTAGATGTCATCCTATTTCTGGTTTTAGAATGGCTACCATTTCTGGATTAGGATGATCTAATCCACATTGCACTTTGTAACAAAGTCAACACCAAAATCACTAAAATGCAATAACAATGAATGAGCAGTAAAAAGAAGCAGAATGTACAATATAGAATACTCTATGCTTTATGTTCGTCACTTACTTCATGGCACTTCAGCATGACCCTCTTCTGACAACAGCAGTCATGACAGCAAATAAAAATGACAAAATGGAATGACTGAAACACTGCAAAAATTACTGACAAAGCAAGCAATCCTGTGAACGGTTAACAAAATGAAATGAATCTAATGGGACAGTGGTAAACTGAAAAATCAAGGCTTGAGAAGTATCCCACAAGATACATATTTCGTCATCTGCAAAATCCAAGCATCCTTTATAATAAACCAAATGTAGGATCAGTCCCTATGTAGGACTCACTACTATGTCCAGTTCTGCCTTACCTGTTTGTGAAAAAAAACCAGGAACTTTTCCAGGAATTTTTTTTTTTTTTTTTAAATTCAGAAATGGACAAAAACCCCAGCCATGGGCAACTTCACTTTTAAAACTTGCTACGTCAACACAGTACAGGTTATTTTTCCTAGAGGACTCAATCCTGCCTGGTTAAGCATCCTCCATAACTCCCACATTTATAATGAGCATTTCCCACTACCAGGAATGACGCCCAACCTGTCCCAGAGAACATGGGGACATTGTGCAAACACAGCCGGAGAAACACAAGCACTGTTTGAAATAGAAATTGTTTCTCCCTATGGAAAAGCGACCGATAATTTTGGTATGGTGATGGTAGAGAGCAGCAGCAGTTGCTGTTCATTATTCCATATTAGTACGCTGAAGTCGTGGTGGAAGGATGCTGTTTTCACTGGGGGGTGTGTTTTTTCTCCTTCGCAGCCACTGGGTCTATTCTGTATTAATCACGCTGACACTATTCAGTGGATCTCGCAGGCTTGCACTTGATCATTATGTTGCTAAGCGACTGCTGGGTTCACAGACAGAGCGAGCACTCCTCCCTTAACCTGATGAAAACCCCTGCATTAGTCTTCTCCCCATTTCTTTCATCAGCTCCATATAAAAGTCAGTAGCCTCTCAAGTGAATTTATAGCATGGCTATATTTATAGCATCATTGTCGATACTACTGTTACACGTCCTGTCCTCCTGGCCCTGCTCGCTGACAGCAGGGCACCGCCTGCCGAGCCACGGGGCTCCCCCCGCGCTGGGTTTTCCCATCGCTGTACCTGCACATACCCGAATTCGGAAATGGGAATTGCGACCAGAGCTCATCACTGAGGCTTTAGTTCTGGGTATTTGGGTCAAATGGAGCCCTGTATCCAAACACCCTCGACCGTTTCTGTAAGGAAGGATGAGCAAAAATGGAGGAACTGGTGGTTGGATGTTGTGGCCTGACTACATGCATAGACAAGATTAAAATCTCTATCACCAGGACTGATCTCCAAAATTTCTTAAAGTAAACGATAGCCAAAATTGGGAGTGGGATCTGCAGTTCTGTTCCAGAACCTTCTGATCAAATCCTTTAATTATGCTTTTATTAATACAAAGTAAGGAAGCACATCCTTTTGCTTCGTCCTCTTTTTCCTTCCCTTATCAGTCTCCTTTTTCCTCTCCCACGGCTGGTCACTGCTGCTGAGAAGCAGATGGTTTCCAGCCAAACATTTCCATGCTCTATTTAAAAATCTTGAAAATTGGTGTCTCCATAAGAAACACAGAACACTATAAATACACCATAAAATTATTGCTAAACCAGTGTGCAGAGTGAAAAAGCAAGCCCAGGGTCATTTTTTAATGTAACAATTGAGAGAGAAATGCTGCTCAGTACTGTAGAACAATCTCTTCCTAATCCTCATTTATCAAAAACATAGAAAGAAGGTATTTTTATGGGTTTCTGTAGCAAGCCATTACCCAACTATCTATAATTTAATTCACCTCTATGATATTCTAATGGGGCAATTGCCATGAGTGAACTACAATTGCATGTCTACTGGCTGTGCAAAAGTAACTCCTAGTGATATTTAGGATTGCTATCTGGGCTATAACTTCATGTATGTCCCAATGAGCGACTATATATTTTTAATTTCATCAGGCTGCTAGTGCTGCGAGTATAACCCAAGCGAGCCTGTGAACAATGTTCCTATTTATAACACTTCCCAATACATCTCTTTGGCTGAATGATCTGAACAGGCGTACTCATTTCTTATCACTTTTCCTTTAGCAGAGCTAACGAGTTTTTCTTTAATTTAGCAGAATCCCTGCTTTTTGTGAGCTAAAATTCCTTGCTCCCCCTTCTAACCTCACAGAAAAGGGCTACAAGCGCTACAGCTGGTTGTCCTAGGCTTTACAATATTAGAAAAAACCCAAGAAACTCTAAGAACTTTAGCTTTAAAATTTAAATATTAGCTTTAACACTTGGAATTTTGGTAAGATGGTATTTCTCAGTCATAATATTTGACAGTACTATAAAAAATTGTGTCAGCTGTGTAATTGGGCTACACAGGATGTCATTTATTTAGCCTTTTAAAAGATAAGGCAGTAAAAGAAGTAATAAAAATTGCCTTTGTCTGGGAAGCATTTACCATGCATCCACTGCTTTTATGCAGGCACCTTTGAGAACAGGACTGAAATTTAATGCAGACAGTTCAGAGCATAAACATACATAGCACAACAAAAAGAAATCTGAGCATTTTCTCCACTGTGATAAATTTTGCCATTAGCCTCTTGCTCACGCTTTCACACTCTTTATCAAGCTCAGAAATCAAGCCTCTCATCCGCCCCTGGAACTTGGAGCTGGCTAAACTCAGCGAGGGGGGAAGGTGCCATCCTTGCTCCAGGGGCAGTCAGGAACTGGGCACAGACAGACAGACAGACAGACAGTGCCCAGCAAACCACCGCTGCTTTACAAGTAGGACTTGTGAATTTACAAGTGAACTTCTCCACTTACATCTCTCTACCTCACTCTTGTTAAGATGAAAAGGAGTTCCCCGCAGCACCTCTGAAAGCGTACTTTTAGTGTCTGTAGATGGTTGGCTCCCTTCTGCTGTTCCTGATTTATTACTTAGCTTAAAAAAGCAATCTTGAGTAACCTTTTCTGATCACTTTAGTATCTTCAATTCTTCTTGATTAAAAAGTAATGTAATCACATCAGTTTTGAAAACAGAAGGAAACAAAATACAGCCCTCTTACCTTCCGTTCCCACCGGGAATTCTGTGGAGGTGTCATTTTCTTCCATAGTCAAACGGCAACCAAGAGTTTTGCTGCTCTATGCAACTGTCAACTTTTCTTATTTATTACCTCATAGGCCTTTTGGTATTGTTATACCCCAAGATCCTCTCTCTAGTTTGCAAAAACGCCTGTTAGGGTTTACTTTTCAGGAAAGAAGTAGGATTTCAGCCACACTGAAATAATGCTTTGTGTGGTTTTGTTTCTAAATTGAGTCTCTATATTCCATAAAGAAGACCATGCAATTTGCCAAAGCTGAGTTATAAGAATCAAAAAAGCTAAAGGACAGAAAAGCAGCATAACTTTTTAACACTGTCCAAGTCAGATCTTTCTTTAAAATGTAACATATATGGGATTACACTTGCTTACATGATAGTTTGTTTTTTTTCAATTAAGTAACATAGTAGTTTTCCAAATTTTTTTCCAGCCTTTTTACCTGTTTAAATGTCTTTTCACAAAAAAATGTATCTTTATTTACTTTTCATTTTCCTGTCAGTAATGATAATACTTTGACATACTTACAGTACATTGTAGTTGCTAGCCTCAGTTATTTTCTAATAAAACAAGGATGCTAAAGATCTCTACTGTAACCTGGAAATAACTATCAGTTTAAATATAAAAGATAATAAATAATATTATACATATGAAGCTAGAGGCAACATGTTCATATGGCTTACAAGAAAGGCGATCAAGGTCTGGCAAAAATAGTATTCTTGAAGATATAAGAAAAATAATATGAAATGAAACTGTCAGAGTCATCTGCAAGACAAGACTTATGTAAAGACAAACTTAGTGCACAAGTGTTGATTTTATCCTTGCCTGAGGTATTCTCAAATGTCTAGTGTTCAGTTGTTGTGTTGACTTTGTTTAAAGACTGTCGTCAGGCAGCCAGCACATATTGCTTTTCTTGTACAGTTTTCATTGGTTTTTTTTCATGTGTTAAGGCTTTTCCATACTGACAACTCAATTTCTACTCCATTTAGTCAAGTGCTACTGACAGGAATTCCAGAATTTCAATGTTTTTCTTCCATCTCTTCATTCTAAAAATTGTTTAACCCCCATGCCTTCCTCTCACCAGCTCAATGGCTTCCATCTTGCAGGAAATAATATAATTACCTGATGCTGAGGCTTTTGTTCACACTGTATGCTGACTGAGCAATTATTTGCAATTAATAGAGCTACCCTTCCCCTAAAACCAAATTATCTTCATGCATGTAAAGAACGGTAGCTTTTCAAAGGCTGAGTTATTTAATATCCAGCAGAATAATTATAATAAAATTTACTTAGATGGTATCTTTTTAAAAACAAAGTCAGCACTGCATTTCTGCAAAAAAATGCTTTTCTATGGAGCAGTCCAGGCCAAACAATATGCAGTACTTCAGTAAAAGGTACATTTAACTTCTGTATGTAAGGCCAAACCATTCCATAACATAAAAAGAAATACCTCAGGCTCTCAATAAACTAACAAAATTACCTTTTTTTTTTTTTTTTTCATAATCATGGATTTAATGATATTATATCCATATTCCACACAAATGTGACTACATAATTGCTTGTACATTTACCCAATGGTGTCTGACTACTGTAAATTACTTATCACTAAGTACCTTTCAGAAACTACTTATGTGCAAATCTATAGCACTGTGCTACCAGGGATGCTGCTGTTGGGAGAAATAAGCCACCTCCTCGAACCTGTAAACATCAGAAACTATTCACTAACAAGCATGTGCAATAGAAAGTAAGAATTTAAACCCCATAGTACTAAGTGGTAGAGATGCTAAATTAACTTTTCAGTAGTAACATGCATAGTGCAAAGTGATTTCAATGAGTGATTTTCTAAGATAGCTTTACATTTCATGATAAAGTGGATTATGAGAGACATCAGCATGAATCAAATGACATCACACAGTGAATGTGAAGTAAGCCTAGGCAAAACCACTTTTTTTACCTGTTTGAAGCCAAAATAAATTATGGAACTGAAGAAAAATTCAATTATCACTACACATTAAAAGAAAAAAATTTCCAGAGAAAAATACTACTTAAAAATAAATCTAACTCACATCAAAATAACTGAAAGGTTTGTGAAAACTGTCTTTGAATTTAGAGAAGACTGAGAAAGCTCCTGTCCTATGGGGCAGACTACACAAAAGTTGTCAATGTAGGAAATTCTTCCCCTCTGTAAAACTGTTTGTCATAGACTTATTCATTAAGCAAACACGTACAATAGAGAGTATGTTCTTCTTTAATCTATGTGATTTTCAGGGGAAGCTAGTAAAGGAATGGAAAAAATCAAGCCTTTATTAGAAAATTATTTGATTAATTACATTTACCTTGTACTGAGACTTGCAGTTTTTGTTCCAGTAGGTGACTCCAGTCCTTCTCCTGGCTTTGAGGATTTCTCTCTGTTCATTTGCTGGAGTATTGAGTTCAATTCACTAATAACATTAGCCTTTGGGCCTGAGAGAATTGGGCTTTTCACCTCCGTCACGTCACCCCATAGCTTAGATGTCCTTTGGGGAACAACTTTAGCCATATTGGGCTGTGTGCTGATCGGAGGTGGGGGCGGAGCGGGAGGAGGAATAACAAAGCTGTCTACAGTTTCTTCAATTAGCGCATCCTTGTAAAGTGCATTGCTTTTGTTGATTATGGGCTTCATTTTTGGCTTAGGAGGTACTGGGGGTTTGTCCACCAGAAATGTTTGCCCATCTGCATAGACTGTACAAGTATCCACGTTCTCACCTCCTTCCGAGGATAAGGTAGAGATGCTGGACACTGTTGAGATAGTGCTGGTTGTCTCTAAGTGATGGTCACTACTACTTCGACTGTCTACCTCCTCAATCCCAGAGTCAGTGACGTTATCAAAGCTGTCAGGGGGTGGCAGAAAGGAGGCAGGCAAACAGTTTGAAAGACCCACTTGCTTTTTACTGTCTAAGGAATTTGTTGACTGGCTGGGGGCAAACGGCGCAGGTGAAGGAGTGCCATTTTTCCTTTGCTTAGCCAAGTCTGTTAGAGCCGAGCCGGGAGCTGCACGGTCATCGGGGATATCAAAGCTGTTGGCGAACTCTAAGGGGGGTGGTAGTGGCTCAGTAAAAATAAACTCTTCATCAATATCAACTGATGCTAAGGGTGGTGGAGGGATGCGGAATGGCAAGATGACGGGGTCGTCGACAGAGCTCGCTGCTACAATGGTTTTGCAGGGAGACGCCGGTGGCTCAGGCGCAGCGGGCGCATTCAGCTCACTTTCTGCTTCCTCACTCCCCTCTGGCCTCTCTGGTGGGGAGTTTTCTGGGTTCGGTTCCATTTCAGCTCTCTTTTCCTCTTCATCTTCAGGCGTATCATCTGACTTCACTGTGTCCACAGTATGAACCATTAACAAGCCAGCTGACTTTTGCTGTGAAGTATCCACAATGTTTATCAACATGTTTTTCTTCTCCTCAGCTTTCTTTTCTTTCCCTGCATCTGTTTCATACTTGTTCTCGGTCTCCTGCCGTCTCAATGGGCCACGAGTACTTTGCCTAGTGACAGTAGCAGTAACAGGAAAAGTCGTTTCAATATTGGGTCTCAGTTTTGTATCGATGTAAAGTGGTTTATTAAGGTCAGCTTTAACAGCATCTCCTTTGCCCGGAATCTGCTGTGTTTGTTCTTTCATGGCTCTATCCCTGGCAGAGAGAGCGAGGGCTAGTGGTGAGTTTGGATCTAATAACTTTCCTGTGACCGGGTGGACGTAATTATCCGAGCTGGATGCATTTGTGGACTTAGCTGCCACTGTACTGTTTTCAGTACCTTTCGTTTTGGACGAAGCATTTAATGTCCTTGGATCGCTTTGATTGCTGGGTTCACTGCTATTAAAAAGATTTTCCGGCTCTCTAGGTGCAGGAATTGGAGATGGTGACATAAGCTGTCTAAAACCATCTTCACTACTAAACATTGCTTCATCGGTGAATTTAGATTGCCTCATACGTGGTGTTGGTGGTGTTAGTCCAACATCCTCATCTCCTAGGTCTGTGGAAAGGAAGGCTGGAGAATTGCGCCTTGCTTCCAGCCTCTTTTCCCTGTCCCGCACTGCTCCAGCAATGGCTGCTGCAAACGGACTGCTGACACCCAAGCTATCATCGGGTCGGAGTTGCCCAGGTTGCTCTGAAGACTGAGGATCGATTTCCATGCTGCTCCCTTGGCTGCTTTTCCCACTGCTGCTGGTTGATGGCTCTTTCACAATAATCGTTGGGATTGGAATAGAGCAGGTCTTTTCTGGACTGTCTTCAACATTGGATTGTTTCACTAGCATCCCCTTCCGCCTCGCTGGTTTGGCCGGCACGTAAACTGCTTTGCTTGCAATCTTCCCAACCTCAGAATATGGGTTTTCTGGCATCTGACCCCTCTTGTTCCTGAAATTTGCCTGAGATGCGGCACGACTGTACAGGTCTTCAGAGTCCAGAGAGTATCGGTCCAGTTCTCGTCTGTAATAGATCCCTTTGTCCCTTATCATTGTTCCCACAGTCTCTGGCCTAACCAAAGAAATTTTTGAACCTGAATTCTGATTAAATGGAGGTTTAATAGTTCCATAGCTCCTTGATGTTGGGGATTTGGGAGAGTTGTACAGAGAGGGTGAAGGTGGTGGTGGTGAAGGAGGTAAGGACTGTGGTGGTGGTGGGATATCTTCAGAGGTGTCAGGCATTGAAAGACTTCTAGTAAACTTCAGCATAGGAGGGGCCAAAAACTGCCGTTCTTCCTCTGTTATTCCTAAAAATCAGAAAGTATATTTAAAACACTGTCTTCCACTGGGATCCCTCATATGGTATTATATCTGTATCCAACCTAAAATATCAGGGTGCATTTCACATGACATGAGGCATATGCAAAATTATGAAAGAGATCTTTTGGTTGATTCCTACCATAAGCATTCTTTCTTGCTGAACTTCCAGGGACCCAGATGCCAGAATTAAAAAGGATGCTACAGAATTTTAATTAAACTGATCATTGATGTGTAGGCAAATGTTTTCGTTTTATGTATCATCAAGGTAGTTGTAGAGAAGCACATTTTCTTTGAAAATTATTGAACAGGGAAGACATTCCGTGCAGAAGTGTAGCTTATGACTTGCTCTAGCACTCTATAAATGCATATAATAATGCAACTTAGAAACCTAATGAATTTTTAAGATGCATTTGAAACTTAGCAATGGGACTGCAAAGATTCTATTGGGGAAAAAAATAATAATGTTTCATTTCAAAACATGATATTGTATTATTACAAATGCGGCTTTTAACATAAATAAACTGGATAATATTGGGATACTTTAGATGCTAAATTTACATTAGCATAATGCGTTTCTAAATTGATAAATATCACTACTAAGATTACTACCAGTAACAAAGCAAGACCAAATTTGGTCTGCTCTTTTTTCTCATTTGTAAAATCATCTATTGCCATAATTTGGAATGAAAAAGAGGTGAATTTTAGTCCGCTTGATCAATAGGGATTCCTTCATAAACTACACAGCATTAAGCTTTTGCCTCAATAACAAAGAAAAATGGAAAAACATTTTGCCCTGAGTAATGCATCACAAAAGGCTTATACTGATCTTTTTTTTTTCCCCTTCTCACTGCCTTTTCTTCTTAGAGGGAACATTCTAAAGAAAGGAATTAAATTATAATACTATAATACTTGCCTATTGCCATCAAAGTAGAATGTGGAAATTATATCATCTTACACACAAACTTCTTTTCTCATTAACTTTATATAAATTAAACAGTCATTCACTGAGGTAAAGATGTTGGAGAAATATGCTTTAAGAAAGAAGCAAAGTTACTAAAAGTATGTGATTAATGCACAAGCAAACTATACATGAGAAGCATTTTACCTATAGATTTTTGTCTTCTCATTGTACCCCGAGGTATACCCAGAAAAGGACCTTGAGGACTCCCTGGTACAGTGGGCGTCATCACAGCAATACCCTGTCTCTCATACATGGACTACAAAAAAGCAAACAAAAAACCCCACAAGCATTAAAGCATGCAAGTCTTTCTCTCACATGTAAATAACTCTTCTGTCATATCTGCTAATCCACTATCCCTTTTACTTAGAATTTTTATGAAAAATAACAAATGGGGTATTATTTTGGGGAGGGAGTGAAGAGAAAGGGAAGGCTGGGCTTTATTTACATGTTACTAAAATGACAACAGCTCTAAGAGGAATTAGTTGAAATTATTTACAAGGCAGCATGTTAGGTTTCCAGCACAATTTGTGTGCTGTAAGAAAAACAAAGCAAGAGCAATTGTACTTTGTTCCATCCACTTCCAAAAGCCCATCCACACACTGCATAGCTATTAGCGTTCACTCTGCCCCAAGCCGTAGGCTCTCTGCACTTCTGGCGAACAGACCTACTCTTGCACAGACTCAGGGTGTCTTGTGCAAGGTTACAGTGGCTGTCAGCATCTCAGCTAGGAACTGAGGAACAGCCCTTGAATCCCAAAGCACTCAACTGCCCCTCCTTCTTGGAGGTCATCACAAAACTATTTGTTTTCTGCTCTTAGAATAGCCTTAATTTCTCTCTGTTCCAAGCTAATGAGAAGAGCAAAGTGCTTGTTGTATCAGGACTCATGCTCTTCGGGAGGGGGTGGGTAATGGAAAAATACATCTAAAATGCAATCAAACCAATTATTTTTTCACATGCAAAGTTCTGTCAGAGCAAATTCTGCAACTGAGTAATCCAATTTCAGAGTCCTGGAGTTTAAATTTTTAATACATGCTATAGTATTAATGTCAATTCTTTCCTTACAAATCATCATGTATTATTCAATCAAGATATTATATGTGCCATTAGGAATAATAAAAACCTGCAGTAGGAGAAACCTTCACATTAGTGGAAATTATGTGGCTGCACTAACTCTGGTGCTGAAACTGAAATAGCACATCTTGACTTTCAACAAAGTTTTTAGCTTGTGTTTAGTGTTGTACTGACACCTTCAAGTTCAGAACTTACTGGCATCTCACCAGCTCAGATTACAGACAGAACAAGTTCACATCCGTTTGAATAACACTGAGGTAGCAATGTTCTTGATGTGATGGTCTTAGAATAAATATAAGGATATAATGAGAAAAGTTTTATATGGGTATGTAGACTCTTCTGTTAAAAAGCTACTATTAAAAATGCAGAGTAGACCATGCCTTGAAGTTACAAGATAATAAAAGTAAAATGTATATAATGTAAAAATGCATATAATGTAAAAAAAGTAAAATATATAAATCAGTGCTTGTAAATTCATTTCTGTCGTATGTCTTGCACACTGCCAAAAGACCCCCTCCAATTGGTTTCAGAAATGAAAGCAGTACTTCATAGCTACCACTCACATTCATATCTGTAGCTGAGGGAAAACATCTACTGGAAGGCCGCTGTTTAATAGTTGCCACTCGTGAGTCCACAGTTGCATTGTCTGCAATTCTTGATGGCTTGGAAACTGGTACTATTTCATCCACCTTATCTGTAATATAAAAGTATTCAGTAAAATAAATATAATTTGTCCAAAACCGGAAAATTTAAGTATTGCAAGGTCAAAGGAAGAGATTTACTTTTCAAAAAAATGCAAAGAAAAAGTTTTTTTGGCATTTTAACAAGGCAACGCTTGAGCATCATAAGTCGTGCAAGCCGAGCACTTTTTATTGCTGCTACATAACATGCATGCTTTAGTTTTAAGCCTGCATGCATTTAATGTTTACTTAGTGTGACTCGAAAAACAATCCTCTTCTTCAAACCTTCAAAATGTGAAGGGAGAATATCTATATAGAAATGGAAAGAAGACCTTTAGAAATAATGAATCTGTACAGCACTGTTTCAAATAGAGATAAGCAGACTGTACTTAGTCATCAGAATTTCAGTGATATTTTGGACAATAACAAGTACTCCAGAAGTGCTCTTTTATGCCTATTCTCCTTAAGTAATCACATCCTAATTTATTCACACTTTCGGATTATTAAATTAGCATTAGTAACTACATCATTTGTTTAAATGAAGCTTTTATATGTATTTTATATTTTAATAATTGGACGGTCTGGGATTGTATTTAGTTGTGGTCAGAAACAGACCAAATCTGAAAACTTCAGATTTGGCAAAGTCTAAATCTGAACAACTTCAACATTTGGATTTGGGATTCTGATCTATTGTATGACGTGATGATAAAATGTAGGGAAAACTTTAATCAAGATCTTCTGAAGCTTAGCATGTTAGTCTTAGCCCCGTCTCCAACTTCGGTCACAGACAAGGTTCATCAGCATTTCGTACATAACATTACTCCCTCAGACTGAAGACCTCAAAGTACCGTATATTCAGCTAACTACAGACTGACAGCTCCTTTGTTGCCACTTCTACCACTTTGACACTAAGGCATGGAGAAATTAAATGACTAGCCTAAGCCAGCAGAAAAGTTTGAATTCTGAATCTGTACTAGAATCCAAACCTGAATCATACCAACAGGTTTCCTTACTATGCCTTCCATTGCATTTGCTTTCCGTATCATGTTAATTTAATGTCTTTTCCTTTGAAGTTTCACCAAAGTAAGGATTAGTTATATAGCCTGTGGTATTTATGTGAGTGATATACCTTAGCCTGGCTCCTAGGTTTCCACAGTGTGAGTCAGAGCAATGTTGATTTTCAGCAATTAGATCCATCTCCCAAATGACTGATTATTTGTTTCAGCAAACAAAGATATCTGGTTAGGATACGATAGGCTTGAAAAAAACAGGTTTTTGGTGGTCTAGAGGTGGTGTTACTATGCCAAATATCATATTTAGGGATTTAAGTTTTACCTCTCACTGGAGAGCAGCGCACTCAGGGCCCTGGATATGGATATGGATGGGAGTAAGGCAGGAGGAAAAGAGCTTTTGATCCCTCTAAACAGTAGATCTGTCTGGCGCAAGGATGATATTTTAAATGGGAGAAGAAGAGAGGGAAGAACTTTTAGCCTTCTGGTTAGGAAGAAGGTTGTCCTAGAAGTGGATATTTCAGTGTCACAGAGGGTCAGGGAGCAGGCAGGAAAGGAAAGGTTGAGCAGAATCAGTAAGCTGAACACTGTTGAAAACTGTCTCACAAGAGTAGTGTTGCTGTTTCTTTTCAATTGAAGTTAGCATTCAATTCTTTTCATTGGTCTGCTTTATTTTTGTGGGTTTTAAATCATCCAGTGGAAGGAGAAAAGGAAAAAAATTCTTAAAATCATCACATGTATTCAAAAATAAAACAAACTTCAAGTCACATTTCATAAGACTTTGTAATACAAACTGTGAACTTCTAAAAGAAAAATATCTGCACTTCTGCTCAGCAAAAGGCATCAGAAAGCAATGGTGTAACCTTGAACATTTGACCTATACAGCAAAAATATGGCTAGACTGTAGAATTGTACTCAGGGGATCTATCACTAAGAAATTCAACCGGGCAGAGATTTCCTGTTAAGTCTCTCCCACCCTTTTTATCATCCCAGAAGCCAAACAACTGGTCTTTGGGATACAGAAAGAAGGAAGTTTTGGAAACTGAAGCACTAGGTACTCAAAATCTGTAAATAAGAAATATAAATAAACCATGTAAGAACTGATCCCCTTTATTTTTAACAGACACATGTAACCATATACCCGTTCAGACAACAAAAAGCTACAGGGAAAGAGTGATGAGGCTACGACAGACACTTGAAAAGCATGAAAATATTTGTTTGGGGATGAAACATACACACCCTCCAACTGCACTGATTTTGTTAGACAATACTAGGAGTCAGATCCTAATTTTGGATCTGACCAAAATATCAGTTGGTACCAATTCTTAATACAATCTACTATTTCCAGTTGGAAAAAACTTTGTTTCGTGTAAGTTTATTGCAGGGTTCTTGTCTGTAGACAGGTTCTCAGTCCTACTCACCCTATAGCTGCTCCCATTCAAGTGGTGCTTTGTGCCTTGTCAAGTCTAGCTAAAGCACTTAGATATGGGAGAGGAGAGCAGGTTAAAGCTTAAGCTGCTTTGCAGGGAACTCTTTAGGGGTTCCTTGTGTAGTATTTCCAATGGCAGCACTGCTACCTCTGCGCAGCTTCTTCTTTTGCTCTACTGCCTTTGGTCAGAAAGCAAAGGTAGAGTGGAGGTTGTCATTTTAAAACTACAACAAAAAATTTGAAGCTACAGAAGCAGCCAGTATGTGGAACAAGATTTATTCTAAATGGCAGCAGCTACATGGCGGGTCCTGCAGAATACGTCAAAATCTTAGCATCTGGCCACAACTGCACCACACTTTTGAAGTGAAAGCACTATGCAAAATAAAAACATTCTCACTGTATTATCAAACTTGCTGATTAGGCCAAGAAAATTAACTGGCTGAATGGTATTTAGTTTCATTCAAACTCATCCCAAAGAAATAAGACATAAACATATTGGGACAAACTTGCACTTTCCTTTGCCTTTAACTAGGCTGTTCGTATCCACACTACCAGTGTGCAAACCATGTATGCACCAGAAACACATGTTCAAAAGGCCACACATACTGAAATAATTTGTCAGGCTTACTAATCGGCTTCTCTCCCATCCTCCTCATGATCTTAAATACTCTGCAGCATGCATTTCTCGTACCAATGAGAGGGGAATCTTACAAGCTTGTGTTGGAAATTCTCTGAGGATACCTTTACAAACAGTTTTACCAAAAGAGATACAAAAAAGCCACAGAATTTGTGCAAAAATTTGCACCTGGTGTGAGGTGTGTTGTCAGTGTGGCCAAAGAAGCACGCCTCCAATGGTAATCTTAAAAGGACCGCAGCTGGATGTAGGTGGAAGGGAAGAAATATTCTGTAGTGGAAAAAGCCTACAATGGAGGTTGGCCATGTCAGCTGCATTTCATCATTAAACCGGTCATTTAGCAAAGTACAGCCACAAGCACGCACGCACACACACTTATAAGGGAGTAATTCGTGGCTGACTGGTAGAATAACAAAATATTATCTGCTTTATTTTGAATAACTTCGGTCTTGCAGAAAGACAGGGAAAAAGAGTCTATGGCTCACTGGACAGAGAGCGCAGCTCAGTTGTAATCATAGAAGAGGATTTTTAGGCCTATAATTATTCTCTAGTATTTGCTAGAGGAGGAATTCATCACTGCTTTGCCATATAAACTCTTCTGAACCTTTACGAGAAGTTACAACGGCATGTTGAGAGTCAAACACAGGAGCCATGCTACTCCTGTGATAATTAGTTACCACCGCTCAAGGGGCTCCTGGTAACAGCATCCTTTCAGAGAACTGTCAGGGATACCACATGTATAAGCCAGTCTGATGCCTCTGCATGCATATAGCAATTTGAGTGCCACTATATTAAATTCCCCCGAGAGAGGCAGCACCAACAGATATAAAATAATTTATTGCAAAGTGCATTTCCATCTGCCCTGTGGATTACCAATTGCACCCATGCTCTGCTCAGGGTGCCAGCCCTCAGGAAATTAGATGGCCTAAAGGCACAGAAAGTAGTTGCATTTTATCAACATGTAGGTCGTCTCTGATGAAAAGCTCTTTATCACAGACATAGTAGCACAGTACCCAACAGCATGTCATGACTTTTATATTCTCAAGAGGTCTGGCTGCTAGGCAAGTTGCTTTTTTTTTTATTTCTTTTTCTTAAATAATTAATATCTGTGATAATTACAGGGGACAGTCTCCTCCTAATAGATTTGCTGCAGGAGATGGCTCTTATCCCCGTAGAACACATTGCTTAGTGACTCCTGTTTCGAATCCCCAGACTCTCTCAGAGGAAAAATTATAATGCTGCCCATCAAACCACCAGATCCATCATAAAAGGAGCTTTGCAAATGAGAGTCAGGTGCCTAGATAGATCTGGTGGCACATTACTATATAGGCCCCAAAAGATAAATATGAGGTATGATCCTGGCAACATTACTTATTGTACGACATAGCCAAGACATGTGGATTAGCTCCACCGAGGGTCTTAGAAAGTGAGCTTGTTAGACCCACAGAGGATAAGAATGATCATGATCCAGTACAGGCTAACCCCAACACCTCAGGCTGGCATGCCAGAAACACCAGGCAAAGACTGATCGAACACAGTTTTGGAGGCGAGTATTGCCAAGACCTGTATACTTACCACCAAGTCCAGAATGCTTGCTCAGAGGGGATGGGATAATGGAGAAAGAAAACTCAAAAAACAGCTGCCTCAAGAAATGACTTGTATTTGTAAGAAAAGCAATGAATGCCTGGCACAGAGTAAAAAAATGCTCGTATGAAGTTAAAGTGAAAGAACAGAGGCAAATGTTCTTCAAATACCAGCAGCACACATCGTTAACAGTGCAAATATAAACTACAAAATGTTAGACTAATCTAGTCAGCCAGAATACAATGTTAGCCAATGTAGGAAATGGTTGAATTCTGCCACTGATGGCCTTATGGCTAAGAATTAAAAGGACAGGCACATTAAAAAAAACCCTAAAAATCCTATGGTGTGGTTATTTTTTCTTCCCTCCCCCTTTTGCCTGGCGTGTAGGCATGGGCAACGAGGCCCTCTCGGTTATGGCTCTCTGCAGCCGGCCACTGCGACAAGGCAGCGTGGCCTGCGGTGGTTCTCGAGAGTCGCTCGTCCCTTCGGCCCCTGGTAAGCACACAGTGGAGGATGCCACTGCGTCCTCACCAGTCCATGTCGAGGCACAAGTTAACTCGACATGGGGGGTGGCTCTTTGGGAGATGCGTGTTTCAAGGACTTGCGTCCTTGGCTGCTTGAGGAAAGCTAAAATCTCTGACAGGTAGTTATGGATGGCTCTTGTGGAGGTAGCCACAATGCCCAGCTGCAGCTCCATACGGCCCATGGACTGTGACATGAGACCCATGGACTGTGCATGCTCCCTCTTGATATTTTCCAGCAGCTGCACAATCCTACTGTTGGTTTCCATCAACAGCTTCTCTCCCTCTGTTAGCTGGGGCTGCCCTCTCCAACCCCGATCCCTAGGGACAGGCTCAACACCGCAGTGCTCTTCATTCATTTCATCATTTCCCTCCTCATCAGGAGAGTCACTTTCAAACTGAGGAGTCCTACTGAGTGACTGATCCCCAGGAGACTGTATGTCCATGGTACACTCCGGAGTCCGCGCTGGCGTTTGAAATCCCTCAAAATCCTCCCCAACGTTGCTGTGCGTTTCAGACGAGGACAACGGCCACTGCCAGCTCTCTGTGGTCCTGGCCGGCGAGTCTTCGTCAGAGGCAGGCACCGAGGATTCCTGTTCTTCGGCCGGCGTGGACGGCGAGCTCCCTCGGTGACGGCCGGCTTGCCCCGAGGATCCAGGAACCTCCCCATCTTGTTCCCCAGTGACATCTGGCAATCAAATAGAGGAGCAACAACCACTGTATCTGAGGCCAGGCAGATGGAGGTATCTACATGCATTGGACAACACATAGAAAGAAGCCAGTTGGGAAGCCAGAGTGTATGTGTTTGGGCAAACGGAAGGGCGGACTAAAGTTTAGTGACTGCATTGGGCACGTGGCAGTTGACGTTATTAATCACTTTTGGTATAAATGCACACTGTCCTGTACCCATAACACACACAGCCATGCTGCATCCCAAGGCAGGAACTACCAATTCACCTCATCGTGACTGTGACAGGAAATGTCAGTGAACCTATCAAAAAGCTCACCTATGCACTGCAGTGGTGTCAGTCAGAAATCCCTGGGACGAGCTCAGGGCCAAGTGTCCAATTGAGCTTCCTGGGGTGCCAGATGTGCTCCACCACTGGCTGAGGGCAGCCCTTTGTTGTTCTGAAGCACTGCTGGCTATCTTCGCTTTTGTCCGACGTCTCACGTCACCCCCACCCCCCCAGTGCGCTCTCTCCCAAATCACTGCTGCAGCGTGACGGTGGCTGTCCACAGCACTTATCCCGCGAGCAATGCCCTCCCCAACATTTGCTGAATTTCTCTTGTTCTTTTCTCCAAACAGTAGGTAACGCTATTTGAGGGCATTGCTCGCCAGGATCTCATCATCTTCTGAAAATAAACTTAGTTTTGCCCTCCCCTGGCTACCTCTTCCCTTGCCTGAGGGCACATGGTGGAAATCTGGGTGCAAGTGCTTCCCTGTGGCAGCTTAGTGTGCAAAGAGGCATTGTTACAGATGTTAATGAGGAGGATATTATGTATGTGCTTACTCTAAATCCTCCCCTATGTAAAATGCACTCCCAAAGGCTAGAAATGGCTAAGCTTTTTGCACCCACAGCGATCACTGGCTCACAGTAGAGCACAATCTGCCCAGCACCATTCTTGTTTACATGAGTCAGTGGCCATAACTCTCACCCTTTCCATGCTTCAGATAAAAAAAAGTGAGTCCACTTTGATTTTTTATTTTTTTTGGGGGGGGGCCGGGGGGGGGGACAATTTGGTCATCAGAAATTTATCTGGGGCGGTCTGGCTAAAATGTTGCAGTATGGTAGCCCAAAGGACCTGCATTTCTCACACTCAGGCAAGGGATACATGAGAGAAGCGCTGTTGTTGGTAAGACTGTGACCTGAACAGCAGTGGCTGACTGTTGCTAGCTGGCTGGCTGTGCTGCTCACGCTACAGTGATGCCAGATCAGTGTCATGCCTACTCTCTGGCATCCCAGTCTTAAAAAAAAAGTTATTCTTTAAGGATTAATTTCTGCTCTTTGAAATACTTTATAAGCTGCTCTTCAGACCTCAATTTGAAGCTGTCAGGCTGTCAGCTTAAAACTGGAAGGTGTTGTTGAGGTCATGTTAAATGATACTTCTGTTTCTGTTTATGAATCAGGGGGTTTTGCTTGATTTTTTTATATTTATTTTTTTTTATTTCATATGGTTTTAAATCAAAGGTCCTTCTGACAACCCAAGGATCCCTCCTCCTATATATCAGTCCCTGTCTACCCTAATGTGGCACTCATTATTTCTACACCCAAGTGCCTCCAATACTATCCTTCTCTAAAAGGGATTCTGTGTGGCTTAATATAAATATAATTTTTTAAATGTTACAATAATGAATATTATTTGCGTATTTTGCATATTCACTACTTCAAAGTATTCACATTCAAAGTATTCACATTCTCTCTGTGTCTGGCTGGACTGTCCAGTTGCATGTTTTATGGAAAGTGAGGATGAGATTGTATTTGTAAAAAGGCATGAGCTCCTTATGAAAATGAATTTTAGGGACAAACTGTCATGCAATCATTGGCTGTTCCACTCCATGGAGATTTGAAAGGGACTGTATATCAATCTAACTGTAATAACTGCTTCTTCCTTTGCAATTCCTCTCCCCCTTTGCCTAATACAGCCATAGCTGTAATCCCTCATTAACAAATCTCTCTTAACAATTATAGTGTAGGACCATGAAATTCTTTCTCAGCATTTTCCTGTTTGAGTACACATGAAAAAAAGAACAAAAAACCAGGGGACCTATTTTTACCACACATAGCAAACACACATTTCGGTTAAATTCTATGGAATCAGAGAAAGATAAGGGATCATATATATTCATTCTGGTAGAGCCACTGGTCATACAAAACATCTCTGTATTTCTTTTGACGTATCATCAGAAAATTCCCCATCTTTGAAAACTCCATTTTCCTGACAAATATTCTAAACAGAGCCCACCTAGCAATTGGTAAGTAATAGAACCAAACAAAATTAAAAGTAAAAAACTGAAGCAAAATAAAATAAAAAAACTCCAAACCCCCACATTAATTTATGAATGTTTCTGTAAATAGTATCACTGAGTTTAGTTTGTTCAGATTCAGGGGGGATCATAATATGTTTGTTATTTGTGCATGTTTACACATTTGCCAGAGGCTTGCCAAGAAAAGTTTCTCTGAAAAAGTGTAATAAATTTTTGCAAGGTTCCTAATTGTCTATGAAAATTTACCACTTGCTATCCTCCTAATCAGTATTTTCAGCCTTTTAGCACTGAAACAACAGCATCTGGCATAGGTGACTGATAACACAAATGACAAAGAGTAGAAGTAAACAATCTGTGAAAACCCATGGGCAGAAAGTTAATTGTGGAAACTACTGGCGAATACTTATGAATAATGAATACATTCACAGGTTTTAGGATAGGTTTGTTAACTTGACTAGCAATGAAAAGGAGGAATATTCATAACTGTTATTATTCGTAACAAAGTGCTCAACAACTCTAGTATCTCCGGTTTCTGGAAGCTTTGTGAAGCATTGGCATGGGGCATGGGGAAACCGAGGGTGCGCTGCAGTCATGGCCTTACACGAGCTTTTGTTCACTACAGAGCAATCATGGGAAAACTGCCTCAAGGTCAATGGCTGACACCACCTTGATGACTGTGTCAGTCTCTGCCCAATAAATCCATTCCTTGATGACCAAAGGTCGCCCTAAATTCAGACCAGATCTTAGGAAGAAGATTGCACCAGTGGCTAGGTTGGTGCTGTGGAAAAGGTGTGCCAGTTACAGTAGGGGACTGGAAAACTTTGTTCGGCCAGAAACTGTCCTTACTGGCCAGAGAAGAGGCTGACTGCTTTGAACAGCTGCCCACCATACAATTAAAGCTGGCTGAAAGAGTTTACCTCAGCTAACTGCCTTTATCTCATTTCCTTGGCAAAGGAGTGACTTCCACAAAAAAAAAAAAAAAAAAAAGAAAACAAAAAAAGAGAGAGAGGGCACTAAGACTGTCAAGTCAGAATCAGCTATGGACTAAACTATATATCAACATGGTTAATTTTACTTGGTTGTTAACTGTCTTTTAAAAAAATATCTCTCCTTTAAAACCAAGCTTTAAATACAATGGGTACAAAGAACAGCTAGCTTCCTTAGGTGTGAAGCAAAGGGAAGAGGCCAGATTTTCTGATCTTTCTAGTTGTTTACACCTTACACACCATTTCTACATGCAGCATTTTGCTCACAGTAATATATATGACTTACAGGCAAAACAGGTCACTTCTGTCTTTTATAGATATTTTTATGTTTATACCTAGTGATACCAGCCAACAAACTGTCTCCAAAGCTGTGACTTGCTTCATGTTCCTAACCTCATGTCCCTTGCTCTGACAGAGCATGACTCCCATTTTGATCCTTGAATGACCAAGTAAAGGAATCAGAAAGGAGCATGCATATGGGCTAAAGGAAATATAAACATCTGGAAGTCAGTGACCCACTGCACTTTAGCATTTGATCACTGTGAGTACTATGCAGCTGTTTCCAAAAGTCACATGGGACTCTCAGGTTTCTGAAGACTTTTTTTCTGTTTTACCTCGCTGATTCTGTCATGTTTAAACAAAAAATGAGATCTGTTATTAAAGTGGTCCATGTAATAGTAACTAGTGAACCTTCATCAAAGTCCTGGCTATCTTCCTTTCTTTCCTGTTAGACATGCCTCCTGTTTCTGCAGCGAAGCCCGTCGCTGGCTGCCTGAGCGGGTGTTTGCACGGGGCTGATACAGAGCTTGGTCTGATGTGGTAGATCAGCAATTGCTCCTGGTGGCCACAGGAGAACTGCTCCATCTTTTGTGCCTGCAGGGGTGATCTGTGGTTTGGCTGATCCTGTTATGAACATGGTGATTAGAAGCCAGGATTATTCCAGCCTTTAGGTTTATGAGTATGCCCATCATTTTGGAGCACTGCTATGCCATGCTGTCTCTTTGCACCACAACATTCATTACCAGTGAGAGTCCTTTAAGTTTGTTATTAGACATGTTTAGGATGGTAGCAATTATTGGGTTGAGATACACAGAGAACTGAACAGTCGATTCAGCTGTAGGGATAGAGGACTGAGACAGAGGCCAAGAACAGAGCAGGGCTTTGGATATAGACAAACTTTAGAGACATCAGAGGTATTTCTTTAACTTTTGTTCACTGAAGAACATTTGAGATTTATGCCTGTGTTGTGCCTTACCTGCCACTTGGACTGGCAGTTGATCCCTCCCCTGAGATGTGCTGCTCTTTAAGAATCCCTCCTTTTGAAATCCCACCATTTCTGTTTCACCTCTGCTACTGGATCGTTGCCTTTTCCATTATCTTTCCTTTTCAGACTCCCCACCAGTGGAGCTGGACGTGAGGGGTGGGGTACCGTCTTCCTGCTGACAAGTAGGTGGAGATGTTCCTTGGCCACAACAAGTGGGCCAGGAGCTCAACAACAGCGGTAACACAGTTGGGGAGCTTCCTGGGACCTGCCTCTGCTGCTCTGGACCTGGGCCTCTGCCTGTATCTGCATCATGCCTCCTGGGGTGGGTGCATTTTTCAAACTGCTTAGGTACCAAGGTGATAGATGCCTTGTAAATACCTAAGATAGATACAGACAGAAACTGTACCAGGCGCAATCAGTTATGCAAAACTTCATACAGTGCCAACTGCACCTATATGCTGTAGTATCACCCACCTTTTCTAGCATCTGCAGTCAACCACAGTCAAATATTTGGCACATGTATTTTTCCTTTTGAAAAGTGATGGGAACACAGGACATTCATTCTTCCTTGGTGTCAACAGGTCTAGGCACATGGCCCTTAATGTCAGGTACTGCATATGCACATATTTTGTTCCATCGCCTTCCCTAAATATGAGTTTGCAAGTTTAGTTTAAAGTCTTTCATTAGCTGATAAAATTTGTTTCCTTGTTAATAATCTGCAAAAATCAGTTACATAAGCAGAACTAAAACTAAAGGGGTAGTCTTTACGTGTGCTTATTAAAAATGCACAGAGATTCGTTTAAACTACATAAAAATATGGCTGTGGTGTTGCTTTTATCATATGGATTAACTTTTAAAATTTATTTTATTTTTAACTATAAGTAGCTTGTTCTTAGCATAAAGACCAGGAGTGATTATGTGTATAATTATAAGTTTGCATGTCTGAAAAAAAAAAAAAAGCATCTAAAACAAGTAGGTGCACTTACTTACATTGTATTTCTTTTGTCACTTCCCATATATATGCAAAAGACCTTGCCCTGCTTAGTTTGTAAAAGAATAGCTGGGAAGTAACTTGATAAATACTTCAGGGTGAATGTCTGTGGGTGGGGGGAACTATGTAAAGGACAATTTGGGCAAATGGTACCTACAGGAATCTAGACAACGCTTTCAAAGAAGCAGATGAACAAAATTCTAGAACAGCTTTCCAATACTAATAGGGTGGTAGCAGAAAGATGAGAACCTACTGATTTCACAAGAAAGCTTGGTCAGACGATAGAAGTTCATATGATAATGTTGCTTGTCATAGCAGCAATTGTACTTGATGAATAGATCTCTAGTGCCTCTGGGGAAAACCAGGTGATTCCTAATTGCAGATGGTTAAAAACGGATCTCCATTACATCAGCTATGCCCACTGAAAACTAATGTCTTTCTTTTTAGCTATTCAAATAAGAACAGATGTATAAAAATTTGTCAAAGACCAGTAGGTAAAGTATACCTAGGCCTTCAACATACTGCTAAGAATTTAAAGGCTAACCTTAGCTAAAGCACTGTTTTCAGAGTAAGAATATCAAAGGTTATGATTTGAATCCAAATTTGTTGCTTATGATCATATTTAGCGGAAAGAAAAAACAAGTTCAGCCTACAGTTGTGTCATGTAACTGTATGGTTAAAAAAATACACAGAAATGGAATTATCTGAGTTTTCATTTAGACAATTAGGCTAATCCTCATAAATCTGCCACCACGTGCACATTTTAATCTGGAATTAACTTCTTCCAGCCCCACCCCAAGTGAACAATTTGCAGGATTGTGCTTAAATCACAATGCCAAAATCACATATTTACCATACTGAAAACAATAGGCAGAGAATATTACTTTAGCAGTTAGCATAATGAGGAAATAACAAAAGTGCTTTGCAATACAGTCAAAAACATAAGCCATCTGAAACACTTTCCTTCTATGAAAATTGAGTAAAAATACTTGTATGTTCTCTGGGATACTGTAAACTCTACAAAGTACACTAAAATCCAAAAAAGGGAAAATTATGCAAAATAAAACAGTAAAACATAAAAACTGTATAGTGACTAAAAGTAATCATTTAACATTGAGTACTCATAAATAACATTACATAATTTATGAAAATGATTTGTTATGTATTCACAGTAAAGAGATATCAAAACTTTCTTGAAAGAAAGTCTTATTTGTGTTTCTAGGGCTGAAAATATCTTCACATTAGTACATATAAGTCACATTTACATATTATAATCACACCATCAAAAGTCATTTTAAGGAAGGCAGAAAACTGATATGTTCATATTCTTTCTATAGATACAATTTTCAAGTACCAGCTCTTTAACAGCATGTTCAATTAATGAAATAATTATACAGGCATTTAAAATGCACCTGCAATCCTGAAGCCTTATAATTCAGCCTACCTTGAAAGAGGAATGGTCATTGTCTAACAGTGGTTTCTGTTTAAGAACAAAAAGCAGAGAATATAGTCAATACCCACTCCTACCCTGCAAGCCAGGTGGAATTTAAGTGGCAATTTGATGATCTGTTTAAGAGACAGCATTTGAAAATTTGTCCTAGTCACAAAAGAAAGACAAGCAACCAAAATAAACCAAAAAAGAAAGGTGGAGGGCCTAAGACACTTGCAGCCTTCTCTGTTCTTACACTTACTCTCATGCTTCCACACCGAGGGGAAAAACCAAACAAAACTATGATGAATTATCTAAAACCATTTATTTTTAATTATATTAGAAATTAATTAACACGGGTATATGAACATTTGAAGAAAAAAAAAGAGAAATAGCAGCAAAGGGGGTTTTGAGATGAGGGAGATAAGTCCTTCATCTCCCTGGCTCCTGAAAAAGAGAGAGAACACATTAAAAGTGTTGAAAAAGTTTTCCACTGCCCTAACTACCATGTTGGGAAACACATGCAATTTTTACTGTTCCTCAAGCACTCATGATTTTAAGTATGTGGTTAGATATTCAATTAATAATATCTGAGTATAGCAAGTGACACTCACATATGCCAACATATTTAATTTGTCTGTTTCCAAATGCTACAAAACCCACGCTTTCTTTAACACTTACAATTCCTTTTCCAACTTCTTTTATACCATTGTCTTGTTTGGCTGATGCAGAAAGGTTTTGAAAACCTTTTCAATTACTATCCTGTAGTAAAGAAAAACAAGTATCATGAAAGGGCACTACATACTCAAGAATAAGCTGATAAATTCAAAATAATACTAACGGAAATGAGAACACCCACACAGAGTCCTAACTGACCTCTGCTCAGGATCCCCAGTGTTTTCAAAATGTTAGTTAAAGCTGACCACCTCATGCAACATAAACCTGGGTTTAAAGAAATGTTCAGTACTGAGAGTTACCCGTTATTTTAAGATTCTGTACCAAAAGTTGCTAATCAGCACGTTGCCAGCTGGGTGCCAAATTTTTTTTTCATGGAAAACAGGGCTAGCATTGTTCTCCTTGAAACATGCCAATTTTCCATACTTTTCCCTTATAAAGTGTTTTAAAAGAACGTGTAGGCACGTCCTAATCCTATACCTTCTTACACTGCTTTGGACTCCCCACAAGTTAGACTACAAGTCATAAAACCTGTAACCTCGCTAGATCAACCAAAAATGGGGCCTATATTTTTTCACACATACACTTCACAAATTCCACCCAGAGTCATTGCTTTATGCTTGCGAAAAATGACAATCTGATGACAAGCTTTATCTTATTATTATATTGCCATCTCATTAGAATTCCAAATATGTAATGCAAATCAATTACTTACAAGGATTCCCTTCAAGAATTCTTCATTAAGTCTGATGCTTTTTGCTCTCGTCTTCTAAAATACAGTGTCTGGCGAAGATCAAAAAACCTTCTTCCTACATAGAAGCACTGCAGATGCTGGAAACTATCAAAGGAGTCGACGTGAGTGCTGTAAAAGTTGCTTTGACGGTATTTCCATTGTTTCCTGCAGACAAATCTCCATCATCAACTCCACCACAGTGAAATAAAAGAATTATTTTTGAACCCAGATGTCTTTGTGAGTGGTTTCTTCAAACATAACATAACACTGTAATTTAATCCGCTGTTTGGCATTCATTTATATATATTTGCTCTGCAATTTCATTGTTTCAGATGCCATTAGAATGTGCCACCTTTGAAACAATGGACAACAGGAATGGGATGAAGTGTGAATGCTGATTGCAGACAGAGCTAATAATATTTCTTTTGAATGCCATCAACTGATATTTTTCTATTTAGACGCTGCTAAACACTTGATGCCACATAACAATATTCTGTGTTGATGATATCACAGTTGTTCTGTATCTGAGAGGTGGTAAAAGCATTTAAACTGTTCAAAGGAGGAAAATCCTACATTTGTATTTGGTACTGTAGCCTATATCAAAACCCAAAGATCAGTATCAACACATATGGAGAGATTATTTTATATTGATTACCACATGAAATCTAAGAACAAACAAACCACCACCCCTAGCTCACAACTGACACTTGTGTGACACTGTCAAAGTAATATTTATTAATGCAGAAGAATTATTTATCTTGTCAGTCCCATTTCATTATGAAAATTTAGTCTGCTCTAGTCTTAATTTTGTACTTCCTCTTATAGGATTTTTATATTAGGCTTTTGAATTAAACACTGTCCATTTTGCTTTCACTGAAAATCCCAAATTACTCACTAAATCAAACCTATTTCCTGGCAGTAAAAAAAAGATTAGGAGTATGAAACTTCTATCATGTATTTAGACATTTACAGATCTTAGTTTATGGGTGTGTTCCTTAAGAATCATCTATTTTTAACTTCTTAATTCACAGGAAGTTATCGATAAACAAGTCAAAACAAAAACTGAAGGAAAAACCCTTTAAAACCATGATTTTAATGAGTCAAATAAACTATTTATGAACAGAGTTAAATGTACTATTTTAAAATATTAATTTTGAAACTCTAATGATACCTATTTTCTGTAGTGATGATGAAAATTATGAGCAAGAATTTTTCTTTGAATGTTTTCTTTTTAGAGTATTTTCAAATCTTCATTTTAATTTGCTGCATGCATATTTTGGTTATTCAGTATTAATGGGCTAACAACACATTATCTGGAATTATATTTTAAGTACTGCCTCCAAAAAATTGCTGCTACAACTAACTGTAGGTTTACATGTTGCCATAACTTACTCATTCAACAATTCCTGGAAACCTACAAGAACGTCTCCTCCCCCTCCCCAATATCCCACAAAATCCAGAAAGTCGTTTCACTATTGAAAACATCCCCTCCAAACACACATTTTGAAGTTGGATGCTATCTCTCTGAGTCAGGCAACTGCTGTGAGCACAAAGTCAGTGGCACAGATTAAGTACAGTTTACTTTTTAGTCATTCGTGCTGTGTGATTGCAGTAAAATGAGAATACTGCTCATGTCATACTACTGTGAACCTAAAGATTTTATTACCTATCTCTTTAGAACACCAACATCATATCTTCTATCCTGCATATAAAAAATACAGTCTATGTCCTTCCCTTCTCCTATCCTTCCAGCGAACCAGAACCTCTCTCAAAAGACAACCAAAAAAACCAGTTAAACAGAACCACAAAAGCCATCATTTTCATCTTAATGCCTCCCTCATCTATGACCCAGAAAACTGAATTTTTGGTTGATGGAAGACTCTACAATAAAAACATGAAGGGGTTTTTTTGTATGCTGCCAAAATGCGTTTTTCAGAAAAACACCAGTAGCAATGGGGTTTATTCTGTCATATGCTCTGAATGGAGAATGGAAAATATCACTAGCAGGAACCTCTGTTAGTGACCTGAAAGGAGGTCACGAAAGAGCAGAAAAATAACCCAGTTTTGTCCTGTTTAACGTTAAAAATCAAAACCTTCCATACTGAGAGAAGACACTGCCTACAGCCTAGCTTTCCTTTCTGTGACACTGAACTTTGTCAAAGCGCAGGATGCAGACTGTTTTCCCAGCTATCACCCAGGGGCTCAGGGAGGTTTGAGACTCTTCCTTGGGCCAGACGCCATGAAAACGTGTAAATGACACAATCCCTGCTCAGGAGAGCTTACAATCTAAGAAAGCAAAATGACATACAGGAGTATGGAAAAATACAGCTAAACACAAATGAACTTTGTATACATATATATACATTTACACTTATAAAAACTATTAAAATAGAACCACTATTACTACCTGCCCCTCTGCCTAGCCATCGTTACTTAGATGACTGCTTAATAGGGATCACAGGGGAAGTGGGTCTTTAGGAGAGATTTCAAGGAGAAAGTAGTGGCCTTATGAATCAGTCCAGGGAGGGCACTCCATGCATACGGGACAACGTGGAAGATGTTATATTGAAAACTTAAAATTGTGCAGAGCAGCATTTCTCCAGGTCAAAAGTTCAAGTGTTGTGTGCAAGATCCCTATTTCCTGAGACAGAGACAGTGTGGTCATGGGAATAACATTTGGCCATCAAAAAGACAAGTAAAATCACTAATGTAGGACTACACTGAGGATATGTTACTGGCCACATAGTCTCTGTGGCTGCCAGTTAGCACAGTAACTGTGAGGAGATGATATGGAAGGGTTTGGAAAATAGTTGGATACAAAGAAGGAAAAAAGGCAAGATGAAGGAAAGGAGACAAAAGGAAGAAATGTGGGGAATATTTTCAAATGTAGTCTTCTGTTTGAATTCTTAGTGTGTTTGCAATTTATTAACTAAATAACTAAAAAACATATACAATAATTAATGTACATTTGACACCATAAAATAAACTGGACCATATGCCAACATTTACATTATGTTATTATCCTTCACTATGGAAAGGTGAGAAACAGGTTAAACAAGAGACAAAATGCTTCCCCTTACCCTTCTTCTTCCGTACTGAAGCTTGGAAATAGAAAGGGAATGAACTGTGAATCAATTCTGAAGATAATTTTTATATGCTAAATCCTTGTCTGTCATTTTGAGCATAAACATTTTTCTTCCATCTAAGAAGTTAGTCTCTCCCTGCTAGCCTCTACTACGCATGTATCTATCAAACCACAGCAGATAAACAGCTTGGCAAAAGCACAGTTTATCAGGGTTTCTATCTTAACTATAAGAAATTGCTACCTTGCAGATATTAGGGATAGATGTTAAAATATTTTTTTCCTCAATTCTTTTTTAATAACAGTAATTGGGGCAGCTTATTGATACCAGAGCTTTCAAGCTATGATAATAGGGCATTTTCAAATCTTTTCAGATTGGAAAGGAATCATTAGCACATGTTATCTGCCATATTTTGGATTAACTCATTTGAAAGAGAACTGAGATGGTCTGCTCAGTATTATGAAGAACAGAGTAGCTAAAAACATGTCAATAAAACCGTAAGTAGAGTTCAGGGCCAGACAAAGGAAGTGACTGTAAAGACTGCAAGATGTATAAATTTAAAAAAAAAAAAATGTTTGTCTTAGCTAGGAGAAATTAGAAGTATATATAGTCTAAGGTAAAGCAAATGTGTAATTTCTGTTTATCCTTTTCTTCTATTGCATAAAAAGGGACATTCAATAAAATTAAAGGCATCACATTTAAAACCAATAAAAAGGAAATACATTTGTACACAGCACATAATTAGCCTGTGGAATTCTCTGCCACGAGACATTATTGAGACCATGAGTTTCTTCAGTTCAGAAAAAAGATTACACATATATATTGATGAGAACATCCACAGTGTTCATCTATATATACTTCCTATTTAGTTTGTACATATATGTTATGAAACAAATGCTTATTCGTTAGAGAGTTTAATGGATATAAAAATGTGGGTGTTCTCATAGTTCATACAGATGTCCAATATATACACATATACATATAAAGATATAAATTATATGTAAATACACACATACAATCTGTGTTTTATGTCAGAAGACAACTTTTAACTGATGATAGTGAGAGCATTTCCTCTTTGGAAGCTTGTTCAGTTGTGCAATTTAAGAACTCTCCTTCCTTCTAATAGCAGCCCTTTTACAGGACAAATATTAAATTAGGTAGACCACAGATGTTATTTATAACAGTAGTCATATTGTTTGCTAGGGTGGAAAATGTTCAGAGTATCATGGAACTGGTATTTACAGTCTTGTTTTGGAAGAAGACAAATTTCTGCCATGCTCTAGTATTACTGCAGCTTTATTAGGGGACATACACTTCTGGAACACGGTTCAGGACTATTGTTCAGAATAGTAAAGTCTTGCCACTGTAATATTTGCCCCATCTGGATAAAGATATGTATGGGAAATGTACTTAAAGGTTCAAGTCATGTCCCATGGCTTCCAGTCACAAGAGTTGCAGTGGTTTCTGCCAGTCGATAAGAACAAATAGCAGATCAAGCACTGTAAGCTGAACAAGGGGGTGAGAAAGGTAAAATATAATGGTCTTCACTGCAGAGGTGACATTACTATTAATAAGCTATTTTCCCTTAGAGAAGAGTGCTGCTTCTCTCTACTTTAAGAACAATATCTACTGTGTAAGATTGAAAAGTAAGACAAATAGAAGAATATCCTCAGTTTGAAAGTGATTTGCAGAAGGGGATAATGAAGGGGGAAAAATGGTGCCTAAGTATTTCTGTCCCCTTGGGAAAGTGTGTCGATAAGCCAGTAAAGTTTTACAACCTCTTAGCACTCCATGAAAGAAAAACAAATAAAAAATTCAAACCCAAAAAGTGGCTTCAGACATAATATTTTACATTTTAATCCTGGTAGAAAAATTATGGAGCATTCATAAACTGTTGAAACCTTTAGTCAAGCTCCTAAACTTCCTGGCACAGAAAAAAATTAATTTTCTGAGATCTGTTCGAGCTAAATAGTAAGACTGTTTCATTTTGGTCTTCACGTGGTTGCTATACCAAAGAGAAGACAGTAACCACTTCAGCACCCCTTTGTTGGTAAGACCTCCCACTGAAACTATGTTACTTGACTCACTAAAGGATGGATGGGGTCCATCTGCCTCAGAAAACATTGACTTCCAGGGAACAAAAATTGGCCACAAGGCTTTGATTCCTTCCAGCTGGCCTTCACATGAGTCCATGCCAGAAATAAAAAATATTATAAAATGTAAGTATTTAAATCAATGTAGGATTACATGGGAAAATGGTTTAATTGCATGATAGACTCTATTACTCTTCAGTGAGGGGCATGGTTTGTTTTTACACCCAATTATCACTTGCTAAACACACTGTTCCAGTGTAATAGCAATATACAAGTATGCACTGGGCTTTTCCCTTTATATATATGGTTCATTCATAGCATATTTATTAGTTTAATTGCAGAAATTCTACTTTTTAATGACCTAGCAGATTAAAACCAGAAAGAAAATAACTATTACTTCCCTCACTTCTAGAAAATAAATTAAAATTCTCAAAGAATTATGCATATCTAGAATGTGGATGATCAAGCAAAGGAATATACAATCACATTTCTTAAAATTAGCAAATAAAGACTGAATGCTCAATACTTTTTTATTACCAATAGTGAGAAGAATTAAGTTTATATCATGCACAGAAATCAAAGTGATATCATAATATGCACTTTTTCAGATCAGAGTCTAATGAAAACAAGTTGAAGTTGAAGCTGCTTTAACACTGTCAGCTTTTTAACAACAGCTTCTGGCAGCTTACCTTTATCCACTAATGAGAGGCCACAGAAATTTAAAATAAAACAATATTAGATGAACTGAAAATTTAGAAAGCAAAGCTAACAAAATATGATAAGGCATTACTTTTTAGTAGATGTGCCAAACTTTGATGATGCAATAAATGTATCAACATTCTCTTGCGTAGCAGTAAAGGCACAAGTTTAAACAAAAATCATTCATGCGAATCATGCATATTTGAACTCTCCATAGATGCAGCATTCTTAAAACTTTTTCTGTTCTATGTACTGTACACAGTGCAGTTCCTTTTAGTCAATTTAACATATATACATATATATATGTGGGTTTTTTTTTTTACATTTCTAGTATGTCAGCATGCTTGTCAAAAAACACTTTCTTACCAAGCTCTTCAAGCTCTGAGGTCATTGACTTAGACCGCAAGGTCAGTGCAGTGGTTGGAGCTCGCTTAGGTGGTGGTGGGGCTTTGCATTAAACAGAAGGATATACAGTATAAGTAAATGCACATATCTAAACCACTGTATTCACATACACAATTTCATATTTATTTAAAATAATATGCTACGTTAAATAAGGTAATAAATACATACATGCAGAGGAAAAAATCCTGAGATGTTTTTCCTGTACTGAATTTCTATACTGTTTCTACTTTTAGCGTAGGTTGTTTGACACATCAGCATGCTTTTATGTAACAGGATACATAAAAACATTTAAAGCTAAATAACTGTGCCTTTCTATTTTTCAGTAGGAAAAAGACTTTCTAGAGAAAGTGCCTCACAGTGGTTGTGACCCTCCTTCTAAGAAATGTACATAGCTAAAAATCTCGTGGAGACCAGCCAATCTCTGCCAGATTAATTTCACCTTTGAAGAAACTGTTAAATCTGAGAAATACAAGAAAGAGGATTCAAATTTATCTTAATAGTTATGGTGAGCCTAGGGAAAACAGGTGATTCTCAGAATAAATAAGATCTTAAAATATCAAGGCAATCTAGCACAGAAACTAAAACTCGGTATGTGTTTTAATATCCTGATAACAAATGTTTCTGGCTGTCAGAAAGGAGAGTAACATCAGAAGAGATTATGCCAATGTTGGTAGGAAAATTGGAGATTTCCAGTAGACAGAAATGGCTCTGGGACATGGATTAAAGTTAAGGATTCTTAAGTGGTTTGTCAATATTATACATCAGGCTACACCGTTTTGTCAAGAGGTGGCAAAGCAGTTTGGGGGTGAGAAAGAGTGATTGAGGAAAGAAGTAGACAAAGTTCTTCCTGTATCACCTATATCCACTATGTTAGCGTCATCCTTTCCCTGTTAAGCTCCATCATCTTCTTATAGAGGCTTGAATAACAGTATGTCATGAGAAAAAAAAAATATAGCTCAGGTTCAGTGCCAGATATGAGACTACTAAGTACTGCACATATTAATTCCAGTCTGAGTTCTGCTCTTGACCAACAAGAGAAGTGACAACACATTTGAGAGGGAAACTGCATGAAATACTGGATTGTTAAATGAGGCTGGGTATCTGACACCAGCCTCACTGTAAAGGAAACCGATGGCAAGGAAATCCTTCCACACAATTCCCAAGGCACAACAGCAATTGGAGGTAATAAGAAAGGCTACCACCTTGCATCAAAAATGAACAAGGTTCAAAAAGAGAAAGTTTTTGGCAAATGACACATTCTCAATAGAAGACTCTGGAAAAATGACAAAGAACTGGGTCTATTTTTATAGAAGCAACTTCCCTTTGGATTGTGTACAACAGCACTTTTAATTAAGGCCAGTATGACACATGCCCAAAGATAGAGGTGGAAGGTTTGTTTAAAATGTGTGGATAGTAATTCTATCAAGCTAAAAATAATACAGGATCATGCTTGGACATAATTTACTTTAATATAGCCATATAGCCTTTTTTCCCCCCAGGGGGCTTTTTTTTTTTTTTTTTTTTTTTTTAATAAGCAGTAGATATCAAGAACACTCACAGTCTAGACAGAAAGTTTTAGTCATGAAGGAAGAGGGAGCCCTTGGGTGCCAGTTCCCAGCCCGCTCTTGTGTTGAAGAGCCAGGTGGCTGTGAGTGACAATTCAAGAAACTGGTGGGAGGAACAGGAATTTTCAAAAATGTGATGCTGCTGTACTGAACACTAGTTAGGAGCAGCAATCTTTTCTGCTTAATGATAATTATGAGGGCTTAATGACTTCCCAGAGTAGCTGTTACCTGAGCAAACTCAGGGGTATCTAAGGTGAAGGAAATACTGCAAAATCCTTTTTTTTTTTTTTTTTTTTTTTTTTGTGTGTGTGTGATTTTTTTGGTGGTCGTTTTCTTGGGTGGGTAGGAAACACAGAGAAATTCTTCAGGCAGTAGCTCAATCTTATGGCATAGGTTAAGCCATCATCTCCATTAAAATTATTAATAAAAATATCCCCCTAGGCCGGAATAAAAGCTTGTCTTCTTTGCACCCAGACAATTCTTTCTCAAAATCTTTGTGGCACATGATGCTATACTAACCTCTTGTGGAGTAGCTGCTTTCTTGCTAGCAGCCAGGTGGCATTAAAACCAGCTGTGCATGTTTTCTACTTATGGGAGGAGGAGGGATTCTCCCTGGCTGGAACAACCCCTCTACTTTGAATTAACCTAGGGGAATTTTCCCATTAAAAAGTACTTTTTTTCTGCCAGAACTTGGGTCTAAAAATTTACCACTTACTTTTCTTATTCTTACAGAGGTTCTTTCGGAAATACGTGTTTTGCAAAATAGTAAATTCCCCATTTGAAGAGGAGTCAAACTAACATCAAGTACATTTGCAATTAATTAATAAAAGATAAACTGTTCTTTGTGCTTTTTCTGTCTCACTACTGCAAGAAATTTTACTACAAGATCTTCAAATATATAAACGTATAGAGATCCACAGAGATTAAATTTCATGGCCAGCATGACAAGAGAATTTTACCTTTTTTTGTCACATATTAATGCCTAAATCAACAGAATTAAATTACTCTAAGTAAAAGAAGGGTATTTCAAATTTTAAAAGTGAAGTCTATAAATCAGAATGTATGAAACAGTAATTTTGCATACATATTCTCTTTGCTGTGGAGCAAAAAGGAGCCCATTAGGAAAAGAGAAAAATGTACCTTTCTTTCTAGCTGTGTCATCTGGATCAAGATTCCTGGTTACTGTGACAACCTTAAGAACTAGGTGATTGCCCCCTTGTCGAATCATGTTCACCACCTGCCTGTGGCCAACTTTCACTACATTCTCATTATTAACCTGCAAAGGAAGAAAATAGTCTTTTAGATCAAAATGCAGACAACTTCTGTTCTTTCAGTTTTGAAAACAGAAGGTGGAAAGAACAGGAAGATACAGAATTTCTAATTACTGTCTTTTAATAAAAATACATATTTAAGAAACAGCATACAGATGACACTACAATAAGAAAACAATGCTAGCTCTTCATGAAATATGCAACTAATTTCTTTATAATTACGAGGGTTTTTTTAAAAAAAGTTAATGGGTTCAACCAAATCATTCTGTCTACATATCTTATTTCCAACAATTAGTGTGCTACAAGTCTGCATTTCATTTACTAAAAATATTTTCTTAAATGACAGTAATTTTTCATTACTATATTATCCACAAACTTTTATATTCATTTTATGCTCTCTAAGATAACCTATGAGATATTAAGCATCTTTTCTTTTCAGATCATCCAGGAACAAAGATTTTCACTGCTGAAATCAACTCTCATGTTCAAGAGAATTTTATTATATGTACTTTCCTTATTTCCTAGCATTTTCATTCTGCAAATATCCGGAAGAATGTAATGTCCTGGAAGGAAAGGCAACAGTGCCATAGCAGTCCAAAAAAGTCTTGAAGTCCTGGCCAGCTACTGTGGTCATGCCAACTAAACTTTAAACTGCACTGCAACATTACACGCTAAAATTTATACTCTCTGGGTAATTCCCAGTGCTACATCATAATTTCTGCTGTATACATCTTTCCATAATATTGATTAATAGACATAGAAGAAAGTACATGAATAAAAACTGTAAATAAGCATGGATAAAAGTAATTCATTTATTCATTCAATCTATAAGAAGTCACTGAAAGTCATCTGAAATCTGAATGATAGCAGCATATAAGACTGAAGTGCTGCATGTGCTATTTGAACATAAGAGATATTGAGGAACAGAATCGGTGAAGAAGAGATGCTGCCAGAATACTTGCTGGGAAGTTGATCTCTATCCAAAATTCAACTGACTCAGTTATATTTCACTGAGATCACCCAGTGCCTTCCAAAATGAACAGTCATTTTCAGAGTAAGTGCTTTTAGCCTGCTCTATTTATTCTGACAGGCTGGGCATCTCACACTCTAAAGAATTTACAGTTTAGAGCAAAATCTCTCATTAGATATTATTGCCATTTAGCTGAAAACAAGCACAAGCAGACCCACTCCAACTTGAAATAATTTTCCCATCCATTGTATCAAAGGAAAATCTTGCCTTTTTTCAAACTTTAGCTGAGACAAAATGCCTTATGATGAAATAACATCTTGGTAAACTCTATTTGTAATACAATGCTGCAGTCAGAAGTTTCAAAGTATGGTCCGTGTGCTATGTCTATAAGCTTGAGATGCTTTCTGAGAATTTTTTAGTTTCATACACAGTGACATAGGTGTAACATGTGCCAAAAATCCAGACCTGTTGAGCAGGCAAATATGAAGTTCTTTCATTTTGTATGTGGAAAATATAAAAGAACAAATATATGAATAAGACTGTTGTTTTATTTTACACCTTCTTAGCATCTCGTATGTAATTCCAAGATATGGTATTTATGTAGCTGGACCAATGGCATCTAAATTTAATCTGACTAAATCCATTTAGCAAACAGAGTTATTCATTTACTTACAAATTCCTTCCAGTACTAAAACCTCAACCAGGTAATTCTTTTCCACAACAAAAAGATTAATGGAATTAAGAACTACAGAATGCATCTACTCTATCTTTACTGGAATTAAATTTTAAGGTTGGAAGCCAGTACAGATTACAATATAACCCCTAATTCTGTGAAAAAATAGAGACCTCCAAATAAAACAGAAGTGAATATTAATCAAACACATGTACATTTCACTAGTGTAAAGTGATAAATGTGTAAAATGATAAACAGCTTATGCAGCATACCATCTGTTCGCATCATTATGTGCAATGATATTTAACATTTAGAGGAAGAGCAAATATATATGACACGTTTTTTAAAGCTGCCTCAGAAACAGAACCTTTAAATGACTGTTTATAGCAGCTTTGTTTAAAAGGCACAGTTACAAGAGTTGGTACCAAAAAGATTTATATTGCAAAAATAAAAATATTGATAGGAGACCTGAAGATTATCTAACTCAAAGAGTTTACAGAAATACCTGATAACAAAAGAAACACAAAATCAGCTGAGCAGTAGTTCATCTTCACTATCTTTAGCACCTCAGTGAGTAAAACTGTAGCATGATTACAAAACAATAGCATCAGAATTATCAATAGCTTATAAAGAACTAGGATTTCAGTGACAGATTCTCTATTTCTTTTAACCTTGTTCAATAATGTATATATAAGCCAAATGACTGTAGAAATGGTCATTAAACAGAGTTCTAGAAGGTCTGTTTGAAAGTTTTAGTTTGAGATTATTCAGCAAAACTTTTTCAGGTGTGAATAATTTAATGAGACTGCCTCTCCACTTCCACTTCAAGCTTTGGTAGCTGGGAGATGACTACTGCATCTCTTCTAGGCTCTGTGAACAAGCTAAAGAAAGTATATTTTTATAATCAGTAAAATAGATATCTATTTCACCTGTGCCAATTCATTTAATAATCACATGTGTACTTAATATTAAATGTGATCACATTCTTTGAAACATTAAAAAAATATTCTTGCTTTTAGTAGCAAAGTGTTTAGAAGGCATGTTCTATAAACAGTCAAACTAGCAAAGTTGTTTTGCAGGGACAAATCTGTGTCTCTCCCTCTTCTTCAGCACAATCTTTCAGCGTGTTTTCTGTAATCTTGCACTGCAAAACCTTAAGCTCTTATTTTTCTTCCACTTCCCCAAAACTTTCCTGCACAGAGCTTTCTTTCCCATGCCCTTCACAAATAGGTGAAAATAGATACATGTTGTGGCTGGTTCCATGCTACATCAGTGGCAACTGGTCATCCAGTAAGTCAAATGCAAGGAAAACTGTTCCTTGGGACAGCCAACAATTTCAATAACTATCCTCTATCCATTCCCGACTCTCAAGCAAAGCCTCAGAACCTTATATTCTTGAAATTCATACTTTATTATCATTTGTTTAAAACTAGGCAGTTGGATGGAAGTTACTTTGAGAGAATTTAAGAAATAATTTCTGAAATAATACGATCTCATAGACTCAATATCTTTAAAAAACAGCCTAAACTGGAAGCCTGAGCTATTGCAAGCTGAACGTACTTTTTGAGTATGTATGAAATATTCTTGGAAGTGTTTAAAAGGAAGAAGGGTTTTGTGAATATCAAGATTTTTCAATTATATATCTCAGTACTTTTTCTACTTTGTATAATTGATATACATTTTTTTTAGAGCAGTACAATGTTACAAGGCAGGACAACTAAGACTTAAGAGCAATCTGGAGACAGAAATGAGAAAAATTCACGGTAGACGATTTTTCCAGATAAAATAATTTGCTAGTAGTGTGCAATGCACTGTGTTTCAATGCTGAAGTATTATCAGCCACGTGGTGCATACCAATGTTTTTCATGTACCTGTTGTAACATAACTGTGTGAACCACTCAGTGGAAAGGATCAAATGACACTGAACAGAGTCAAAGACAGCAGGTGAGACAGTGCTACCCAACCTTTGTCCCAAGCGATCGCACCATTACTAGTTAGCTTGTAGCTAAAGGCAGCTAACATGGAAGAAATGCAAGCAAAGCAATGCTCATGCATTGGTCAGTTTTTAGAGGAGATATGGATGGGCTGGTTTGCAGCTATAACTGGAGGTACAGGCAGCTGGCTAATTCAGGCACTTCTGGATACATTTAAGACTTTAAATATTCATACATGACAGCAAACAATACTTGCCATCACCTCTGCATAGTTAAGAGGTTTCATTCCTTTCTCCTAGCTGGTGGAATCAGTTGTTCACGTAGCTGTCATTTCATGGCTTCCTACAGCAAGACAATATACTTGAGCATGAAAGATTCAGTTCCCCAAGAAAACAAGCAGTGTGCTGTGTCTACTCTCCACCTCTCACCACTGTGACCACAGCAGACACGTCGCTGGTCCCTCCAACACCCTCTCGAAGAATTGAAAGTGCTTTGTGGCTTGCATTCAGTGTGCTTCACAGCCGAGACTCACACCTGCCTAAAGCTCCATACTGGAGATGGTGATCAACAACGAGGTTCCTCTTGCACAAAGACTTTGATCACCATTGATGAAGAATTCTCTCTCCAACAGGGCCATTCTCTCAAGAGATGATTCAAAAATACCGAGTAAGCCAGTGAGAAAGACAACTGAGAGTCATAAATCTCACTATCTTTAATACCCAGCTCCACCACTCTGACTTTATTTTACTGAGCATTTATGGATAGCAACATCTAACCCCCACAAAATCCAATAAAAATAATGAAACTTTATTCAAGAATAAATAATGATGTGGTTTCCAAGAGCAAAATATCAATCAGGTAATCAATTTTTCTTTCTGTGTGAAATATTCCCTACATGAAAGAGCCCTCCATAAAAAAGATGATATATGAACACCCATCACATCAATATATTTCTCCTGAATTTTGCAAAGAAAAGGATGCTCCTGCTCAGGCAACTTTATAATCCTGATAACATCAGAGACAAGCGCACAGGACTGAGAACGACAACAGTTTATGAAAGGGAAGAAGTTTAGAAAAGGATAGGATATGCTAGGAATTGGTTTACAGTGAACATGAATGGAAGGCAGTAAAGTAATTTGATGGGTGATTTCAAGAGATGTACTCTAGCTGGAAAGGGCACTGTAACTGAAGGCATGAAGCCAGGAGTGAGGGCGGAAGGCAGAAGCAGTATTCAGCATGAGGTGATTGCTACGAGCACAAAGAAGAGGAAGCAGGTATCTTCTCTCCTGGTCTATTTTCACAAAGACATTTTAGGTAATCTAAAATGCAGTAAGAGAGAGGGCTACAGCAACATGTAAGTCAGTGTAGCCACAGACACTGCTGAGAGGCATAGAAAATTGTAAATTGGTTGTTTCGTGTATAATTACATTTGCACACCACTAAATGATCACTATACTGCCTACAGGGCAGCTGGTATTTATTTTAGAAGCAAGGTTAGAAATAGAATTACCTTGAAATTCATTTCCTGATGATTAAACTTGCCCCTCCACCCCCCAAATAAATGGGTACTTCCATATCTTAAAAAAAATTAAAGAGTGCGTTATTCTTTATAGTACTTATTCCCCACAGAAGCTACAATTGGGTGGGCCCCCATTCTTTTGCCACACCCTCCATCACCAGGCAATATTTGATTGCAAACAGACTCTTCACTGTGTAAATACATGCATTTATTTTCCCTACATGGGCAGATGTAGGACAGGAAAGAACAAATTCTATTATTTAAAAATATGGATTTTTTTGAAGAGTGCATTAATGAGTGTCCTAGAGATACTGAGTAGATTTTTATGGATATTGAAACAGGCTGCATAAAAGCATTCTTTTTCTGAAAATTATAACTATGCAATGGGTTGAAAAATAAAATTAAAATAAAATAAAATAAAATAAAATAAAATAAAATATAATATAATAAAATAAAATAAAATAACTCAACTCTGCATATTGTAGGATAGCAGATGCATGAGCTGGAACATATTCACCAGAGCAGCCTTCCCGTAGGAAGGTGCAAAAGAAAAAAACACTACCAGAGAAAGAGACCTTTGCAGAGCTTGTTCTATTAATAAAAAAAAAAAAAAAAATCTTAATTTCTTCAATGCATCATCCTAATCCTTCCATTATCTAAACATTCTCTCAGCGGAAACTGCAGTCAATCATATTAACAGTAATTAAGTAGACAAAACTCAATCATTGTGCTCAGAATGACCATTGGTGCAGTGGTGAATAAATTCATCTTGCAATTGTAAATGCACATTCTGTCAAAATAAGCTTCCCAGAAGCTCTTCCTATCCATTGAACTACATGAAAAAACAACAAAAACCCAAACCTGTTACAAACACTTACAAACCCCTGCCTACACATTTTTTAAAAATCCACCATTTTTTGTAAATACTTAACACACGCTAACCCAATTACAATTTGTACCAGCAAAATAAATAGCACACACTTAATTTTGCAGGCTCAAATTATACTTTTGCATTTCAAGTAGCTACACAGTTGTGCACACAACACTAAGCATGTCACAAACCAGTATGAATTTCCCATCTGTGAAGTATTCTTATTCTGTAGATTAAAATGTGAGACATTTAGAAAAGAAAGACACAGCGACCTAGACAATCTTTGGGAAATTATTCATTTACTCATTATACCTGCAGTGCTAACCCGGGGGTCAGCTGCAAGACTTTCATTCACTGAAAACCAGCAACTGGCCACGGTGTCTGTGGCTGGGCTGGCCTTAAACTCTGTGATGGGCTGGAGCGGTATTTAGCACGAACTTAGACCGTGTCCAAAATCTGCACTCTACAAGCATATATAGTGTCAAAAATTATATTATTTGCTTTATGTCAAAACCCCTAAATTAATTCTAAATGCTGAACGCTTTTACCAGTGCTTGCCTTCAGTGGTAATCTACCATCATCAACAGGCCCATGAACAGCACCAAGGTAGATAGTCCACCTTAAAAGGCTTCTCTGCAAAGCAAATTTTAACAAATTCTGTTGGCAGCATACGTTTCTCTGAGTATTACAGGAAAGGATTGAATGAATACATTTGCTGATAGAGTTTGGAGATCCGAATGAGGAGGCAAGTCAAAAAGGTCCAAATCCCAAAGATGCTTTGGATTAATACCATATTTTATGTACTTATAAAATGCATTTAAACGCAAACAATTTCAAGATTCATTGTCTCAAAAAGCTGGCACATGAGTTTAATCTGTTTTAGATTAAAAGAGAAACGAATAATATAATATATAAATAAGTCCCATAATGGAAATTAATTTATGAATTTGTATCTGTAAACCCGATTATTCACATCATACCATAGAAGCTTAAATAGACAAAAGCAGATGGCTTCAGTCCACTGGGCTTCAACTAATAATTTATTTGAACAGGTCCTGAGTCAGGCCTTGAGCAGTCTCTGGAAAATTCCTGAAAACTTGCTAATACAGATAGGAAGTGAGTTTATATTCTGATTTCCAACACAAACACTTCTATTATTAGTCGTATTTGACCATAACCCACTTAATCTAATTTACTGTAAAAGATGCTTCAGAGACTTCACGCACTCTCCTGACCTAATAGACACTATTAAAAAAAAAAAAAAAAGCTTCACAGAACCAGGGATACAAGTATGTGGAAACTCCAGCTGAAATCTTGCATTAGTAAATTTTTAGTAGTAATCCACTTGCTCAGAGAGTTGCCTGGATTGGTGGCCTTAATGCATGGCAGGCTGTAAAGAAGATGAAACCAGTGAGCAGGGAATTGAACTAGGTGGTCACCAGAAGTGACTTCCACCTCAACAATTCTGTGATTCTATGGGGTTTCTTCAGAAATATCCTACGGAAGTACCTACAGCCTTTCAGAAAAAGAGGTAGATATGAATTAGAGGGAAAGTATCAAAATCATTAGTAGCATTGCTATAGTACAAATTTATTCACATAAGCTCAAATATTAGGGTAAACAGACAAGATACATCTAAAGGAAAACACCCTGTTGAGATCCTATGTCTTGAGGTTTTACGTATCATCCTGTCACCACCCTCCCCCCTGTTTGCATAGGGGGAACATTGTGCCCAGGGAAGATGTCCTGCCCGGTGCTTGCTCCCTGCAAGGCTAGCAGGGCAGGCTGAAGTGCATTTCCTTGGTGAAACCAGGATCTGCAGGGCTGCTCCAGCCAGGCGGCAGACTTCTCCTTCAATAGATTTAGCAGTGGCAAAACTGTCATCTTCTGAACTGCAGCAGGAATCTTGGCTCTGCCTGGAGATAGCTGAGCCACGCTGTTGAGCAAGGCTTTAGCTTGCATCTCTTCAACCCCTTGAGTAGCACCAGTATGGCAAATCTTCAGCTGCACTTAGGAACATCTATTTCTGATAGAAACATCGGAATGAAGAGGCATCTCAGATCATAAACCCCAGACTCCTTTGTTGTCATGGCAACTGCATCGCATAATTTGTTTCTTAACATTTAGCTAAGCTCCATTTTGAAACTTCTTAGATTTCTTGTCCCTGTTATTCTTGTTAGACCCAGAACCTCTGAAAAGAGCCTTCCTTTTTTTTTTTTTCTAATTTCCATCCTAGGTGTGACTAGTTTATATTAATCTTTTTTTCCTGTGCCAAACTGCCAATAGCCTAAGTAACTATTTTCCCCTTACTCTCCATGCATTCTGCAAACATATCAGGTGGGAGTCTCAGTTAAACAAGCCTTTTAATAACCTCTTAGGACAAAATGTCTCGAACCCAAATGGAGCAGGAGCACAACAGCTGTCCAGCACTTCAAAGCCAGATATTTATTTTTTTTTAAATGTGTCTAACTTCAGTCAAACTGGTTTATAAGGATGGTCATATGTTCACCTGTAGTTCACCTAACCTACACTGCACCTGTGTCAGTGTCTGACCTCTCTCAAGAGAAATGTGTAACTTATTTTCTTCTAATAACCTACTAGATGGAAGTCTGCACTACTCCGTTCCTCACAGTCTTTTACCTGGAGCACAGACATTTTTGAGTATCTGAGAGAGTTACTTACACATGGCCAGTGGAAATTGTTTGTGACTAAGTTCAGCAACAAAATATTTGATCTTAATGTTGGTTAAAATCTATAAAAGCCCTGACCTTTTTCCACAAGTCAAGTTGTGAATTTTGCTCAAGTGACCATGTACACTTGATATCGTGCACATATATGCACACATAGCATAAGAAGAAAAAACAAGTGGATATTTTAATAGAACTTTCCTTATCCCCAGATTACTTTAATTAAAGGCGTTCAACAATAATCCAGTTTTACTAGAAAAAATAAGCAATCAAATTATGTATCAAAATAGTTTCTCAATAATGTCTTATTTTGTCCCATTAAAAACATTGCCAAGTAACACAAACAACAGCATTGTTTCTGTACAGAACTCAATGATTAAGTTTGAGGTCAAAGTTGAAAGAATATACTATAAGAAAAACAGCAGAGTTGAAGGTTGCTTTTTATCTCTTACCCGTGCTGTGGATTAAAAAGGTGGAACCATGTTAAACTAGCATTTTAATCTAAAATTGTGCATTTTGCATACCTGTGTCTAATCTGAAAGCTGCTGAAAGTAACTTCTGTCCTCATGAAACTACCTTATACAGAACATTTAAACATCACTCAATTACTTGGACCCATTCCTATTAAAAAGAATTGTCTCCATTAATCGGTACCTGTTACTATTTTGAATCATTTGGTTTAAGTCACATTTCTTAGGAGAATTTCAATTAACTTTATTGCAGTTGATTGAACTGCAATGTACCACAATCAATTAAATTACACTTAGGATGAATTTGTCCAATGGATTTCAGGTGCAAAAGGTGGCAGTTTTTCATGTCTACTCTTAGAAAAAAAATCAAGTGAATAGTGCACATCTGCTTTGTTCTCTCATACACACACCTGAAAGGGTTTCCATTTCTGAGGAATCTTTAGGATAGTATTACACCGAACCAGTATATATTAATACAAGGCAGTATGAAGTTGTGATCTACACTTGGTATTTTGATGTGCTTTAAACAATGTGATGTATATTCACTGGATATTTAATGGCCTGGGAATGTCAAAGGTGAACAAAAGATGTGCAACCGTTGTCTGGGCAGTCAGAGACCACTTCTGAATTCCTGCACGCTCACAGTAGTTATCAGACAGGAGGTTTGCACCTGGGAACAAGCTTTAGTGCTCCACAGATAGAGAGTCTGGGCACAGTTTGGTCCATAGCTAGGGAGAGAGTCTTGCAACATTTTAAGATCCCATCTTCCTCTACCAAATCCTTTTCCTCTTCTCACCCCCTGTCCTGGTAGCACAGGAGCATGCCAGAGCCAAATATGTCATCTGTCTGGCTCACAACAATCCTTAGGAGGAGGGTGGCCTAATTTAATCACAGGGGTTGGATTTGGCATTCACCTTGTCCTTTGCCCTAGATTTATTGGCATTGCATTTATTTGCTACTCCTTTTGTCTTTTCAGCATGTAATTATTTTTGTATATCTGAGTTCCATTAGTACCTGATAGTTCACCCACTTTCTGCTGCTTTTTGCTGCTTTTGTCCTTAAAATAAATGCAGTGAATATACGCTGATAACTATTCTTTTTTTTTCCCCAAATCCCAATGCTTTAAAAAAATGTGTTCTAATTTAAAATTCAGTAAAATTAAAATGAAGTTTGAAGTGCAATAGCAAGTATTAACATTCATTTCATGAACATGTCTCTTACATTTAATTTGTTCTCAGATGCTATTATAGCCTATAAATTATGGTACACAGCCAGCACCAAAATAGGGTACCAAAAATAGCAGACTAGAGGTCACCCATATACTAATGAAACATCTCTAGCATATCTGCCCTTCACAGATGGAAGCATGCATGAAAATCTAAAACTGCTTAACCATTGCAACAAGAGCTGCTTTCACCTAATTTCTCTGACATATCCATAGTCATTCACCTCTGCTGCGTTTGCTCTGAGGTCTGAGCAAATTGTTTTTTCCCTGTAAAGAAAATAAATGCAACCCAAATTGCACATTTAAGCAGTGGAAATGCAAGTTTAACAGTCTCTCATCCCTCTACTCTCCTCTGCTGACCAAACACTCCCATACTAGCTTGCCATTCTCTCAGCAGAGTCACTAATGCTTTGTGAGGCTCTTCTGATAAGATGACTCGAGAAGGAAAAAAAAAAAAAAAAAAAAAAAAAAAAGGAGGCTAATTTTAATGTGGATCATTGAAGTGAAATAGTTAACACTGTGTAGTTTCAGAAATTATCATTGTGATCTGACTGCTGGGTCAGCGATGGGCAGCACAGTGAGTGGAATGGCGGTCTGTTCGGTTGCCAAGTTGTGGCCAAGCATCCTTTTGGCAGTACCGTATGACCAAACACCCCTGCTGCACCCCTCAGCTCTTCTGGGACAATGCTTTGCAGGGCAGCATGAGGAATAGGATCCATTTTGGACAGACAGCATTTCTAACCCAGGCCTGTTGCTGGAGCTAAGCTCAGGGAGCAGCATCACAAACAGCCTCACCTGGGCCGCGGGGAGCGTGGGGACAGGAGTGACGAGCAGGGGAAGCTGAAGCCAGAATTCCTGCTACAAGTGCTCGTGCAAGTATGCCCTGGGAACAGCACTCATCTGCCACACTCTGACCTTTGAAGTGATTAAATGCTACAGACCCCAATTAAACAATTCCCAGCTTAATACTTTATAAAGACAGGAGGCTATGCTCAAACCTAAAAATATATCCTTTCTTAAAATCAGGAGTACAGTGGTATTATGCAAGCATCGAGAAGACAATAGATCTTTATTTGAATTCTGAATGAACCACTTGTTAAGTATTTACAATAGGTAGAAGATAGCAGGCTGAGCCCTTCTATTTTTAAAACTGTGCATACCTACAGTAAAGGCCATTAGGCAGAGAATTTTAAAATAGATATCAAAATATATATCTCTTTATGAGTATTAATAATGAAGCCCAATATTCTTTTTCATTAGGTAAGCACACATTAGTCAGGCAACACAATTTAAAATGAAACATTATACATGCAATATAAACTGACTGGTTCTGTACATTTCAATGCTTTTCAGTTAAAACTTTTACAAAGATTACACAGATATATTGACAGAATGTGTTGTCATCAAGTACAGATAATCTATATTTCCTCCTCCTACATATAGTTACTTTCCAGAAAATGCATCTGCACTAGGAACAATAAAAAAATGTACTGCTCATGTATTCCTCTTTATGTAGGAAAGCCTAATCTTACAGCACATAGAGATAATTCTTTCTTAAAGTCACATTAGTTTTAACTATGCTGCCTTAAACTGGGAATTGCTTATAAGTTTTTTTTTGGAGGCCATGTATCATTGTTAAAACTCACAGAATAGTTAGGTTAGGATGTATGTGATGACATTTGCTATACAAACCTAGAAGAAAACACAGTAAAACATTTATGTCTTTAGAGCGAGACTTGCAGGCAATTATTTTGTTCTTCAGAGATACACACTGCAAGGAAATATGAGCTACATAAGAGAGCTTTAAATAGGTAAAACAAATGTAAGCCAATATTCCTTACTCAGTCTTTATGGACACGCACAAACAGGACTGCTTCCAGAAACAGAAACCTGAACAGGAACAGCTCCAGCTTGATTTTTCAATCACACAGACTGTGCCTCGTTGTAAAGCACATTTTACTTGATGTCTGTCTTCAGTGATTAATGTTGGGAAGAAATGTGGTTTTGTGTTTTAATACCTATTAATACACTCCTATCTATGTGGCCAGGTGTTTTAATTTGGCACCTACCAGACCCATCAAATCTGCAGGCACTTTGCTGTTTTAACATCACTGGATCATTTGACTGTTGTTTGTCCCGTAGAGCCGTGCGGCTGAGCTGTACCACAGAAAGGCATCCTTTGATTCATCAGCATCCTGATGTGGTTAACTTTATGCTCATTGACTTCAATAGCACTACTGACTAGAAACTGGTAAACAGTTTATGCCTGCAGACCATTTTGCCATGGCAAATGAAGACTGAAGTCTGGCCCTAAGAAATGCTTAAGCACATACAGAATAATGAAACTCACATAAAAAATGTTTTCCATATTACATTAGAGGTAAGAAATACGCATCAGTCAGTTGAGTCATGAACTTGGTGATGTCAGGAGTGTCCCACCCTAATTTAAAAAATTACCAATTCCAGTAACCATACGCAGTTTTCTATTAATTGCCAAAATAATGTGTATGTTTTATGCAAGACTTCTGAAACTGAAAATAAAAAACAAAAAGAGCTATCCATCAGAAAGTCATAGCACACTATAGCTACAGAGATGTGTTTAGTTTAAAATAACCAACCAAACTAAATTACACAGATCTATAAGCAAAGAATTGGAATTACTAAGGCGACAAAATACATTCCACTCCAGCTGTAGCAGCTTGTTTGCAGAAAGAGATGGTCCTCCATCTCAGATTAATGGCTCATGGAACAATAACCATGCAGTGTAAAACTCAGCTACCCAAATTTGCTTGCTAAGAATGTATTGCTTGCATGGCAGATACAGTTTGTTCTAACTGCTTCCCAACTATTTATATTAAATCTAGTCCTGATAATTTCCTTTTTTCTTTTTAGATAGAATTCCATTATTTTGTTTCAAAGTGATTCTTCCTTTAATACTGCAGCAAAATTGCACTACAATCCCAATTCAGCCCAAGACTCATCTTGTGACCTTTAAGCCCGTGCTTCTTTTCAACAGCCTTGAAAAGGGGAAAATAACTAATCCACTCTAACATACCTAACCAATCATCAACCACTAAAGCCCAATCAATGGAGGTGAAAAGCTCTAACAGATTTGGTTATGAAGCACAACACATTATAAAAAGCAATAACGGACAATCCTCTAGTATCTACTTTTGCTCAGGAGTGTCAGAATTCACCAGATGCATCCACAAGGACAACAAAAGAAATCCTACTCACCCTACTTTGCAAAAGACTATCCGAATGTATATCCATAATTATAATGTAAAATAGACACTAACCACAAATACAAAGTTTTACACAACATCAACTCAAGAAAAACTCAAAAGCAACAGCAGACAACTTTTGGAGTTCTCTTTAAAGCAAACTTGTTTATAAGAACAACTTCATTAATTCATAATGAGACTTTTTGTTACCACTTCAAAGAAGAAACATTCTAATTTACTTATAATTCACACAGAATGACTTTATATCATCTCAAGCAAGAGTTTAAGTGCAAAAAGCTCCTCTGTTAAGAAAGAATGATTAATTTTGGTTAGTGAACAAGCCTCATAGAAGTATAACAGCAGATTCCTCAGAGCATTTTGTCATAGTGAATAAAAATCACCAACAAGCCTTTCATTAAGTTTGATTTTATTTGTAAACAGTTAGAAGTAAAAATCTATTTTTGTATAATCTGATGACTCACGGAGCACGAGAAAATTTTCTGGCCTTTAAAGCGGCTCCACCTAGCCTACACAGAATGCTAGTCTTGAGGCGATATCCTTGCAGCAAAAGGCAAAACCAGTTGAGCAATGTTTTGCCTTATGCATTGCTCCAAGTCTGTGGGTGCCTGCAGTGGCATTGAGATGATGCAGCCTGTCCTTTGGAAACATTTGCTCCCCAGTCAGACCCAGTAACAAAACAAGCTGAAAATACTTCTTTGGAAACATTTATTTCCTTCTAGTGCCCAAACGAACCCAAACCTGCCCTCTTCTTTCTTTCAACACCTAAAGTTAGCAGCAAAATTGACTGCTTCACAAACAGAAGTCAGCTGTGCAATGTATTGGATGAATCAGTGCTGTTACGCACTGACATTTTAGGAACACACTGAATAGCTGTACGACCATGTAAAATGGAACAACTCATCAGAAGCATATTATTGAAATAAACATGCTGCAAAACTGAACACAGACACTGAGGAGAGGGAGATAAATGGAGCACAAGTGGAGATCACATAACAGGTCTTTCAATTAGAAAATGGCAACCTCATTCATAACGAGTCATTTTGCAGACTTGTGGCCCTGCTGGTTTTATCTTCTGTGCATTAAATAAAAAAAAAGGCAAACCCCAAAACATTCACAGATAGCAAAACCCCAGGAAGCTCGATTCTATGTTAAATATTTTGGAATGTGAATTAAGTTTAAAGCAAGCAAGCAAAAATCAGAAAAGGTACTTATGAAGTATGTATGACAAATGAAGAATAGAAAGG